>NC_086009.1:14230000-14592500 GCF_030014385.1 Trichomycterus rosablanca | reverse complement strand
GGCCTCCCGCGTGGCAGGCGAGAATTCTACCACTGAACCACCAATGCTTCGTGCAACCAGTCTCAGACCTTCCTGACTGAGGTGGTGGGAGTCGAAGGCAAAGGCCCCTTTACTGAGGTGAGTTGGTTTCCAAAACTTGTTCTTTGGTAAGTAAAGACAAAGACAAGAAGCAAACAACAGCTTTAACCATCACTCCAGCTGAGTGCTAGCACATCATTGGTCTATCAGGATTAGCAGAGAGCTTTCACACCTCGTTCCTCCAATGACTGCACGTTGAGTTTGCTGATGTCACAGCTGGGATTCAGACAAAGAGCTTTTGAACTTCTGGAAAAGGAGGGGACCAGTAGAACTGATCCAGTCCTCTGGACGAGTGGAGGCTCCCAGCAAGACTGCAAAAATAGCAGGAATGCAAGAAGGGTGGAGGCAGATGGACTCCTGGGGGCCTTTCTGCAAATGAGCTCTCTCATCTGTAAGTTTGACTTGAAAGCTTCAATGAGCATGACTGTGATCTTTCTGACTTGGTGTACTGAATTGGTTTGGCTTGGCAAGCTTGTGTTAGTGAGTCAGTTGGGCCATACGGCATAAAGCAAAGGCTGCTTGTGGAAGCTTGAGTTTGTGCTTACCTTCCTGCAGGTAGTGGGGGTTGTGTTTTGTGCCATTTGTATGCCTTCCTTCCTTCTCCCCATGCATGTGTGTTGCTGCAAGTGCTAGTTGTGCAGGTGTGTACTTTGCTGCAAGTGCTGTTTTTGCTGTTCTGTCTTTGAAAGCACACAGAAAGAGCTTTGCTGAAGAAAGGAACGTATGCTGAAGGGTGGAGGCAGATGGACTCCTGGGGGCCTTTCTGCAAATGTGCTCTCTCATCTGTAAGTTTGACTTGAAAGCTTCAATGAGCATGACTGTGATCTTTCTGACTTGGTGTACTGAATTGGTTTGGCTTGGCAAGCTTGTGTTAGTGAGTCAGTTGGGCCATACGGCATGAAGCAAAGGCTGCTTGTGGAAGCTTGAGTTTGTGCTTACCTTCCTGCAGGTAGTGGGGGTTGTGTTTTGTGCCATTTGTATGCCTTCCTTCCTTCTCCCCATGCATGTGTGTTGCGGCAAGTGCTAGTTGTGCAGGTGTGTACTTTGCTGCAAGTGCTGTTTTTGCTGTTCTGTCTTTGAAAGCACACAGAAAGAGCTTTGCTGAAGAAAGGAACGTATGCTGAACGGGTGCCGTCCTTTCTCATCCTCGTTAGTATAGTGGACAGTATCTCCGCCTGTCACGCGGAAGACCGGGGTTCGATTCCCCGACGGGGAGGCGGCATTTCCTTTTCGTCTTGCTAAGCCCGTGGACAACCAAAAGAGACTAAAGTAGGCCCCAGTGAGAATTGAACTCACGACCCCTGGTTTACAAGACCAGTGCTCTAACCCCTGAGCTATGGAGCCCGTCCAGAAGGGAAGCAAATAACAATCTGGATACCTGGGAAGGAAAAAAAACTGATGTAAAAGTCTGGACTGTAGCCGAGATCTATTGAGCCCATAGTCGCCAGCCTTAGAAGCAGTGGCGAGCATTTAAATCATACCCCCTGGTTTAGAAGGCTGGTGGTCTCGACAGTCAGGAGTTTAGGGAGTTCATCTTCTCATCCTTGCCTAGAGCCGAGATCATTGGGTCTGTAGGCTGCAAAGACTAAAGTAGGCTCCAGTGAGAATTGAACTCACGACCCCTGGTTTACTAGACCAGTGCTCTAACCACTGAGCTATGGAGCCTGTAGCAGAGGGAACAAGTAACAATCTGGAGACTTGGGAGAAAAAAAAGAAGCTACTCGTTGACAAAAGCCGTGCGTCCGGCTCCTGGCTGTCCTAGTGGATTTTGCTGGCTTTCAGATTGACTTGTGCGACAGCTTGCTTCCAGTGAAGAAAAGCAGCCGATGCATTGGCCGGGAATCGAACCCGGGCCTCCCGCGTGGCAGGCGAGAATTCTACCACTGAACCACCAATGCTTCGTGTAACCAGTCTCAGACCTTCCTGACTGAGGTGGTGGGAGTCGAAGGCAAAGGCCCCTTTACTGAGGTGAGTTGGTTTCCAAAACTTGTTCTTTGGTAAGTAAAGACAAAGACAAGAAGCAAACAACAGCTTTAACCATCACTCCAGCTGAGTGCTAGCACATCATTGGTCTATCAGGATTAGCAGAGAGCTTTCACACCTCGTTCCTCCAATGACTGCACGTTGAGTTTGCTGATGTCACAGCTGGGATTCAGACAAAGAGCTTTTGAACTTCTGGAAAAGGAGGGGACCAGTAGAACTGATACAGTCCTCTGGACGAGTGGAGGCTCCCAGCAAGACTGCAAAAATAGCAGGAATGCAAGAAGGGTGGAGGCAGATGGACTCCTGGGGGCCTTTCTGCAAATGTGCTCTCTCATCTGTAAGTTTGACTTGAAAGCTTCAATGAGCATGACTGTGATCTTTCTGACTTGGTGTACTGAATTGGTTTGGCTTGGCAAGCTTGTGTTAGTGAGTCAGTTGGGCCATACGGCATGAAGCAAAGGCTGCTTGTGGAAGCTTGAGTTTGTGCTTACCTTCCTGCAGGTAGTGGGGGTTGTGTTTTGTGCCATTTGTATGCCTTCCTTCCTTCTCCCCATGCATGTGTGTTGCTGCAAGTGCTAGTTGTGCAGGTGTGTACTTTGCTGCAAGTGCTGTTTTTGCTGTTCTGTCTTTGAAAGCACACAGAAAGAGCTTTGCTGAAGAAAGGAACGTATGCTGAAGGGTGGAGGCAGATGGACTCCTGGGGGCCTTTCTGCAAATGTGCTCTCTCATCTGTAAGTTTGACTTGAAAGCTTCAATGAGCATGACTGTGATCTTTCTGACTTGGTGTACTGAATTGGTTTGGCTTGGCAAGCTTGTGTTAGTGAGTCAGTTGGGCCATACGGCATGAAGCAAAGGCTGCTTGTGGAAGCTTGAGTTTGTGCTTACCTTCCTGCAGGTAGTGGGGGTTGTGTTTTGTGCGATTTGTATGCCTTCCTTCCTTCTCCCCATGCATGTGTGTTGCTGCAAGTGCTAGTTGTGCAGGTGTGTACTTTGCTGCAAGTGCTGTTTTTGCTGTTCTGTCTTTGAAAGCACACAGAAAGAGCTTTGCTGAAGAAAGGAACGTATGCTGAACGGGTGCCGTCCTTTCTCATCCTCGTTAGTATAGTGGACAGTATCTCCGCCTGTCACGCGGAAGACCGGGGTTCGATTCCCCGACGGGGAGGCGGCATTTCCTTTTCGTCTTGCTAAGCCCGTGGACAACCAAAAGAGACTAAAGTAGGCCCCAGTGAGAATTGAACTCACGACCGCTGGTTTACAAGACCAGTGCTCTAACCCCTGAGCTATGGAGCCCATCCAGAAGGGAAGCAAATAACAATCTGGATACCTGGGAAGGAAAAAAAACTGATGTAAAACTCTGGACTGTAGCCGAGATCTATTGAGCCCATAGTCGCCAGCCTTAGAAGCAGTGGCGAGCATTTAAATCATACCCCCTGGTTTAGAAGGCTGGTGGTCTCGACAGTCAGGAGTTTAGGGAGTTCATCTTCTCATCCTTGCCTAGAGCCGAGATCATTGGGTCTGTAGGCTGCAAAGACTAAAGTAGGCTCCAGTGAGAATTGAACTCACGACCCCTGGTTTACTAGACCAGTGCTCTAACCACTGAGATATGGAGCCTGTAGCAGAGGGGACAAATAACAATCTGGAGACTTGGGAGAAAAAAAAGAAGCTACTCGTTGACAAAAGCCGTGCGTCCGGCTCCTGGCTGTCCTAGTGGATTTTGCT
Source organism: Trichomycterus rosablanca (assembly GCF_030014385.1). NCBI lineage: Eukaryota > Metazoa > Chordata > Actinopteri > Siluriformes > Trichomycteridae > Trichomycterus > Trichomycterus rosablanca. Next base: position 14,588,720 of record NC_086009.1, on the reverse strand, counting down.
GGCTTTCAGATTGACTTGTGCGACAGCTAAAGACTGCAAAAATAGCAGGAATGCAAGAAGGGTGGAGGCAGATGGACTCCTGGGGGCCTTTCTGCAAATGAGCTCTCTCATCTGTAAGTTTGACTTGAAAGCTTCAATGAGCATGACTGTGATCTTTCTGACTTGGTGTACTGAATTGGTTTGGCTTGGCAAGCTTGTGTTAGTGAGTCAGTTGGGCCATACGGCATAAAGCAAAGGCTGCTTGTGGAAGCTTGAGTTTGTGCTTACCTTCCTGCAGGTAGTGGGGGTTGTGTTTTGTGCCATTTGTATGCCTTCCTTCCTTCTCCCCATGCATGTGTGTTGCTGCAAGTGCTAGTTGTGCAGGTGTGTACTTTGCTGCAAGTGCTGTTTTTGCTGTTCTGTCTTTGAAAGCACACAGAAAGAGCTTTGCTGAAGAAAGGAACGTATGCTGAACGGGTGCCGTCCTTTCTCATCCTTGTTAGTATAGTGGACAGTATCTCCGCCTGTCACGCGGAAGACCGGGGTTCGATTCCCCGACGGGGAGGCGGCATCTCCTTTTCGTCTTGCTAAGCCCGTGGACAACCAAAAGAGACTAAAGTAGGCCCCAGTGAGAATTGAACTCACGACCCCTGGTTTACAAGACCAGTGCTCTAACCCCTCAGCTATGGAGCCCATCCAGAAGGGAAGCAAATAACAATCTGGATACCTGGGAAGGAAAAAAAACTGATGTAAAAGTCTGGACTGTAGCCGAGATCTATTGAGCCCATAGTCGCCAGCCTTAGAAGCAGTGGCGAGCATTTAAATCATACCCCCTGGTTTAGAAGGCTGGTGGTCTCGACAGTCAGGAGTTTAGGGAGTTCATCTTTTCATCCTTGCCTAGAGCCGAGATCATTGGGTCTGTAGGCTGCAAAGACTAAAGTAGGCGTCAGTGAGAATTGAACTCACGACCCCTGGTTTACTAGACCAGTGCTCTAACCACTGAGCTATGGAGCCTGTAGCAGAGGGAGCAAGTAACAATCTGGAGACTTGGGAGAAAAAAAAGAAGCTACTCGTTTGTGCCATTTGTATGCCTTCCTTCCTTCTCCCCATGCATGTGTGTTGCTGCAAGTGCTAGTTGTGCAGGTGTGTACTTTGCTGCAAGTGCTGTTTTTGCTGTTCTGTCTTTGAAAGCACACAGAAAGAGCTTTGCTGAAGAAAGGAACATATGCTGCACGGGTGCCGTCTTTACTCATCCTCGTTAGTATAGTGGACAGTATCTCCGCCTGTCACGCGGAAGACCGGGGTTCGATTCCCCGACGGGGAGGTGGCAATTCCTTTTCGTCTTGCGAAGCCCATGGACCACCAGTAGAGATCATAAGTTTATAAAAAAAAAGATAGAGTTTTGAATCCTCATCCGAGATTTTGTGGGGTTAAATATTTCCGATCGGAACTGTATGATAAATACAACTGCAGGTATTCTTATCCTCCAGCAAATAGAAGGCGCTGTAGTTGCTTTGACGCTACAAACCGGATCTAAATCTACTGGATTTGTGACAGCTGATCTAGTGTATGATCTGAAGTGAGAGTTTCTCTTGATCACCGAGTTTCTCTGCTAGATCTGTCCAGTCACATTAACAGTCAGTAATCAGAGAGCAGAAGCAGTAATGGCTGAAGGTAATGGATCTTTAGTCGGTCTGCTGTCCTATGAGACTCTGGTCCACGCTGTAGCAGGAGCCGTGGTAAGAGATGAACCTCGCGTTTAAAATAACTAATAATTAACGTAATAATTAAGTAGTTTGTTCCTAGTTTATTCAGAGTGAGTTTGTGTAATTTTTTTCATTTTTGGATGTTTATTGACCGAAAACGAGAAGAAAGAAGCTCGAATATTAGGCGCATGCCAATATAAAACTAATTTTACCGCTGTTTACTTTCTGTATGTTGCTGTGTTCCATGCTGTGCTTTCTGTACTTCCCTGTGTTCTATACAGTTATCTGTACTACTTTGTGTTCCATATTGTGTTCTAAACGTCCCTGTGTTCCATACAGTCCTCTCTGTATGTTGCTGTGTTCCATACAGTGCTCTCTATACTTCCCTGTTTTCGATACGGTTATGTTTCTCTGTGTTCCATACAGTGTTCTGCACATCCCTGTGTTCCATACAGTGCTCTCTATAGGTTGCTGTGTTTCATACAGTGCTCTCTGTATGTTGCTGTGTTCATACAAGTTTCTGTAAATCCATGTGTTACATACAGCTTTCTGTATGTTGCTGTGTTCCATACAGTGCTCTCTGTACTACTCTGTGTTCCATACAGTGCTTTCTGTAGGTTGCTGTATTCCATAGAATGTTCTGTATATTGCTGTGTTCCACACAGTGTTCTGCACATCCCTGTGTTCCATACAGTGCTCTCTATAGGTTGCTGTGTTTCATACAGTGCTCGCTGTATGTTGCTGTGTTCCATACAAGTTTCTTTAAATCCCTGTGTTACATACAGCTTTCTGTATGTTGCTGTGTTTCATACAAGTTTCTGTAAATCCTTTTGTGAAATACATCTTTCTGTTTGTTGCTAAGTTCCATACCTCGTTTACATAGTGTTTTTAGTAATTTGCTTTGTTCCATATAGTTTTCAGTATGTCACTGTGTTCCATACAGAGCTCTATAGGTTGCTGTGTTCCATTGTCTACATCTGTGAATTATTAAACGCTACTGTAAAAGCAGTATTTTCATCAGTGACTACCATTACAACCATTACAAATATTAGGGGTCTGGGAAAATCATATATTTTTTATTTATAAGTATTTTGACGAAATGTCGTTGCAATGACATTGCATTGGTGCCAATAAATGGCTCATTTTACTGGTATTGGTATGACTTGTCCTTTTTACACCTACCATGCTGTAAGTTTAAGATTTTGAGATCTTTGTTTAAAATAAATAAATAATCGAAATGGTTTATATGTTGTTTAAAGGGCAGCGTGACAGCAATGACCGTATTCTTTCCTTTGGATACAGCTAGAATTCGACTTCAGGGTGAGTATTAGTTATTTATTTAGTTTTTCCTACAGTTCTTACAGATAACTGAAGAGAACTGATTACTTCATTGCCTGATTCTGTATGTGTGGTTCATTTTGTTGCACTATAGTGGATGAAAACCGAAAATCCAAATCCACTCCTGTCATTCTGGCCGAGATAGCAAAGGAGGAGGGAATGTAAGTATTCCATAGAGTTGTTTAATATAAATATGATTGCTAATCAAATGAGGGAATCCATGGCAATGTTTAGGATACCAGACGTCTATAAAAATTTGTTTTACCATCTACTATTTATTAACATTTCAAGGGCAGTTGTAGCCTACCGGTTAAGGTACTGGACTAGTAATCAGAAGGTCGCTGGTTTAAACCCCACCACTGCCAGGTTGCTGCTGTTGGGCCCTTAAGCAAGGCCCTTAACCCTAAATTGCTCAGACTGTATACTGTCACACTACTACAAGTCGCTTTGGATAAAGGCATCTGCTAAATGCTGAAAATGTAAGTTGTTGCATGGCCGTCCATCCTAGGTATTTTCAAAATGAATTTCTGATCCATTAGAGCTGGCATCATATATGTAGGACAGAGTAGCTCAGTGATTAAGGGACTGGACTTAATTAAGGGACTGGACTGGCAAAATATTCAGGTGGCTCTGCTTAATGTTCCTATTAGTAATCGCAATATCGCTTTACTCCTAATTTGTATAAAGTTAAACTTTGCTCAATTTTTTCGCATTGCCGACTCTGCCAACTTAACGTACACTTCTCCTCTTGTCACCAGAAACCGCCAGCTGTAATTAAAAATGCATGACAGCCAGTCACTTTGACACACTGTCCAAACATACCTTGAAATATAGGTCATGAACATAACAGCAAAAAGTGAAGAACCCAAATATTTGTGTTAGCTGTGTGCCGGATAAAACTACATGTTTTTTTTTTAAATCTTTTGCAGCATGTCTCTCTATCGGGGCTGGTTTCCAGTAATCTCTAGCTTGTGCTGTTCTAACTTCGTCTACTTCTACACCTTTAACTCTTTAAAGCGAGTGATGGTTTTAGAGAAAGGGCAATCCAAGCCTGGCAGAGATCTTGTCATGGGCTTTATCGCAGGTAGGAAAATGTTCCCAAATCTTGAAACTGTAGGAATATTACAGTGGTACCTTGAAACTCAACATCAATTGGGTCTGGGAGAGGCGTTCTGAAATATTTTTCCCCATAAGGATGTATGAGAAACCTGTTAATGCGTCCCGTGGTCTTGTGGAACTGCATATATTTTAGGCTAATGCAAAATAATGGGGTTGTTTTTGACACTTACACACTGAAAATAATACATATAATATAAAAACACTGAAATACAATTAAAAAACAGTTAAAACTGACTGACTTTATTGTTTCCTTATGCTTCTTAATCATGGAGATGCTTGATCTTGGAATATCGTATTCCATTCAGTAAAGGCACATTCACATGAGAAGCGGCACAATAACCTTTTGCTCTTCTTTTTAACGATAAGCATTTTAGACTCTCTCAAAAAAAGCTGATTGCTACAATTTCTCAGCACCCTGAGCTATAACACAAGTTTAAAAGTGAAACAGGAGAAAAATCCAGCTAAACACAGATACATTTGAGCTTTCAGAGTGGATTTGATAGTTATGTTACACAAATCATACACTTTGCGCACTTTGATGACGTTTTACTGCACCGCTCAAGCCGAGCGCTGAACAAAGCGGCTGAATGTTGAGTTTAAGGGAACAAATTTCTCAGTGAAGGGCATTGAGTTACAAGGTACCACTGTATACTTTTTAATAATGAAGGTTTCTTTGTTTATTTAGTAGGAATTTAGCATCATTTTGCTCACATTCATGATAGGACAGGTAGGTACAGGTTACACACGAGTCATCAGTTTAAGTTCAATTCATGGACAATTTTGTATCTCCAATTCACCTAACTTACATGTCTTTGAAATGTGGGAGGAAACCCACACAGGGAGAACATGCTAATTCCACAAAGAAATGTCCAAGACCACTCCACCTAGGAATTATACCTATACTGTGAGGCGACTGTGCTACCCACCAAGCACTGTGCCGCCCTTATAAAGCTTTAAAATGTGGAATTGTTAATATAGTAATATAGATTGCTAGACGACTGGGTCGGAGCATCTCCAAAACTGCAGCTCTTGTGGGGTGTTCCTTGTCTGCTGTGGTCAGTATCTATCAAAATTGGTGCAATGAAGGAACAGTGGTAAACCGGCGACAGGGTGATGGGCAGCCAAGGCTCGATGATGCACGTGGGGAGCGAAGGCTGGCCCGTGTGGTCCGATCCAACAGACGAGCTACTGTAGCTCAGATTGCTGAAGACGTTTATGCTGGTTCTGATAGAAAGTTTGATGTGTATGGGGCTGCATAGCCGCAGACCAGTCAGGGTGCCCATGCTGACCCCTGTCCACCGCCGAAAGCGCCAACAATGGGCACGTGAGCATCGGAACTGGACCACGGAGCAAGGGAAGAAGGTGGCCTGGTCTGATGAACCACATGAATCACTAGCCCTATTTATGTGGACACATAGTAGTCATAATCACTTACTGGGAATTAAGGGGGGGGGGGGGGTATGTCACAAAGATAAATTACATGATAAATGATTGTCTGAGGTAGGGGGGATGGCCGAAACCCTGCAATGGTTTGGTGCCCTGTCCAGGGTTTTTTTTTTTTGCATACATTTAGTTTTATTTTCATCTTTTACCACTATATCCTGATCAGGGTTGTGATTGGTTGACTTGGGATTTCCCTGGGATTACTTCCCTGGAAGGATGCAGTGCGATGCCTGTCCATCGTGGGATCTCAGCCTAACCCCTTATACATAGCCAATCATGTGTGCATGTAGACACCTGACTGCTTCATAGTACCGCTGGAAATTCGAACCCGTGATCCCAGAATTAGTGGGCTAGTGTAATTTACTGCTGCGCCAGCCAAGCACCTCCATGCATACATGTCTGTTACTTAACCTGAATGTCTGGTTTTTGCTACAGGGGCTGTAAACGTGCTTTTGACGACACCCATGTGGGTGGTAAACACTCGCCTTAAGCTGCAGGGAGCCAAGTTCCGGAATGAGAACATCCACCAGACCCACTACAAGGGCATTTTCGGTCAGAGCTTCTATATGTATGATTGCGGTCACATGATGTGCAACATGATGCAGTACAGGTGACAAATAATTGTCTTTTTTTACAGACACATTTTCACAGATCGTAGCTAATGAAGGAATTGGGGCGCTGTGGAATGGGACCCTTCCATCCCTGCTGCTGGTGTTTAACCCTGCAGTACAGTTCATGTTCTACGAGGCGATGAAGAGGAAAGCAGGGCGAGGTGGAAGAAAGGTACGACTTGCTAGCGTTCTAAAATATAAAGTGTTATTCTAGCTTGACTAATGATGCTAAATCTTGTTTTTTCGGATTACAGATTTCATCACTGGAGATTTTCCTTATTGGTGCTATCGCTAAAGCTGTTGCTACAACCGCCACTTATCCTCTGCAGACAGTCCAGTCCATCCTGCGGGTAAAGGAAAATATGGATACGATTTGTTTGCACAAAAATGGCATCACATCACATGGCTCTTTTTCATTTCTCCATTTCTTTTCCAGTTTGGCCAGTACAAGTCACAAGAGAGAGGAGGTTTACTGGGCAGCGTACGCAATGTGGTGAATTTACTAATGGACAGAATCAAGTAAGTCCATCTGGATAAGTTCACTTACCACACAGATGCTTTTATACTTTGCCACCCCTCCCATAGAACACCTACTGACCAGATCTTAGTTGGGTAGTTGACCATTCTCAGCACTTTAATGACAGTCATGGTAAAAACATGGTAGAGTGTGCTGTGATGCTGATTGTAACACCTCAGTGTCATCCCAGTGCTTTGATGAGGCTGAAGTTTCAAGTAAAAAAGCAACAGCATCCCAAAATCAGAAAATGTCCATTCTAGTCCTGATTGTACACTAACTAAACAGCCCTGATCCATTGAGGCATGGACTCCACTAGACCCCTGAAGGTGTGCTGTGGTATATGGCACCAAGATGTTAGCAGCAGATCTTTCTACTAACAGGACCCAAGGTTTCCCAGCAGAACATTGCCCAAAGCGTCACACTGCCTCCGCCGGCTTGCCTTCTTCCCATAGTGCATCCTGGTACCATGTGTTCCCCAGGTAAGCGACGGACATGCACCCTAGGCCACTTTCTTCCATTGCTCCGTGGTCTTGGCGCTTTCGGCAGTGAACAGGGGGCAGCATGGACACCCTGACTGGTCTGCGGCTATGTAGCCCCATACGCAACAAACTGTGATGCACTGTGTATTCTGACACCTTTCTATCAGAACCAGAATTAACTTCTTCAGCCATTTGAGCTACAGTAGCTCGTCTGTTGGATCGGACCACACGGGCCAGCCTTCGCTCCCTACGTGCATCAATGAGCCTTGGCCGCCCATGACCCTGTCGCCGGTTTACCACTGTTTCTTCCTTGGACCACTTTTGATAGATACTGACCACTGCAGACTGAGAACACCCCACAAGAGCTGCAGTTTGGAGATGCTCTGACCCTGACGTCTAGCCATTACAAGTTGGCCCTCGCTCAAATCCTTACGCTTGCCCATTTTTCCTGCTTCTAACACATCAACTTTGAGGATAAAATGTTCACTTGCTGCCTAATATATCCCACCCACTAACAGGTGCTGTGATGAAGAGATAATCAGTGTTATTCACTTCACCTGTCGGTGGTCATAATGTTATGCCTAGTCGGTGTATAATTGAGCATCTAAAGATGTCATGTTAAAGTAATTTTAGGCTAATTAACCCTTTTAAAGCACCTCAGCAAATCTTGGTGAACAGTATTCACTGTTGTCTCTGCCGTTATCTCTATTACAGATGGAACGGAGCGCTTGGTCTGTACAAAGGTCTGGAGGCCAAACTTCTGCAGACGGTGCTGACAGCAGCGCTCATGTTCATGGTGTACGAGAAGATCGCTGCAGTCACCTTCAGACTGATGCGCCTCAATAAGAAGCTAAAGCACTGACACTGTAAAGCCGTAGCAGATCTTTTTCTTTACTACCTCCTTGACCTGTCCCGATACATACCGGATTTTTTTAGCACACACAATTTTACAGTCATGGTCTCATTTGTTTATTTTGTATATTTTTTATCCATTTATTCCAATTATTTTATTACTGGGTCTGCAGCTTTGTAATGCATATCGCTACCAATAAGTGGTACATGACCGATGGTGATGCAGCCGGTCCTGTAACAAGTTCGGACTCTAAAGGCTCTCCATTAAAAATATAATCAGAAAAGCATCAGTTCTGGAGACCAGGGTTCTGTAAGGATAATTACTATGGGTCCGTTCGAAAACCTAGTGAACTGCCTTGCTGTCTTACTGCCTACATAGGCAGCTGCCCAAACAGAGAGGATTCTAATAAGTCATCGATTTATAAGGCAGGTTATTCGAACGCACTACTTAGACAGCGATTCCATCAGTTTTCGCTTACTAAGCTAATACAGTTAGCATCATGCCATTCAAACCAATGGGATGAGGTGGCACAACAGGCTAGCATGTCAACTAACATCTTCATTCGTGTCCTGAATACTGTTAAACTGATCAGCCATAACATTAAAACCACCTCCTTGTTTCTACACTCACTGTACATTTTATCAGCTCCACTTACCATATAGAAGCACTTTGTAGTTCTACAATTACTGACTGTAGTACATCTGTTTCTCTACATACCTTTTAAGCCTGCTTTCATGCAGTTCTTCAATGGTCAGGACTCTCCCAGGACCACTACAGAGTAGGTATTATTTGGGTGGTGGATCATTCCCAGCACTGCAGTGACACTGACATGGTGGTGGTGTGTTAGTGTGTGTTGTGCTGGTGTGAGTGGATCAGACACAGTAGCGCTGCTGGAGTTGGTAAATACCGTGTCCACTCACTGTCCACTCTTAGACACTCCTACCTAGTTGGTCCACCTTGTAGACGTAAAGTCAGAGATGATCGCTCATCTATTGCTGCTGTTCGAGTTGGTCATCTTCTAGACCTTCATCAGTGGTCACAGGACGCTGCCCATGTGGCGCTGTTGGCTGGATATTTTTGGTTGGTGGACTATTCTCGGTCTAGCAGTGACAGTGAGGTCCATTCATACCAGCACAACAGACACTAACACACCACCACCATGTCAGTGTCACTGCAGTGCTGAGAATGATCCACCACCTAAATAATACCTGCTCTGTGGTGGTCCTGTGAGAGTCCTGACTATTGAAGAACAGCATGAAAGGGGGCTAACAAAGCATGCAGAGAAACAGATGGACTACAGTCAGTAATTGTAGAACTACAAAGTGCTCATATATGGCAAGTGAAGCCGATAAATGGATGTGTGTAGAAACAAGGAGGTGGTTTTAATGTTATGGCTGATTGGTGTATATTAGAGATAGAGGGTTAGACTAAACGATGCATGTTCAGGTTCATGTTAACAAATAACAAATCTGGATGTTATTGCTCAATGTGAGAAGTCTTTGAGTTCGTCCTGATCAGCAAATAGAACATCTGTATAAATAACTTGTATAATGATTTTTAAAACTATTGAATGAATAGAAGCAAGAGTATATCTGTCAACGAACAAGATTGACTTAAAATCCTATTAATCTTAATTGACCAAAATCTCATTTGCACTAACCGGTTACATTTTCTGACATAGCGGTTGTTTTGTTATATTACTACCTACTGCCAGTGAAACTGCGGTTGTTGGTGCAACAGCACCTAGTTTACACTGTTAATTAATTGCGTTTTACTTCTACCTTTCTGTAATTTATTTTACTAATTTAATTGAATTCTGGATATAGTGAAATAAATTTGTAAACGTATTCCCGTTTGCCCTTGATTGCATGCTTGCTTTATTAATTAGCATTGTATAGTTTATTACATTGTGCCCTATTATCCAAACTGTAGGTGCTTTTTGACAGACGACCGAAGTTAGCATGGGTACTTGCACTGGCCTACGACTTACGACCATGTAGCCCTATATACATAAGGATTTGATGCACTGTGTCTAGATGTTTTTGGCCAATGCAGGATGACCAGTATTCAAAACATCTGCCATTTGAGCCACAGTAGCTTCTATTGGTTGCCTTCATGTCCTTTGGCATCAATAATTCTTGGCTGCCCAACAACCTGTCAGGAGTTTGTGACTCTTTATGTCTTTATGCTCCTTACACCGATCAGCCATAACAGTAAAACCACCTCCTTGTTTCTACACTCAGCTCCACTTACCATATAGAAGCATTTTGTAGTCCATCTGTTTCTCTTCATGCTTCATGCTGTTCTTCAATGGTCAGGACCCCCACAGGACCGCTACAGTGACACTGACATAGGTGGTGTGTTAGTGTTGTGCTGGTATGAGTGGATCAGACACAGCAGCACTGATGGAGTTTTTAAACACCTTACTGTCACTGCTGGACTGAGAATAGTCCACCAACCAAAAGTATCCAGCCAACAGCGCCCTGTGACCACTGATGAAGGTCTAGAAGATGACCAACTCAAACAGCAGCAATAGATGAGCGACCATCTCTGACTTTACATCTACAAGGTGGACCAACTAGGTAGGAGTGTCTTAGTGAGGTGGACACGGTATTTAAAAACTCCAGTAGCACTGCTGTGTCTGATCCACTCATATCAGCACAACACACACTAACACACCACCACCACGTCAGTGTCACTGTAGTGCTGAAAATGATCCACCACCTAAATAATACCTGCTCTGTGGGGGTCCTGACCATTGAAGAACAGGGTGAAAGGGGGCTAACAAAGCATGCAGAGAAACAGATGGACTACAGTCAGTAATTGTAGAACTACAAATTGCTCCTATATGGTAAGTGGAGCTGATAAAAATGGACAGTGAGTGTAGAAACCAGGTGGTGGTTTTAATGTTATGGCTGATCAGTGTATATCTGCTGCATTCAACACCTATACTATGAGTAATTACCATCAGCCCAACATTTATTACACCCCTCACCGTCACATGCACAATTGTTACAAAAGAGGCTTTGCCATGTACACTTTTGGGCAGTGCTTTGGCTGATCAGTGGATACATAAAAAATACATTCACATCATGCTGCCTTTTCTGCCTTAAAAATAGCCATCTGTGACTGTTTGTCGAGAGTTCAACACTGGAGTTAGCTCTGTTGCATTTCAGGACCACCGCGACTTGTCAGTTCTTGGATAAACCAATCTGGAAGAAACGTATACCCAGAGTCTCGGTGAACGGAGTACGTCACGTCCCTGCGTGGCTCCCACTCAAACAGATACACCAACCTGAATGAAATACGCTTGGATTAGAAAACAGAAATCAAACAGAAGATACGATGACCTCTGTGAGCGTATTTTTACCTTGGGTCATCCTCTTTCACAACAGATTTCACAAAGGACAGGAAGTCGCTGCAGAAGTTCATGCAGACCGTAGGCTTCCAGCAGTTGTGCTCGTTCTGTAAGCAAAAGAAAGTTTATTTAAAAAAAAAAAAAAGCCTTCCAGATGTGCATGGATCATCATGCTGCTTTGGACCAAACCTTGATGAGTTGGGATATTTTGGAGATGGGGATGGTCTCCACAGACACCACTATTCCGTCGTGATCTCGAAACCCGGCGACTACTCGTGGAACTCCGGGAAGAAACGATTGGGCCCACCATTTCAGCAGCTTGTATCTGTGAGAAGAAAAGCCATCAGAAACAGGTCACTGACTCGCAATACACGTTGACAGAGTACGGGACCTGTACACGCCAGGGCAGTCTTTTAGGGGATATTTTCATATACACTATATTGCCAAAAGTATTCGCTCGTCTGCTTTCACATGCATATGAACTTAAGTGACGTCCCATTCTTAATCCATAGGGTTTAATATGATGTCGGCCCACCCCTTGCAGCTGTAACAGCTTCAACTCTTCTGCGAAGGCTTTCCACAAGGTTTAGAAGTGTGATTATGGGAATGTTTGACCATTCTTCCAGAAGCGCATTTGTGAGGTCAGACACTGATGTTAGACGAGAAGGCCTGGCTCACAGTCTCCACTCTCATTCATTCATTCAAAGGTGTTCTATCTATAGGGTTGAAGTCAAGACAGTGAAGTTCTTTCACACCAAACTGGCTCATCCATGTCTTTATGGAGCTTGCTTTGTACACTGGTGCGCAGTCATGTTGGAACAGGAAGGGGCCATCCCCAAACTGTTTCCACAAAGTTGGGAGCATGAAATTGCCAAAATCTCTTGGTATGCTGAAGCATTAAGAGTTCCTTTCATTGGAACTAAGGGGCCGAGCCCAACTCCTGAAAAACAACCCCACACCATAATCCCCCCTCCACCAAACTTCACTCCAGAGAACACGTCTCCACTGCTCTAGAGTCCAGTGGCGGCGTGCTTTACACCACTGCGCTTGGTGATGTAAGGCTCGGATGCAGCTGCTCGACCATGGAAACCCATTCCATGAAGCTCTCTACGCACTGTTCTTGAGCTAATCTGAAGGCCACATGAAGTTTGGAGGTCTGTAGCGATTGACTCTGCAGACAGTTGGCGACAGTTGGCGCACGATGCGCCTCAAAATCCGCTGACCTTAGTCTGTCATTTTACCTGGCCTACCACTTCATGACTGAGCTGCAGTCGTTCCCAATCGCTTCCACTTTATAATACCACTGACAGTCAACTGTGGAATATTTAGTAGCGAGGAAATTTCACGACTGGACTTGTTGCACAGGTGGCATCCTATCACAGTACCACGCTGGAATTCACTGAGCTCCTGGGAGCGACCCATTCTTTTACAAATGTTTGTAGAAGCAGTCTGCATGCCAAGGTGCTTGGTTTTACACACCTGTGACCATGGAAGTGATTGGAACACCTGAATTCAATGATTTGGATGGGTGAGTGAATACTTTTGGCAATATAGTGTATTATTCTTATTGTGGATCTCTTATTTTTTCAGGCATATGTAATGTTTGTCTTTCTTTGATATATCTTGGGCATTCAGTAAGGATGTGTTATAGTAATGGTATAAGTATAGGACTTTCTCTCCTTATTAGATGTTTTGGGTTCTTCCCTAATATTGGGGTGTATCTCATACAGTTTATTGTTGGTTTGAGGGTCCCATTTGAGCTGCAATATGTTTCTAATGTACTCCTTTGTACTCATGTACTATACTTGTACCCAGCCATGGTACAACTGCTCCAAACTTTGCTTTAACATTGCAACCAATATACCAGTGTTTTATGGTGTAACCTTATAGTGTATTGGCAGGCCTATTATTCTAAAATCAGTTAGTACCTGACACTGAGCACAAATGATATTTCTCAGTGTGTCGTATAAAATTAAAAAGGTTATTTTTCAATTGGTATCCAGGGCTCAAATCCCCAGCAGACGAAACCCTGCGATGGATTGTCATTATGTCTGGGATTTGTTACCGCATTGCGCCGAGTGATTCCCAGAGAATCCTTGTATAAACGATCACTTTCATTGGCTGATTGATGGAAAATTAATACCAGGTAAATCGATTTGGAGTTTGTGGCCTAAAGAAGACAGTTTGAAGATGGACCTGTGGAAGTTACTTCGCTGCTTCGGGGTACAGATCTCAGCGGAAGTCTTCAGCTCGATGTAGCACGCCGGGGCCGGTGGAGCTCTGGGGTCTTTGTCCCGACAGTCCACCTCACCAGCAAAGAGCAGCTTGTGGTCTGCCAGCCGTGTCTGGACCACCGTGCAGAAAGCCTCGTTCGTGTTGACCACCCCTTCTCGTGCTGGAACCCCATTCACATCATCTTAAAAAATAAAAAGTTCAGGGAATAATAGTACAAACCCTAGTTCCAAAAAAGTTGGGACGTCTTGTTAAATGCAATAAAAAGAAGAATATATGATATACACTGATTAGCCATAACATTAAAACCACCTCCTTGTTTCTACACTCACTGTCCATTTTATCAGCTCCACTTACCACATAGAAGCACTTTGAAGTTCTACAATTACTGACTGTAGTCCATTTGTTTCTCTACATACTTTTTTTAGCCTGCTTTCACCCTGTTCTTCAATGGTCAGGACCCCCACAGGACCACCACAGAGCAGGTATTATTTAGGTGGTGGCTCATTCTCAGTACTGCAGTGACAATGACATGGTGGTGGTGTGTTAGTGTGTGTTGTGCTGGTACGAGTGGATCCGACACAGCAGCGCTGCTGGAGTTTTTAAATACCGTGTCCACTCACTGTCCACTCTATTAGACGCTTGATCTACCTTGTAGATGTAAAGTCAGAGACGATCGCTCATCTATTGCTGCTGTTTGAATTGGTCATCTTCTAGACCTTCATCAGTGGTCTCAGGACGCTGCCCACGGGGCGCTGTTGGCTGGATATTTTTGGTTGGTGGACTATTCTCAGTCCAGCAGTGACAGTGAGGTGTTTAAAAACTACATCAGCACTGCTCATACCAGCACAACACACAACCACCATGTCAGTGTCACTGCAGTGCTGAGAATGACCCACCACCCAAATAATACCTACTCTGTAGTGGTCCTGGGAGAGTCCTGACCATTGAAGAACAGCATGAAAGGGGGGTAACAAAGCATGCAGAGAAACAGATGGACTACAGTCAGTAATTGTAGAACTGCAAAGTGCTTCTTTATGGTAAGTGGAGCTGATAAAATGGACAGTGAGTGTAGAAACAAGGAGGTGGTTTTAATGTTATGGCTGATCAGTGTATAGTGTCTTTGGTACTGAGGTTTGTTTAGTGTAAATGTGCATTGTTGTTATACCTGCACAGATGTACTGTTCAAACTTATAGCCCCAGTACATCATCTCCTCATGCCTCTCTGTGCGGTTCTCTCGGCTAACTCGAGCAGCCTCCGTTTCCACTTCGCTTATGTATAGCGTGCCACCGAACTTGGACACGGCCAGCAGCCAGCCCTCCTGCGTCTCGTACGGAGTGGTCAACAGCTTGGTTAAGTGACCTCGCCATGTCACAAAGTCCACACCTAGTAAACTGGAAATGAATATGGTTTAGACAGCTGGGACATGATTCATTAGAGGTTACGTTTACCCAAATTTGCCCTGTTAGGAACTTCAGCCATCCAAAACGTACCAAGACGCACCCATTTGCCTTGAGTCATACTGTACATGAGGTAACAAAACTAGGGGTATAGTCTAGCCAAAATCTTATCTCAGTGTATATGGAATTTCATACAGTATAACAGTAATAGTTTAGACCACCAGGAGCAGCACCGTGGCTCGGTGGGTAGCACTGTCGCCTTACAGCAACAAGGTCATGGGTTCGATCCCCAGGCGAGGTGGTCCGGGTCCTTTCTGTGCAGAGTTTGCATGTTCTCTCTGTGTCTGCATGGGTTTCCTCCCACAGTCCAAAAACATGCAGGAAACACTGAATTGCCCTATAGGTGAATGTGAGTGTGTGTGTGTCTGCCTTGCGATGGACTGGCACCCTGTCCAGGGTGTTACTGTACACAGCCTTGCGCCCATTGAAAAGCTGGGATAGGCTCCAGCACCAGCACCCCCCCCCCCCCCCAGCTATGTCATTTACATAACACTATATAGCCAAAAGTATGTGGACACTTAAGAATTAGCTTGTTTTCACATCCTATTCCAAAACCATAAGCATTAATACAGTGTTACCCTGTTAGAACACGTTCTAGGTGTACAGTTAGACACCTAAACTAAGGTGCTGCTGCACCTGATACAGTCATATCAAACCCAAGCTAACCCACTACTGTTGGAATCCACGGTTCGAATCCGTAGCGAATTTCCTACTATCGGCAGGACAGGCGTCAACATACGGACATGACTGGCTGTGTCTGAGGGGGAATGAGTGGGCGAGGCCCCAGGTCGGCATCCGGTCCGAGGTGTGTTACTGCATTAGAGAAAGCTGATGATGGTGTAGTGATATGACGTGACACATCTATTAGACTTTATGGAAAAAAAAGATGCCTAGACACTCAGGTAGGAATAACTAGGTAAAATAGAAGGACTGAACTGTGTCTAGTATATTAAAGGATTGATGGCAACTGGTTTATTGTTTACAGTGGGTCTAATTCACTGGGTCAATGGTAAGAAAACACCCCAGACAGGTCGCCAGTCCATTACAGGTGAGCACACACAAACACCTAGGGCAATTTTAGTATCTCCAATTCACCTGAATGTATGTCTTTGGACTGTGGGAGGAAACCGGACCATCCGGAGGAAACCCACACAGACACAAGGAGGTTCATGCAAACCTCTTCACCTAGGAATCAAACCACGGACTGTTTGCTGTAAGGCGACAGTGCTACCCACCAATTGGGATTGTTTGGCCATACGGACATTTAGGTTGTTTGTCAAAACACCAACACATTCAAATTGTCATGATGTTACTTTTTAACCTCTTTCTGATCGGCCATAACATTAAAACCACCTCCTTGTTTCTACACTCACTGTCTATTTTATCAGCTCCACTTACCATATAGAAGCACTTTGTAGTTCTACAATTACTAACTGTAGTCCATTTGTTTCTCTGCATGCTTTGTTTACCCCCCTTTCATGCTGTTCTTCAATGGTCAGGACTCTCCCAGGACCACCACAGAGTAGGTATCATTTGGGTGGTGGATCATTCTCAGCACTGCACTGACACCGACATGGTGGTGGTGTGTTAGTGTGTGTTGTGCTGGTATGAGTGGATCCGACAGCAGCGCTGATGGAGTTTTTAAACACCTCACTGTCATTGCTGGACTGAGAATAGGGCCAGCTGTATCCTAGTGGTTAAGGTACTGGACCAGTGATCAGAGGGTCGCTAGTTCAAGCCCCACCACTGCCAGGTTGCTGCTGTTGGGTCCTTGAGGAAGGCCCTTAACCCTCAATTGCTCAGACTATATACTGTAACTGTAATGTAAGTCGCTAAATGAATAGTCCACCAACCAAAAGCCCCGTGGGCAGCGTCCTGTGACCACTGACGAAAGTCTAGAAGATGACCAACTCAAACAGCCGCAATAGATGAGCGATCGTCTCTGACTTTACATCTACAAGGTGGACCAACTAGGTAGGAGTGTCTAATAAAGTGGACAGTGAGTGGACACGGTGTTTAAAACCTCCAGCAGCGCTGCTGTGTCTCATCCACTCATACCAGCACAACACACACTATCACACCACCACCATGTCAGTGTCACTGCAGTGCTGAGAATGATACACCACCTAAATAATACCTGCTCTGTAGTGGTCCTGAGCATTGAAGAACAGGGTGAAAGCTGGCAAAAACAGTACGTAGAGAAACAGATGGACTACAGTCAGTAATTGTAGAACTACAGAAAAAAACACTCGCTCACCTTGAAGATAAGCTGGCTTTTGTGGTTTGAAGTTTGTCTCCGTTTTGCAGAATCCAGTGCAGCATATGATCGAGTCTCTCTTTAACGGACTCGTCTCTCTTAATGAAACGGTCTCGATATCCATCTCTCAGGTTAAATCGGGGGTTTCTATCAGGGTCAACATAATATCGAAGCTGTCTGGAATCGTTGTGGAAGTTTCTTTGTGAATCCAGGGAGAAGACTCCCACCTCTACGGGCTGTTTGTACAGCGGGAAGTTGCGCTCATACACCTGGCTCCGGGTGCACAGCGATTGGGACTCTTCCCCACCGGCTCTGAAGTGTTTATTAGCAGAAAGATCTGAACTAAAAGCACCGTCTCTTTTATTATAGCGGCCGGGTTTAGACTGCCGTGCTTTTCCGCGCTGGAACTCCATATCTGGTGGGTTATTTCGTTTTAAGTTGTAAGCTAAATGCTAACGGCTGCTAATGTGTAGCAACGTTGCTAGCGTGTTTGCTAACTGGTTAGCAAAACAAAACGGCGCAGTAATAATTAAAAATGTGAAAATTTTGAAATATCATATTCGAAATATTTATTCACTTCTTAATTAAATAATTGTAGTTAAAAATATAAACCGCGACTACCAGACAATAAACGAACTATGACGTGAATGAGGTTGTTTTGATTTTCTTCTTGAACATCGGTTGTTGACATTCTCAGCTCAAAGGTGCATCGACGCCACCTACTGCACAAGATTGTATTAATTTATGCGCGTATATTCATTCTGATCAGGGTCGAGGTGCTCTCAATGCCTACCAAGAAACACTATTTGTAAGGCAGGAATACACTCTGGATAAGGCACTGCATCATTCAGGGGTCTCACTGTTTGCTGATGACACCACTGTGGTGGGCCTCATAACCGACAGTGACGAGTCTGCCTACAGAAAGGAAGTCGAGCAGCTGGTCTCCTGGTGCAGCGACAACCACCTGCTGATCAACGCGCAAAAGGCTGTAGGGATGGTGGTGGATTTCAGGCGCAATGCGCCCTCCTTACCTCCCCTCACGATTAATGGCTCTATGGTCTCAGTGGTGGAGTCACTTAAGTTCCTGGGCACCACCTTATCCAGGGACCTAAAGTGGGAAAAGAACACGCTCTCCATCGCCAAGAGGGCTCAGCAGAGAATGTTCTTCCTGAGACAAGCTGAGGAAATTCAACCTGCTACAGAGTCTGCTGATCTAGTTCTACACAGCAATAATAGTCCATCCTGACATCATCCGTCACCATTTGGTTTGGCTCCTCAACATCACAGGAACGAGCCAGACTCCAGTGTATAATCAAGACAGCGGAGAGGATCATTGGATGTAGTCTGCCAACGCTTCAGGACATCTACAACAGCAGAGTGCTGAAGCGTGCCGGCAAAATTACAGCAGACCCCTCTCATCCTGGACATCACCTTTTTCAAACTCTTCCATCTGGCAGAAGACTCGGGACAATAAAAACAAACACATCCAGACACGTTAACAGCTTTTTCCCCCAGAGCTGTAACACTTTTTTACCAAAATTGTTCTCTTGGGCAAATGTAGGTAAATACTGGTTAACAGTTCGTGTGCTGTCGGGTCTGTTAAATATGTTCTATGTTACATGTCATACATGTGCAATTATCTGTACTATTATGTGTATTGTGTGTACTATTATGTGGACTATTATGTGTATTATTGTGTGTATCACCAAAGCAAATTCCTCGTATGTGTGACATACCTGGCAAATTAAAGTGATTCTGATTCTGATTCACTCACTCAGGCGGCCATTCATTCAATCAAAATGATTTCTTTGTTTAGGGCAGCACGTTGGCTCGGTGGGTAGCCCTGTCTCCTCATAGCAAGAAGGTCCTGGGTTCGATTCCCTTTCTGTGTGGAGTTTGCATGTTCGCCACGTGTCTGCCTGGGTTTCCTGCGGGTGCTCCGGTTTCCTCCCACATGCACTCAGGTTAACTGAAGATACAAAACCCGCTGGGTGTGAATGTGTGTGAGTAAGTGTGTTTGCCCTGTGATGGACTGGTGACCAGCGCATTTTCTACCTTTCACCCATTTGACCCACTGTGACCCTGACCAGGATAAAGCGGTGGTAAAACAGAAATGTAATGAATGTACGCCTGTATATGTATATATGACAAACAAAGGCATTCTGTTCACCCATTCACACGTAGGGGTAATTCATAATAGCAGGTGGTATTTTCAGGAGGTAAGAGTCCATGGACCCAGGGTGGTCATGTAAACTCCTTACAGACTGTGATTGGGTGCAAGGATTGAACCCAGACTGAATTTTGACAA
Organism: Trichomycterus rosablanca; assembly: GCF_030014385.1. Classification (NCBI taxonomy): domain Eukaryota; kingdom Metazoa; phylum Chordata; class Actinopteri; order Siluriformes; family Trichomycteridae; genus Trichomycterus; species Trichomycterus rosablanca. The sequence continues at coordinate 14,569,059 of NC_086009.1, read as the reverse complement.
GTGACACCTACTTTGCCAGCAGTGTTGGACTGTGCCAGCAGTGTTGTTTTCTTGTGTGTGACAGTCAGTGGACACGGTATTTTAAAACTCCAGCAGCGCTGCTGTGTCTGATCCACTCATACCAGCACAACACACACTAACACACCACCACCGTGTCAGTGCAGTGCCGTGCCGAGAATGATCCACCACCTAAATAATACCTGCTTTGTGGTGGTCCTGTGGGGGTCCTGACAATTGAAGAACAGAATGAAAGCAGGCAAAAAAAGTATGGCAGTAACTGTTATACGTTATGATTTTTATTGTATTAATAAACATTATATTACTAATTTTCAGCCGCTCAGGTGGCGCAGCGGTAAAAACACGCGCTGCAACCAGAGCTGGATTTCGAAAGCATGTCGTTTCGAATCCAGCTCTGCCTTCAGCCAGTCGAAGGCTGGCCGGCGATATGAACAACGATTGGCCTGTTGTTCAGGTAAGGGGGTGGGATTGGAGACTGGAGGGGGTGGGTCTCTCTCTCTGTCAGAATGCGATTACGATCTCTGCCGGCTGATTTAGAGGCGCCTACACAAGAGATGAGGGAGGGTGCCCTTAGGGTGTGTCTCTCTGCATGCAACGCTAGGTGGCGCCAAACTCATCAATGTTGGGTGGCAAAGATGCATCCGGCTGCTGCCAGTGTTTCGGAGGGGATGTTGGTTAGCTTCAATCTCCTCTGTCAGGGCAGGGTTCGGCATAGACAGAGAGGAAGCACATGCAAAAATTGGACAATTGGATGCGCTAAAGGGGGAGAAATTTTTTTTTTATATATATATATATATATATACATATATTCCCGGTATTGTTTTTCTGTTCATGCACTTTGCTTTGTTTGTCTTTGTGCTTATAAACTGAAGTCTTTAGTACTAGTTAGTATAGGCATACTTAAAGTACCTGGCATCTTGGTGACTTCAGGACACCAATGAATACAAGCAACTTCAAAATGACTGAATAGAAATAAAAGTTAAATATAATTCCAACCAAACAAGGGTTTGCAGTCAAGAAATCCCAGAAAATGTCTTTTTATTCACATACTGAGCCATGAAAGTGACATATTTGAGTGAAATATTTATACTATTATATTATAAGATAAGACAAGGTAAGTAAACCTTACAGTTTATTATGGCGGTACGCTGCAGTATTTACAAAGGCATTAAAATTAATATAGCTGAGAAACATCAATAGGTCTATGATATTCACCAAGGACTCTGGTAAAGAAGGAAAGATCTTATGGACTCTAATAGTTCAGCAACAAACAACTAAAGCATCATTCCAGCAAAAGCCATTCCAGTTAAACAGAAAAGCAAACCAGACCAAAATTATCTACACCGATCAGCCATAACATTAAAACCACCTCCTTGTTTCTACACACTCTGTAGTCCATCTGTTTCCCTGCATGCTTTGTTAGCCCCCTTTCATGCTGTTCTTCAATGGTCAGAACCCCCACAGGACCACCACAGAGCAGATATTATTTGGGTGGTGGATCATTCTCAGTACTGCACTGACAATGACATGGTGGTGGTGTGTTAGTGTGTGTTGTGCTGATATGAGTGGATAAGACACAGCAGCGCTGCTGGAGTTTTTAAATACCGTGTCCACTCACTGTCCACTCTATTAGACACTCCTACCTAGTTGGTCCACCTTGTAGATGTAAAGTCGGACACGATCGCTCATCTATTGCTGCTGTTTGAGTTGGTCATGTTTGAGATCTTCATCAGTGGTCACAGGACGCTGCCCATGGGGCGCTGTTGGCTGGATATTTTTGGTTGGTGGACTATTCTCAGTCCAGCAGTGACAGTGAGGTGTTTAAAAACTCCAGCAGCGCTGCTGTGTCTTATCCACTCATACCAGCACAACACACATCAGTGTCACTGCAGTGCTGAGAATGATCAACCACCTGAGTAATACTTACTCTGTAGTGGTCCTGGTGGAGTCCTGACCATTGAAGAACAGCATGAAAAGGGGCTAACAAAGCATGCAGAGAAACAGATGGACTACAGTCAGTAATTGTAGAACTACAAAGTGCTTCTGTATGGTAAGTGGAGCTGATAAAATGGACAGTGAGTGTAGAAACAAGGAGGTGATTTTAATGTGTGGCTGATCGAAGGAAGGTAAAACAGTTACAAAGCCTTGGAGTCTCAAGTGTCTTGTTTTTATCTTCTCAACTCAAATAGCTTAACAAGTTTATCAGAAATTATATCTAGTATCTGTTAGAATTTGAGAAATCAATAAGTCAACCAACAGAACAATAAAACAGTTCCTGAGTTCATGTAAACCGTGAGCTCCTCTCAGGCTACTGAGATCTTAATTGAGGTTGAACGTTTTTATCTCCTGGCTTGCTCCATGTGCGTCTGGCCGGCACAGTTCTGACAGGTGCATTGGTGAAAGAATTCAACCACGTAGAAATCATTCAGGCTGGCGGGAGCTGGACCCCCAGAAAAAAATGCTGGGCAGCCGGTAGCCCGAGTCTCTCCTCGCCGGGTCGGGTAGCGTGAGCGTCTCAGGCGCCGATTTTTTCCGCGGCCTGTCTTTGGGCACGGAAAGGAAGTCCGGAGCTTCAGTGGAGAGAGGGGTGGAGGGGGCACTCGATGGTCCACCGAGGGCACAAGCTGGTAGGGGTGTATTACTGATTGAGATGGCTGGAGGAAACGTGCCTAGTTTCTTATTGGTGGCCTCCTGAGTGGCGCGTTCATATTCTCTTACCTCCTCCATTGACATGTCTTATAGAAGAGACAAAAGAAGGGGGATATATTCAGTTTAGATACATCTAACACATAGAAGCATGTACAACCCCAAATCAAAAAAAGTTGGGACAGCATGGACAGAGATTCTTACATTTACTTTGAGTTTTATTTCATTGCAGACAGGATGAACCTGAGATATTTCATGTTTTGTCTGCATAACTTTATTTCATTTATTAATAAACATCCATTCCTGCATTTCAGGCCTGCAACACATTCCAAAAAAAGTTGGGACGGAAAAGCATTTACCACTTTGTAATGTTGCCATTCCTTTTCACCACATTTAAAAGACGTTTTGGCACAGAGGATACCAAGCGATTCGTTCAAAAATTCTCCGCACATTCTCTATTGGGGACAGGTCAGGACTGCAGGCAGGCCAGTCCAGTCCAGTCCAGTACCCGTACCCTCTTCTTTCGCAGCCACGCCTTTGTAATGTGTGCAGCATGTGGTTTTGCATTGTCTTGTTGAAAAATACGTGGACGTCCCTGGAAAAGACGATGTCTTGAAGGCAGCACATGTTGCTCTAAGGTCTCAATGTACTTTTCTGCATTAATGCTGCCATCACAGAAGTGTAAATGACCTTTGCCAAGGGAACTGGCACACCTCCATACCATGACAGACCCTGGCTTTTGGACTTGTTGCTGATAACAGTCCTTTTCGTCTTTGGTCTGGAGCACACGGCGTTCATTTTTTCCAAAAAAGACCTGGAATGCTGATTCATCTGACCACAATACATGTTTCCACTGTGTGATGGTCCATCCTAGATGCCCCCGAGCCCAGAGAAGTCGACGCCGCTTCTGGACATGGTTAACATAAGGCTTCTTTTTTGCACAGTAAAGTTTTAAGTGGCATTTGTGCATGTAACTCTGTATTGTAGTGCTTGACAAAGGTTTGCCAAAGTAATCCCTCACCCATGTGATTACATCAGCTATTGTTGAGTGGCGGTTCTTGATTCTTGGCCTTTACGCACTGAAATTCCTCCCGATTCTTTGAACCGTGTAATGATATTACGCACTGTAGAGGGAGAAATATGCAAATCTCATCAAAGACTCAGCTTTTCCTGGATGCTGCTTTTGTACCAAACCATGATTACAATCACCTGTTGACATCACCTGTTTGTATTTAGTTTTTTCATCTCATTACTAGCCCTAAATTGCCCCCGTCCCAGCTTTCTTTGGAATGTGTTGCAGGCCTGAAATGCAGGAAGGGAGCTATATTAACAAATGAAATGAAGTCAAGCAGATAAAACATGAAATATCTCGGGTTCATCCTGTCTGCAATGAAATAAAAGTCAAAGTAAACGTACGGAACACACACACACACACACAAAATATTTGATTGAGTACAGTTCTTCTACGTACCTATCCATTCATCCACCCAAGCAAAAGCCTGTCTGTGGCCCAGTAACAGTACATCCTTTATCACCTGGAGAGAGACACAAAGGTAGCAATTAATTTAAAAAAGTAAGTTAGAAAGACAGTCATTTATTAGCTGACATCAATACAAAGACAAGGACAGCATTTCTGATTAATATTAGTCACTGCTAATGATTCAGAAAGAGTAATGAGTAGCAGAAGTCAGGGCAGGACAAGCAAGGACATTAGAGGACGGTGGAAGAGACAAGACAAAGCTAATGCATATAAGACATAAGAGAAAACGAGGGCAAGACCTTCTGTACAAACTGCTCCACACGGGTCTGCAGCCCCCACACCTCGAACTTTACTGTAACCAGCTTGTAAGAACACATGATGGGGTCCTGCGTGTCCCTCCAGCCCTCCTGTAGCGAACCCCGTGCTGTCTTCTCTGACTTAAAATAGCGCAGGTCCTGAAGAAAAGTACATCATCACTGACATCTTCACAACAGAGCAGTTTATTTAGTCTTGCAATGGGTCTGGTACTACCAGTATCAGAAACACTCAGCACAAGATGGGACTACATCCTGGTAACTAATCCACTACAGATCAAAACTTACATTTACATTTACTCACACACTTTATTACACCTAAGGGCAACTTCGAGTAGTTTGTTCCCTTTTTTCGGTCCTTGCTGGTTGTGTGGTTCCCCATTTTCTTTTTTAGAGAACTACGTTGTCGCAGACAGTTCTCAGTTCTGCGCTATCCCTGTTCTATCACTTTCTCCGTTGCAGACTGCAGATGTTTTCGTATCTTTCATCTTTTACTTTGTTTCTGTTATTTAGGCCACCGTATTTAATGGCTTTGTAGTCACAGTATTGTTCTACCTTGGGAAACATCCTGCACTTGGATTGGTGTGGGGCTTTTTCTTGCACTTCAGTCGCAAGGTGTAACCTGTCCCGTTACAGTTTGGCATGGTTTTAGGAGAGATTGTATAAAAGCTTAGTAGTTTCTGATATAGGAGTGGTTTGAATTGTTTATTTATAATTTAACTGAACTTGTAATGGGCAAACATAAATAAATACAAAAATTGCCACATCGCCGCTCAGGTGGCGCAGTGGTAAAACACACTCTGTTCACCAGAGCTGAGATCTCGAATACATCATATCGAATCTCGGCTCTGCCTTGACAGCTGAGGCTGAGTGGCTACACGGACAACGACTGGCCTGTTGTTCAGATAAGGGGCGGGACTAAAGCCGGATGGGGACTCTCTCTCAGACTAATGCGATTACGAACTTTGCCGGCTGGTTGGTGGCGCCTGCACGGAGATGGGGAAGGAGTGCGGTAGAGGGTGTGGCCCTCCGTGCACAGCGCTGTACCGCACTGCGCTCGTCAAGTGTAGGTGATAAGATGTTCGATTGCTGTGCACGTTTCGGAGGGGCCGTGGAGCAGCCTCGTCCTCCCCAATCAGGAGCAGGGACCAGCATTAGTGAGAGGATGATTGACGGGTAGAAATTGGATGCGCTAAAAGTGGTAGAAAAAGGGGTAAAAAAAAAATGTAGGCTAAATTTATAGGTTATCTATACACCGATCAGGCATAACATTTTGACCACTGACAGGTAAAGTGAATAACACTGATCATCTCTTCATCACGGCACCTGTTAGTGGGTGGGATATATTAGGCAGCAAGTGAACAGTTTTTCCTCAACTTTGATGTGTTAGAAGCAGGAAAAATGGACAAGCGTAAGGATTTGAGCGAGTTTAACAAGGGCCAAATTGTGATGGCTAGACAACTGGGTCAGAGCATCTCCAAAACTGCAGCTTTTGTGTGGTGTTCCCCATCAAAAGTGGTCCAAGGAAGGAACAGTGGTAAACCGGTGACAGGGTCATGGGTGGACAAGGCTCACTGATGCACGTTGGGAGTCAGGGTGCCCATGCTGACCCCTGTCCACCGCCAACAATGGGCACGGTCATAATGTCAGGGTGATAATAAGGCAATGTTCTGTGAGACAGGAACACCCTGGACAGTTTCAACCATCCCTTCTCTCAGATATAGCCAATCATGTCCGTGTAGGCACCCGACAGGTCGATAGCATGGCTGAGATTCGATCCTGGAGCTCAGCGGTGGTGGGCAAGGGTAACAGCACCTTTTCGATCAATCACTGATCTATAATTATTTTTTGCTGCAAGGTGTTTGTGGGAAGCTCATGTAGAGTTGCCCAACAGGGGGTCTGTCTTTATCCTGATCTGTTAGACTCCTGTTAATCAGCCATAAAGCTAATTAGCAACATATATATATATATATATACTGATCAGCCATAACATTAAAACCACCTCCATTTTACCGTATAAAAATACAATTACTGACTGTAGTCCATCTGTTTCTCAACCCCCATAGGACCACCACAGACTAGGTATTATTTAGGTGGTGGATCATTCTCAGCACTGCAGTGACACTGACATGGTGGCGGTGTGTTAGCGTGTGTTGTGCTGGTATAAGTAGATCAGACACAGCAGCGCTGATGGAGCTTTTAAACACCTCACTGTCACTGCTGGACTGAGAATAGAGTGGACAGTGAGTGGACACGGTATTTAAAAACTCCAGCAGCGCTGCTGTGTCTGATCCACTCATACCAGCACAACACACGCTAACACACCACCACCATGTCAGTGTCACTGCAGTGCTGAGAATGATCCACCACCTAAATAATACCTACTCTGTGGGGGTCCTGACCATTGAAGAAGAGAGTAAAAGCAGGTTAAAAAAGTATGTAGAGAAACAGATGGACTACAGTCAGTAATTGTAGAACTACAAAGTGCTTCTATATGGTAAGTGGAGCTGATAAAATGGACAGTGAATGTAGAAACAAGGAGGTGATTTTAATGTTATGGCTGATCGTTGTATTTCTAAGCAGGGTTCTAATTGTCTTGAGAGGCAGTCACTGTGACTGCTGGGTATTTTATACAGGCAATTCCCTGCATCTCCACCTGACCGCAAGACTGCCTCTTTAGCCGAGTTGGGTGAAATGGCCCTGGACCAGAGCTTCTTTCTATTCTCTTCTTTGACTGCTAAGGCAAACCCTGAGGTTTCCCCTCACCCCGTATCCTGCGTTCTCATTGGCTGTAGTTCGACATAGCACTTGCTGCCACTCGCAACCTGCTCACAATGCCTTTCATACTACAGGATTTTGAGGCGCAGACCGGTTCAGATATTTAACATGCTAGATATTTTTCTTGAATCTGCGAGCGCTCGGCGAGCCACTCGGATCGAGTCGTTGAAGAGTTTCGAGCCCCGAGCGAACACCGAGTTGCTTCCGAGCTGCCACATCCAGCAGCGACCAGTCGACCAGGGCAAAAGTCGTGTAGTGTGAACTAGGCATAAGTACAAAAAAAAAATTGCAAATAATTTAGCTTTTTCACCATCCACTGTACATAATATTGTGAAAAGATTTGGGGAATCCCGAGAAATCTCTTTAGCCTTTTTGTATGTTGCTTTTTTGCCACAGTATTATACTACCTAGGATAAGCTTCCAGTGCGGGGCTACACCAGGCGTCTCGGTAAAGGGGTATGACCCATCACAATACAGGTCCAAGCCCACCACCACCACCACAGCGCTGACACTTTTGGGCCCTCAACCCTCGGCTGCTTTTATTATAAGTCGTTTTAGATTGTTCACTCACTCACTTTCTTAACCGCTTATTCAATTAGGGGGGGGGGGGGAGCCTAGCCCAGCTTTTCAATGAGCACAAGGCACACAGTAACACCCTGGACGAGGCGCCAGTCCATCTCAGGGCAGACACACATACACACACTCATTCACCTATAGGGCAATTCAGTGTCCCCAATTAACCTGACTGCATGTTTTTTGGACTGTGGGAGGAAACCGGAGCTTCCGGAGGAAACCCACGCAGACACGCAGAGAAAGGACCCGGACCGCCCCGTCTGGGGATCGAACCCAGGACCTTCTTGCTGTGAGGCGACAGTGCTACACACCGAGCCACCGTGTCGCCCGCTTTGGAATGTTGTTAATGTAAATCACATAAATAAGCACGAGTACAGATGTTACTAATAAAGAGGCCGGTGAGTTTCTTTGCCAGTAAGGTGCCGTAGGGAAAACAGCAAGATTTGTGAGATGAGTTCATCACCAGCTTAGTGCAGCCTGCTTGTCCCCTCTAGTTTAATAGTACAACAGTACAATTAGTCCTTACTGGCTTTGCTCCCATATCGCCGCCTCAGCTAGAAGCAAGTTGCTGCTAAAGCTAGATAACGCTTAATCCCCTCAGTCAATCAATCCCTTAACAGAGAGGGCTGTTATCAGATTAGTAATGACATAATGATGGAGATACTGAAGCTGGGAGGAAATATGGCTTTGTAAGAAAGGACAAAGCTGCTGTGGGGATTGCAAGTGTCATGTGCTTGTTTGACAGCAATAATACAATACATTTTTATTTTATTGCTATTTTATTGATATATTTTCTCCCAATTTAGCATAGCCAGTTAGTCTTTCAATGCTAGAACAGGTTTATATCACTGATTTATCACACTTGTTAGCAATAGTTCTTGCTTAAACACATGAATTAGCGTGGCCCAATACTTATGTCCATATAGTGGGTGTGTTCGAACACCTAGTGAGCTACCTTGCTGTCTTACTGCCTACATAGGCAGCTGCCTCAGTAGTGAGGATTCTAATAAGTCAATGACGCTACTTAGACAGCGATTCCATCTGGTTTCGCATTTAGCATCTTGTCATTCAAACCAATGGGATGCAGTGGCACAGCACGCTAGCATGTAAACTAACATCTCCCTTCATGTACCAAAAATGGTTACATTCGCTGACAAGCCCGAACTTGCAAATAAAAACACGTGTACAAGTTTATACAAATTAAAAATTGATAATTAATTATTTACGTTTGAAAATAACTCCATTCGTTTCCCGGCACCGTCAGCCATGTTTTTCTTATTTTTCTGTGAGAGAAGAGCTGCCGCACTGAATGCTGGGATCGCCTTGATCACTAAGGACGCTTCCGATGCTCACTCGTTCTTGAGTCAAAATAACACTGAAATTTTAAGAAACCTTACTAGTGAGGATATTAAGGCATCTAGGATTTCGAACAGCCTCCTTCTCGGGAGCGTGCGTAATATGACGTAAAATGCTGTCTATGTAGAGAGCTCCCTAGCTTTTCGAACACACCCAGTGTATGTATACAGCATAGCAATGTGCTGTGTCCCAGTTCATTTGCAATCTTCAGATATGAAAGCACACTTACATGTTCATGTCTTTCTCCATATCTCTCTTACCTCTGATTCTTTGTAGTAGCGCTCAGGGATTTCATCATATGCAATGTCAATAAAACACACCTCCGTGTCCTCACTTCTGGGCTCATCAAAGATCTGTAGCAGAAAAGGGGAAACAAGGGGTATAATATTATCCCTCTGTCTGGTATACTAAAGAAATAAACAGTACTAATTGCAGTTAGTGGGCATGTTGTAAATCAGCGGTTCTTATCCTTTTTCCCTCTTAGACCCTTCTGGGACCCTGTTGACACGGGTTATGGTGATATCCTTACGCTTTCAGCAAGTATGACAAAAGGTTTTGTGATCTGCATCAACAACTCAATCACAATCATTTGTAGTCACCGACCGTTGACCTTTACACGTTTGTAGTGGGCAAATTAAACGTGTATATTCACATAGGCTATAGGCAGTTTAAAATAGATCTATATGACATTACAAGAAATTTTGATATCATGTGTGATTATTTTTTACTCTTCTTAACTAAATGCAGCAAGACCCCCCTCTAGGCGCACTGAGACCGCCTGGTTGAGAACCACTGTTGCAAATACCAAAGTACTAAAAGGACATTTTGTAAAACACAATAACATATTTTCCCATATAAGTCCATGATTATTTCAGCAAGACAATGCCAGGCCTCAGTCTGTACACCCTACAACAGAATGCGTGTGCTACACTGGCCTGCCTGCAGTACAGATCTGTCCCCTACTAAAATTGTATGGTGCATCATGACAAGGAAAATCAAACAATGGTGACCACAGACTGTTGAGCAGCTTAGGTCTAGTATTATTTCACTTGCAAAACTGCAACAATTAGTGTCTTTAGTTCCCAAACTATTAAAAGGTCTTATTAATAGGAAAGGTGATGGAACAGTTCCTATTCCAGCCATAAGGAGGAGCTCTGGGTATCTGACTGAGAAACTGAGCGCGTACTTGGTAGACGCAGACCAATGCATGAGTTTGACGCCTCGCTTATGTGTTTTTTAGACACATGAAAAGATTTGAATGCTTTAGAAGCATGTTTCTGTGTTATAGAATTTGACATGCCACCTGCTCTAGCATTTAAACAGCAGGCAGTTGTGAAAAAAGTGAGGCTACAGAGACTCAGAGCCAACACACGTCGTATGAACAGCAAGCGACCGGAATCACACAGAGACACATTAATAAATAAGCACTGTATATACAAGTTAGATGATTGAGGTAGACAGTGTGATGAAAAAGGTTAGACCAAGGATAGGTGAGAAGGACAAAGCCTTTGGGTACTGACAAAAAGGCCAGTACATAACTCACTGTAATTCACTTTTAGCCTGGCACTGGAGGAGGGTATCATCTTTGAAAATGCTTATGTCACAACTCTGCCCTGTTAAAGATTATTATTATTGAAGACGTCCATCCATCCACTTCCATCCATCCATCCATCCACTTCCATCCATCCATCCACTTCTATCTATCTATCTATCTATCTATCTATCTATCTATCTATCTATCCATCCATCCATCCATCCATCCATCCATCCATCCATCCATCGATCCATTCACTTCTATCTATCTATCTATCTATCTATCTATCTATCTATCTATCTATCTATCTATCTATCTATCTATCTATCTATCTATCTATCTATCTATTCATCCATCCATCCATCCATCCATTCACCTCCATCCATCCACTTCCATCCATCCATTTACTTCCATCCATCCATCCATCCATCCATCTATTCATCCACTTCCATCTATCAATCCATCCACTTCCATCCATCTATTCATCCATCCACCCACTTCCATCCATCCACCTTCCCACTTCCATCCATCCATCCACCCTCCCATTTCCATACATCTGTCCATCCATCCCAGATTTCAGCTGCTCACATGCTTACAATCACCATGTGAAAATGGCAACCATTGGTTGGAGTGGTGTATTCCATACTAACATCCCATTCTTATACAAAAGAGGAACACTTTCCAAAGTGGCAGTCTGGTTTTGCAGATGCTAGGAAAACACGACCTCCCAAAATGCTTGTAAAGTTTAGTGAAGAAGGAATAACATCCATCCATCTACTTCCATCCATCCATCCATCCATCTACTTCCATCCATCCATTAATTTCCATCCACTTTTATCTATCCATCCATTTATCCATCCATCCATCTACTTCCATCCATCTACTTCCATTCATCCATTCACTTCCATCCATCCATCCTTGTTCATTCATTTATCCATCCACCCATTCATCCACCCTCCCACTTCCATCCATCCATCCACTTCCATCCATCCATCCATTCACCCATCTTTGTTCATTCATTTATCCATCCACTCATTCATCCACCCTCCCACTTCCATCCATCCATCCACTTCCATCCATCCACCCTCCCAATTCCATCCATCCATCCATTCACTTCCAATCCATCCATCCATTCACTTCCATCCATCCACTTCCAATACATCCATCCATTTACTTCCATCCATCTATTCACTTCCATCCATCCATTTATTCATCCATCCATCTACTTCCATCCATCCATTAATTTTCATCCACTTCCATCTATCCATCCATTTATTCATCCATCCATCTACTTCCATCCATTCACTTCCATTCATCCATCCATCCACTTCCATCCATCCATTAATTTTCATCCACTTCCATCTATCCATCCATTTATTCATCCATCCATCTACTTCCATCCATTCACTTCCATTCATCCATCCATCCACTTCCATTCATCCATCCACTTCCATCCATCCATCCAATAGTATGCACTGTAGAGGGTAAAATACCTAAAAAGTACTATGAAAAAATAAGAAAATGCTGTTTTAAACTTACCTACCTCTTCTTGCACAGAATTCTGATATTATCTGTCAAAACATCCATGCCTGACCTCAGTAAAGCTCTTAAATAGAAGCAAATCCCTACAGTCATGTTTCCATATCTAGATTAGAGGCTCCCCTGAACAGTGACAGATGTTATAGCAGCAAAAAGGAAAGCCATGTGGCGAAAAAAATAAAGATAACCAATATTTCACCTCAAGCCTTTTAATTAACCTCGAGTCTAATCTTCCTCGCTCTGACATGTAATAAAACTGAACTGATTACACACAGAGAAATGTAATTAAGAGATGAAATAAATACGTCTGGCTTTATTACTTCATAACCATGTTAATTGCAGACATCGTCCATTCATGTTCTTTCATTTATAATCCAGATTTAAAGGGGACATGAAACATAGATGTTGCATTAAAAATACAGATTGGATTCTCACTCCTTAGATTAAAAATAATAAGCTTTTACACGGATCAGCCATAACATTAAAACCACCTCCTTGTTTCTACACTCACTGTCCATTTTATCAGCTACACTTACCATATAGAAGCACTTTGTAGTTCCACAATTACTGACTGTAGTCCATCTATTTCTCTGCATGCTTTGTTAGCCTGCTTTCACCCTGTTCTTCAATGGTCAGGACCCCCACAGAGTAGGTATTATTTAGGTGGTGGATCATTCTCAGCACTGCAGTGACACTGACATGGTGGTGGTGTGTTAGTGTGTGTTGTGCTAATATGAGTGGATCAGACACAGCAGCGCTGCTGGAGTTTTTAAATCCACTGTCCACTCACTGTCCACTCTGTTGGACACTCCTACCTAGTTGGTCCACTTTGTAGACGTAAAGTCAGAGACCATCACTCATCTATTTCTGCTGTTTGAGTTGGTCATCTTCTAGACCTTCATCAGTGGTCACAGGATGCTGCCCACGGGGCGCTGTTGGCTGGATATTTTTGGTTGGTGGACTATTCTTAGTCCAGCAGTGCTGCTGTGTCTTATCCATTCATACCAGCACAACACACACCAACACACTACCACCATGTCAGTGTCACTGCAGTGCTGAGAATGATCCACCACCCAAATAATACCTACTCTTTAGTGGTCCTGGGACAGTCCTGACCATTGAAGAATAGGATGAAAGGGGGCTAACAAAGCATGCAGAGAAACAGATGGACTACAGTTAGTAATTGTAGAACTACAACGTGCTTCTATATAGTAAGTGGAGCAGATAAAATGGACAGTAAGTGTAGAAAAGAAAGAGGTGGTTTTGATGTTATGGCTGATCAGACAAATGGCCCATAGACACTTCCAAGACATCAATTTTTAAGCGTCTGGTAAGTGCAGGCCAGGGTTATGTGCATTTTAGTGCAGTTACCACACTTGCACAAGCTGGTGTCACCCACCCTCTCCACACCTTAAGGAACTGATGGCTTTTTTGTACAAACATGAGTTCCTACAGTTACTCTCTACCTCACTAGCCTGAATGTATAAGCCAGTGGGTTTCTTTGAATCTCTTCAAAACACTTCTAATTTAGTACAAAACATAACTCCAGTGATAGCAGGGCAACATTAAAGATGCCTCTATCTCTCCAGTCTTCAAAGTAATCCTTTCCCTTTCATTCAAGCAGAAAGGAAAGCTAGCACATGGGCTTTTTTATTCAATGGCTGCCTAATGGAGGTACGTCTGCACAAATTCAGCCTCAGACGGAGAGGGTCATGTTGAGTGCTGCAGGTGTCTGTGCGTATTACCACTTACTCTACCGCTGCTCTGAACACAAACAGATACACTTGATGCATGCTCAATAATCCAGGTACACAAATCCACAAAGTTGAATCAGTTCATCTGGACACAAGTTTGTTGTAGCGATACGTTTCGTCACTCATCCAAGTGACTTCTTCAGTCTGAGCTGGTGGTGAATAACCCCAACCTATATGCAGACGATTTGCATAATGACCAATCACCGCCCGGTAATCGGTCCATATGCAAATCACAATGACCATTAATTAATTAAATGGCCAGAGAAATCTCATGTCAAGAAGACCCTGGGTGAATGTGGTTATCCCAACTGGGCATTCGTAAAAGCTGGAAAAAATGCCCAAACACGGCTCCAGTGGATCGAAGGGAGGAGAGGGACAACCGCTGTCTAAGCGCAAACCAGTAGTGATTCCGTATGTGACGGGAGTAGCAGAACAACTGTGTTTCAGTTGCATTCAAACCCCAAAACATGCTACACCAGAAATTCGTTCACCCTTAGGACCGGGTCCCTCAACACAAACAGAGTAACGTAGTGTATGCTGTTAGGTGCCGGGAGGATTGCTGGGAACTGTACATCGGGGAAACTAAACAGTCACTGGCAAAACAGATGGCCCAACATAGAAGATTCTGCGGTTTATACTCACCTGTAAGCCAGCGGCCACTCATTTAATGATGAAGATATGCAGATCCTTGACAAGGAGGAAAGTTGGTTTGAACGGGGAGTCAAAGAGGCCATCTATGTGAAGAAGAAACGACCATCCCTGTACCGAGGGGGGAGCCTGAGAGTACATCTCTCACCATCTTACAACGCCGTGATAGGAGCTATACCCCAACCATATGTGAAAGGCACACATGGCCATTGTAATTAATGGTCATTGTGATTTGCATATGGACCTGATCACCGGTTGCATTGTTATGCAATGGGTGGTGATCGGTCGTTATGCAAATCGTCTGCATATAAAGTTGGGACGAAACGTATCGCTACAACAAACTTGTGTCCAGATGAACTGATTCAACTTTGTGGACAAACGGATACACACCATACGCTATATGACAAAATATATGTGGACATCTCTTGTAATTATTTAGTTCTATTGTTTCAGTCGATCAGTTTTATAAAATCACCATCCATAATTGCAGCAGTTATGAGAAATCAGCTCTGGCATTCCAACGTTCAGACAAGCCGATCACTGACCATTTAGCAGCAGAGCTGAGATTCGAACCGCAGCATTACCCGAGCACCTGAGGCACTTTTAATAAAGCAAAAATCAGAGTTTACTGTAGCTTAATAATAACAGACATGTCATACTGTCTTGATGTGTGTAATACTCACTTACTTTCTTAACTGCTTATCCAATTAGGGTCGCGGGTGGTTGCTAGAGCCTATTCCAGCTTTTCAATGGGCGCAAAGCACACAGTAACACCCTGGACAAGGAGCCAGTCCATCGCAGGGCAGACACACATACACATACACACACACATACACACACACACATACACACACACCCATTCACCTATAGGGCAATTCAGCGTCTCCATTTAACCTGACTGCATGTTTTTGGACTGTGGGAGGAAACCGGAGCTCCCGGAGGAAACCCACGCACAGAAAGGACCCGGACCGCCCCGCCTGGGGATCGAACCCAGGACTTTCTTGCTGTGAGGCTTGCAGTGCTACCCACCGAGCCACCGTGCCGCTATTTTAATACCTATATGGAGAAACACTGTAGGACAAACAGCCAAATGTCCCCACAAGGTCACATTTGTCCCATATTTATTTGTCAGATGGTCACATTAATCATTATGAAGAAACACATGCGTCCAAACAACACATATACCAAGGTTACTTACATTGTCATTACAGCCATTGTTGTCCTCGTACTTCGTTTCTATGTGGATGCTGAACTTTGGCAAGAAGGAGCACTAAAAAACACAGAAACAACATATGGGCTTGTTAAAAGCAGCCAACACCCAATATTCAATATGACCCTATTAACATTGCCTACTGCAAAGCAGCTGTGAGCTGTCCTGCATTTCAGGTCTGCAACACATTCCAAAAAAAGTTGGGACAGTAAAGCATTTACCACTTTGTAATGCTGCCATCCCTTTTCACCACACTTAAAAGACGTTTTGGCACCGAGGAGACCAAGTGATTTAGTGTTTCAGCTTTTATTTTGTCTTATTCTTCCTGCAAACACGTTTTAAGATGTACAATAGTACGGGGTCGTCGTTGTAGCGTTTTTCCTTTCAAAATTCTCCACACATTCTCTATTGGGGACAGGTCAGGACTGCAGGCAGGCCAGTCCAGTACCCGTACCCTCTTCTTCCGCAGCCATGCCTTTGTAATGTGTGCAGCATGTGGTTTTGCATTGTCTTGTTGAAAAATGCATGGACGTCTTGAAGGCAGCACATGTTGCTCTAAGATCTCGATGTACTTCTCTGCATTAATGCTGCCGTCACAGACGTGTAAATGACCTTTTCCTGACACAGCCCCATATCATGACACACCCTGGCTGTGTTGTTGCTGAGAACAGTCTGGATGGTCCGGATTTCACCTTGCTCCGGAGCACATGTCATACATTTGTTCCAAAAAAGACCTGGAATGCTGATTCATCTGACCACAATACACGTTTCCACTGTGTGATGGTCCATCTTAGATGCCCCCGAGCCCAGAGAAGTCGACACCGCTTCTGGACATGGTTAACATAAGGCTTCTTTTTTTGCACAGTAAAGTTTTAAGTGACATTTGTGCATGTAACTCTGTATTGTAGTGCTCGACAAAGGTTTGCCAAAGTAATCCCTCACCCATGTGGTTATATCAGCTGTTATTGAGTGGCGGTTCTTGATGCAGTGCCGTCTGAGGGATCGAATCACGAATCACAGGCGTGATTGCGCTCTTGGCCTTTATGCACCTCCCAATTCCTTGAATGGTTGAATGATATTATGCACGGTAGAGGGAGAAATATGCAAACCCCTTCCAATCTTTCTTTGAGGAAACACTCACAGTTGCTACCATTACACAAAGCTAGTGAATGGAATATGTTTATATAATCTTTACCACCACCAAGGACCCACCCAATGTATGTTGTGATTACAACTATCGATTATGCTAGAACTTTTTTCTTGGGGACCCGTTGGATTCTTGATGCTGGTGCAGGCTGCCATGTGATATCCCTTCTGGGGCAAGGTCTATGCCTTGCCATAATTTAATTAAATAGAGTGGTAAATCGTGGGTCCAGGTAATTGCTCTGCTAAAACATTCCTCTCTTGCTGAGGAAACTATAGATGAGTTACAGAGTTAGCCTGATATATTTCAGGTTTCAGCCCGGATGAACTTCAGTTGGATCGATGTTTAACATCCTGCTCTGCCAGCACCGCCGAGAGGGCTGCCTTACTTCACCTCAGCCGTATTTTATCAGCCTGGTATTTGGTATATTTACAGCTGTAATGATGAGCTATTTTCCAGCTTACTGGATATACAGTCTAGCTTCCTAGCTGCTCCCTTTTTTTCCCTGCATGGTCCAAAGCTGCTGGAGTTCTCCGGAGACCCACAGCTCCCTGATTAGATTAACTCCAGCTCCGGTAATCACTATAAGGATCAATAGAGCTGGGGTTATGTAAAACCAAGTCTTGTGCCGTCTCGGGGCTAGACTTTTACTCTGACTGGCTTAAAGTCTGGAGAATTTGTCCAGTGAGTCCAATGTATGCCTTACATGCCTGCTCAGGGGCCCAACAGTGGCAACTTGCAGTGGCGAGTGGCTTAAACCAGCAATCTTTTAGTTACTGATCCAGTTCCTTAGCCGCTGTGCTACCACCACCTTAGTATGTCCATTTCTTATACTTGATCTAGTTTAGGGTGAATAATAGTTTAGGGATCCAATCTAAGTATTTCCCAATTAGCATATTGCATTTGCCATAGTCTAGGAGTTCCTGTGTTCATTGTCACAACTTTGGTCCTTGTCCATTGTATAGCCCCACCTAGTGTTCATACACCGACCAGGCATAACATTATGACCACTGAAAGGTGAAGTCAATAACACTGATTATCTTTTCATCAAGGCACCTGTTAGTGGGTGGGATATATTAGGCACCAAGTGAACATTTTATCCTCAAAGTTGATGTTAGAAGCAGGAAAAATGGAAAAGCGTAAGGATTTGTTCGAGTTTAACAAGGGCCAAATTGTGATGGCTAGACGACTGGGTCAGAGCATCTCCAAAACTGCAGCTCTTGTGGGGTGTTTCCAGTCTGCAGTGGTCAGTATCTTTCAAAAGTGGTCATGGGCGGCCAAGGCTCATTGATGCACGTGGGGAGCGAAGGCTGGCCCGTGTGGTCCGATCCAACAGACGAGCTACTGTAGCTCAAATTGCTGAAGAACTTAATGCTGGTTCTGATAGAAAGGTGTCAGAATACACAGTGCATCACATACCAGTCAGGGTACCCATGCTGACCCCTGTCCACCAACGAAAGCACCAACAATGGGCACTGAGCATGGGAACTGGACCACGGAGCAATGGAAGAAGGTGGCCTGGTCTGATGAATCACGTTTTCTTTTACATCACGTGGATGGTCGGGTGCGTGTGCGTCGCTTACCTGGGGAACATATGGCACCAGGATGCACTATGGGAAGAAGGCAAGGCAGTGTGATGCTTTAGGCAATGTTCTGCTGGGAAACCTTGGGTCCTGCCATCCATGTGGATGTTACTTTGACACGTACTACCTACCTAAGCATTGTTGCAGACCATGTACACCCTTTCATGGATTCAGTATTCCTCGATGGCTGTGGCCTCTTTCAGCAGGATGATGCGTCCTGCCACAAAGCAAAAATGCTTCAGGAATGGTTTGAGGAGCACAACGACGAGTTTGAGGTGTTGACTTAGCTTCCAATCGAGCATCTGTGGGATGTGCTGAACAAACAAGTCCGATCCATGGAGGCCCCACCTTACAACTTACAGGAGTTAAAGGATCTGCTGCTAACATCTTGGTGCCAGATACCACAGCACACCTTCAGGGGTCTAGTGAAGTCCATGCCTTGACGAATCAGGGCTGTTTTGGCAGCAAAATGGGGACCAACACAATGTTAGGAAGGTGGTAATTATGTTATGCCTGATCGGTGAATAATGCCTGCCTTGCTCTGTTTTACATAGTGTGTTCTTGCAATTTTTGTGTATTCATAGGTTGTGCCTTGTTAGTGTTCTTGGTTTTTTCCTGTTTGAATCCTGTTGTATCTTGGTTTGCTCTGTTCTGTACAAAAAAAAAGGTAAAATGGTGCAACTGTCTCTGCGATTGTGCCCCGTTCCCTTTGACAGACGGGCATTACATGATGGAGCGATAATCAGTGTGCTGTTACTACAACAGTGCGTTAAAACACCTTCAAGAAAGCTAAATACGATGGTAAGGGTCAATTTCTAAAATATTTACTATCAAGACTTTACAAGTTCTGGTGTTAAGGTGAGTTGGTGAGCGTTGCCACACTCGATTCCAGCAACGTTTTGTCTGTGACTCTCCCCAGAAGCAAATCTCATTAAGAGAACAGAGCAAAGCCTCTCAGGATTACGTAATATCTGTAACGTGGCATCGGGGAGAGGGAGGTGTTGTGGAGAGAAGATCTATGCTGCGTTTGGCACCAAAGGCGAAGTGAAGAATGTAGGAGGAGAAGGAATTGAAGGAATGATGGCTGTAATTAATAAGCAGAAATTTATTTTGGGTCCAACATGCCATGAGGCCTGCTGATTTACGAGGGGAAATGCAGGACAGAGAATGGACAGATGAAAGAGGCAGGAAAGTAAATCTTTAGGTGCAAGCTGGGCAGGGAGTGATATAAGGGGGGTGGGGGGTGTATATCACATTGGTTCGAAATGCGTACACACAATCACTTTCATTTACATTTTCAGCATTTAGCAGACACGTTTATCCAAAGCGACTTACACAGTGAGCGGAACACAATGAGCAATTGAGGGTTAAGGGCCTTGCTTAGGGACCCAACAGTGGCAACTTGGTGGTGGCGGGGCTTGAACCGGCAACCTTCTGTTTACTAGTCCAGTACCTTAACCACTGAGCTATCACTGGCCCCACTTTCAAATGCCAGAGGACCACAGGTTACATCATATGGGGTTAAATGCCAACCTATAGTGCAGTGGAAATGTATTTGTACCCTTTTATGTGCATGTGTTATTATATATTTGTCACATGGAATGAATTCAGATGATTAATTTAAATATAAAAGGGGATCTTGAGTAAATAACACATTATATTATATAACAGATTATATACATATTATCCAAATCCATATGATCTAAAAACCCTAACTACTTCCCAAAAACATGCCACTAGGTAAACTGGCTCCTATAAAGTGACAAAGTGGCACAAAGGTCTCTCAGCTGTGGAATCCCAGTGCTATCAACCTGGCCAGGCATCCTAAAGGAGGGTAGGGTGGTCGATGGATCCCGGTGCCTGCATAAGGGATAGTGGATGATCACGGCTCTCTGTTTGAGATACGGCTCTCCCAGTATTGGTTAGGCTTTGGGTCCACCTTAACCCTGCTATTGCCATATTCTAATTTTAAAAATAGCCAAGACATAAAAAAAAGGAAAGGTACTCACGGTGTACTCTGAATTTTCCACACAGGGCGATGATGGTATGGAGAAAGAAGAGACAGAAAGACCGAAATTAAGGATATAAAGAACATTAAACATTAAAACCACCTCCTTGTTTCTACACTCACTGTCCATTTTATCAGCTCCACTGACCATATAGGAGCACTTTGTAGTTCTACAATTACTGACTGTAGTCCATATGTTTCTCTACATACTTTGTTAGCCCCCTTTCACGCTGTTCTTCAAAGATCAGGACTCTCCCAGGACCACTACAGAGCAGGTATTATTTAGGTGGTGGATCATTCTCAGCACTGCAGTGACACTGACATGGTGGTGGTGTGTTAGTGTGTGTTGTGCTGGTATGAGTGGATCAGACACAGCAATGCTGATGGAGGTTTCAAACACCTCACTGTTACTGCTGGACTGAGAATAGTCCACCAACCAAAAACATCCAACCAACAGTGCCCCGTGGGCAGCGTCCTGTGACCATTGATGAAGGTCTAGAAGATGACCGACTCAAACAGCAGCAATAGATGAGCGATCATCTCTGACTTTATGTCGACAAGGTGGACCAACTAGGTAGGAGTGTCTAATAGAGTGGACAGTGAGTGGACACGGTGTTTAAAAACTCCAGCAGCGCTGCTGTGTCTGATCCACTCATACCAGCACAACACACACTAACACACCAGGTCCTGTGGGGGTCCTGACCACTGAAGAACAGGGTGAAAGCAGGTTAAAAAGGTATGTAGAGAAACAGACAAACAAAGTGCTCCTATATGGTAAGTGGAGCTGATAAAATGGACAGTGAGTGTAGAAACAAGGAGGTGGTTTTAATGTTAACTATATATTTTTACTGCATCTACTAAATATACAACTGTGCGTATCTTTAGCCGTACATGATTAGCTAGCTATCTCTGACTGGTACTGTCTGTGCAGTTACTTACCAGTGACAGTGTAGGGGTAATAGTTCCACGCCTTCTCCGTCACATAGAAGATCTTGGGAACAATGGCTCTGGCCCAGCTAGGCAGCTTGCTGTAAAACAGAGAGCAGTTTTTTATTAAAAAAAAGAATGGACACCATTTTTTAGCTAGCTGTCAGGATAAACTGTTCTTTTTCTTCTCACTGACCATGACCACAAGGGTAACTTCCATAATTGAAAATGTAGTAATGGTCTGAGGTCAGTTCAGCAGCCTTGAGAGACAGACAGTGCAGCTTATAGATTGGAGGTTCATAGACTAAGCTTATGACTAGGCATCCAGACAAGTATTCATGCTATATAAAAGTATGTGGACACCCCTCATTATTGTGTTTAAAAAATAAATGATGAAGGTGAGACCTTTTCCCATTCCAGCATTTGTCGAGTATGTATGGAGTACCTCTTGAGACTTAACAAAGCCTTGACCTCAACCCCACTGAACGTCTCAGGTATAAATTTAATTGTCGATTGCCAGCAAGACCTACTTATCCAACATAAGTGCCCAACCTTTACAATTTTTCCTTTGACACATTCTCCCACAATTTAAGATTACATGGAAAGCCATCCAAGAACAATGGAGGCTATTAAATCTACAGGTAAGGTGGAGAGAATCCATAATAATTGACTATGATTTTGGAATAGAATGTTCAGCAAGCACACTGTCAGGTGTCCACATACTTTCAGCCATGTAGTGTATTCTGCAGAAGGGAATTATGAGACTAGTAATCAGGTCTAGGCTTGTTTTTCTTAATCCATAGGGTATAATATCATGTTGACCCACCCTTTGCAGCTATAACAGCTTCTGGGAAGGCTTTCCACAAGGTTTAGGAGTGTGTTCATGGGAATTTTTGACCATTCTTCCAGAAGAGCATTTGTGAGGTCAGACACTGGTGTTGGACGAGAAGGCCTGGCTCGCAGTCTCCGCTCTAATTCATCCCAAACGTGTCCTATCGGGTTGAGGTCAGGACTCTGTACAGGCCAGTCAAGTTCTTCCACAACAAACTCGCTCATCCATGTCTTTACGGACCTTGCTTCATGTCATGTTGGAACAGGAAGGGGCCATCCCCAAACTGTTCCCACAAAGTTGGGAGCATCAAGTTGTCCAAAATCTCTTGGTATGCTGAAACATTAAGAGTTCCTTTTACTGGAACTAAGGGGCCGAGCCCAATTCCTGAAAAACAACCCCACACCATAATCCCCCCTCCACCAAACTTTACACTTGGCACAATGCACCCAGACTTGTCCATCAGATTGCCAGACAGAGAAGCGTGATTCAATACTCCAGAGAACATATCTCCACTGCTCTAGAGTCCAGTGGTGGCGTGCTTTACACCACCGCATCCGACACTTTGCATTGCGCTTGGTGATGTAAGGCTTGGATGCAGCTGCTCATTCATGGAAACCCATTCCATGAAGCTCTCTGTCCTTTCCTGTATAAGATGTCTCTATTTGCTGACCAGTCCAGTTTGTCGTCCAGATGCACCCCAAGGAATTTGTAGGTTCTGATCACCTCCATGTCACTCCCCTCGATCTATACTGGCTGCGTGGGTCACCCTGACGAAAGTCCTATACCTCTCCTGTAATCTTCGTGTTGTCACATCCCACATTACCGGTGCCATCCGAAAACATCTGCATGTGGCAGGTCTCAGAGCTGTAGTTAAAGTCTGAAGTGTAGAGTGTGAACAGGAAGGGGTAAAGTACAGTCCCTTGTGGTGCTCCTGTCTGGCTTTTCAATCTGCTTGCCAAAAATACATCAATTGAGACTCATTTGAGTTAAAAGTGCCGGTTCCTCCCTATGACTCTCACTAAACTCATCTTAATGGAACTTTCAGTGCTATAGCTCCTAAGCTCTGGAACTCTCTGCCTCGATCTCTACTGGATTGCTCTACTGTTTCTTCTTTTAAACCTCTCATTTTCTTTACAAACTGTTTTTCAGTCCTTGCTCGAATACCTGGACTGGCTGGGGAGACAAACAGGGAAATACAGTATTTACAAAAAAGACAGCAAATACACTGAATGTTCCTAGAGATACAGTCTGAAGCATAGTTAGCAAGTTCAAAGTTAAAGCAACACTGGCTGTGCTACCTGGATGTGGCAGAAAGAGGAAGCTAGCACCACATGCCACCAGATTCCTGAGGAGGCAGGTGATCAAAAAAACCCTGAGTGACTACAAATGACCCGCAGCGAGATTTGGTGGCGGCAGGCACTGAGATTTCAAGTTGCAAAGCCAGTGAGGTACATACTGAAAGCTGAAGGTCTCCAAGTCCAGACTCCAAAGCAATAAAATGGTATGGCAAGCCAATAAAAGGCTTCCACTAAAATAATACAATTTTGGTTTGTTTAAAACATGCTTAGTTAAAATATTCGGTACCTGTTCACGAAGGAGATTTTTTAAATTTTTGTAGACCAGTTCCATCACTCTAGCTCTATTTTTGTGCTGTGTTCACAAAGGAGACTGATTCTACTCAGGCATCTGTCAGCCTTTTGTTTCGGTTTTTGGAATACAGTCAGTATTTGTGCACTTTATGAAGTATAATGTCCCCTGTTCACTATATAGGTTATCATTTTTATGCTTTGCACCCCTGTGGGGTTTTTCTATTACAAGTCACAAACTGAAGGTTGACCAGCGGCACAGAGCCGCATTTATTACCATTTTAGCCTGAGGTCAATACACAGGTAAAAGTGGAGAAATGCTTGCTATTGAACCTCACTCCATGACCCCCATCCTGAAAGCAATCATGCTTAAAAACACGGTACTCTCTGTGTCGCTGAGCAGAGAGATCCCAGTGCTACTCTGTTTATACAACATTGGCTCTTGAGCTACAGCACAAAGCCTGTAGAGGATCAGTAGGTCAAGAATCCTTCTTTCAAGCTAGTCATTTCCAATTCCCTATGCACTGGCTAAATAAAGCTGCAGACTAGAACCTGGCCTATTCAACACACATATGGTCTCTGGATGCGTCTTTAAACAAGCCAGCAGTGGATTTTCAGAGGGAGTCGTAGGGCAAAGGAGAGTCACGCTAAACCCTATGTGCATCCTTTATACCATTCATGTCACAGTGTTTCCCATTTGGGATGGTGAGTGTCTATAAACTGCCATCTTTATGTCAAGTTTGATGAAATTTAAGTCTGGACATTGACTGGACCATTCATGGACATTCAGAGACTTGCCCAGAAGACACTCCAATGTTGTTCTGAAAGGTGAACTGTCATCCCAGTTTGTCTGCATGCTCTCTAGTTGAGGTTTTGTCTCAATAAGGTTTTGCCTTCATAAGGCAACAGTCAAGAACAAGCAGGGGACGGCAATTCAAGAAATGACAGACCAAGCCCATTAACCAAGGTGGGGCATCCCATGCCAGCATCCAAGCCCAGCATCACAGTTCCAGAAGAAGAGCAGGGTGCCGGAGGAGGAGCTGGCAAGTCTGTGAGGGACAAACCGTGATATATAGAAACACTCCCACCTGGAGCGAATTAATGCTAACTCAGGCGGAGATGACTGTTAGTTAGGAGGAACTGATATGTCAATCATCTGCGCCTCCATGCTTATCATCTGGAGCGAATTAATGCTCCAGAGCAGGATGCCAACAGAGGAGCTGGGAAGTCTGTAGGGGACAAACCATGATATATAGAAACACTCCCACCTGGAGCGAATTAATGCTAAATCAGGTGGAGATGACTGTCAGTTAAGAAGAACTGATATGTCAATCATCTGCACCTCCATGCCGATCATCTGGCCAAGGAAGGCTTTGGGAAGGCAAAAGGACATGATTCTGTAACCGAGCTACCCTGCTGATCTCTATGACCAATGGGTTTATTACAATGCTTTGGGAAGGCAGCAGTTAAGGTACTGAACTAGTAATCAAAAAAGTGCCAGTTCATGGCCCATCACTTCTACGTTTCCACTTTAGGCCCTGGAACAAAGCACTTAATCCTCAACTGTTCACTGTAGTCTATCACAATTGTAAGTCGCTTTGGATAAAAGTGTAAATGATGTAAATGTAGGGACAACATGCCACCTCTGGGGCAATTCGCTCTCCCAGTATGATTCTATTATGAGGCATTGCTTCCAATAATTATATAAACGCATAGAAACCAAGACCAAGCCCAGCATCACAGTTCCAGAGAAAGAGCAGGTTGCCAACGGAGGAGCTGGCAAGTCTGTGAGGGACAAACCGTGATATATAGACACACTCCCACCTGGAGCGAATTTAATAAAAGTGGTTGAATACTTACTTTATCCCCATTTTTCTATCAGTACAACTTTAGACTGTAGCGGTACCTACTTGTTTAGATAGACACGTTTCTCAGTGAGCTGACCAGGGCCATATGTTGGATCCTCAAACGGCTCGTTCTGCACCACCTCCACTCCTTCTCCTTTCTCACTCTGCTCATGGCTGTGCTTGCTGATCATGTACAGTTGCCCGATCCTGTACTGGAGACAAAGTCCACCACAAAGTTAGACACAATCATGCTGCCTAGAAGTGATCTTTAAAACATTGAGGTCATTGATTAAAACTATGATGCACTTAATGCAGAGTACCAGCCAGCCACAAAACAACACAAACCCCTAAGATTGAGTGCCATGAGAACATTTACTGCCCAGCCACTTTTAGTTTAAGACCCATCTGATTGGATTGCATCACTATCAAGAGTCATAATTCTGTCAAAAAGGCTATTTCTGGATCCACAAGGAGTTTAATTTTGTAGTCAGAAATGCACTCCTGCTAAGAGGACACTGACATGAACCTAAATGACGTTCTTGAAGGGTAGTGGGTGGGATGCAAGTCCTAATGAAATGCAGTTCAAGTAATGTAACATTATTTATTAATGAAAACATAAATTTATTGGATCTAGTCTGGTCTTATTGGCTGAAGTCCAAGTTGAGTCTTCGGTTATACTGTAGCTAAGCAAGTTTTAATACCATCCTAACTGCTTTAATTACCAGATGTGTTGAGATTTATTCCCCATGAATACAAACCCCATTTCCAGACAAGTTGGGACACTTTCTTACAATGCAATAAAAACTCAAAACTGTAATTTGTTTAATCGCTTGAACTTTTATTTAACTGTTAAAAGTACGAAAAACAATTAGATGTGACGTCTGCAACACACTCAAAAAAAGTTGAGGCAGAGGCAAAATAAGACTAATGTTATACAAGTAACACTGTACTGGAAGATTCCACAATTAGCAGTTTAACTGGTAACAGGTGAGGTCATCAGGGTCATGGTTCACCACTTAATGCGCCAACAATGGGCACGTGAGCATCGGAACCGGACCACGGAGCAGTGGAAGAAGGTGGCCTGGTCTGATGAATCACGTTTTCTTTTACATCACGTGGATGGCCGGGTGCGTGTGCGTTGCTTACCTGGGGAACACATGACACCAGGATGCACTATGGGAAGAAGGCAAGCCGGCGGAGGCGGTGCGATGCTTTGGGCAATGTTCTGCTGGGAAACCTTGGGTCCTGCCATCCATGTGGATGTTACTTTGACACGTACCACCTACCTAAGCGTTGTTGCAGACCATGTACACGCTTTCATGGAAACGGTATTCCCTGATGGCTGTGGACTCTTTCAGCAGGATAATGCGCCCTGACACAAAGCAAAAATGCTTCAGGAATGGTTTGAGGAGCACAACGACGAGTTTGAGGTGTTGACTTGGCCTCCAAATTCCCCAGATCTCAATCCAATCTAGCATCTGTGGGATGTGCTGGACAAACAAATCCGATCCATGGAGGCCCCACCTCGTAACTTAGAGGAGTTAAAGGATCTGCTGCTAACATCTTGGTGCCAGATACCACAGCACATATTAAGGGGTCTAGTGGAGTACATGCCTCGACGAGTCAGGGCTGTTTTGGCAGCAAAAGAGGGACCAACAAAATATTAGGATGGTGGTCATAATGTTATGCCTAGCTTATATTGGTATTTTGGATAGACATATGCTGCTATCAGGACAATGTGGCTTTGTGGACACAGAGTACGTGTGCTTGGCTGGCCTGCCTGCATTTCAGTCTCCCATTGAAAATATATGGCGCATCATGAAGAGGAGAATCAGACAACGGCAACCACGGACTGTTGAGCAGCTCAGGTCTTGTATACAGTAAGAATGGGTAAAATTCCACTAGTTAGTATATTTAATTCCCACATTATTTATTATTAAGTACTTATACTAAAGAATTAAAATAAAAGGTCATGTGACCTAGTGGAAAATGTTCCTCTGTTCCAGCTTTTTTGAGTGTGTTGCATCAAGTTCTAACTTTATGTTAAACAAATAGAATTAAATCCGTCATTGACAATGAATTACCATTCACACAATTTTAGAAAGTGACCCAACCTTTCTGAAAACAGGGTTGTTTTAACGGATAACAGTATCTAAAGTACAAATATTGTTGGACACAGTGCATTCACCGTCACCTTTATTATTCAGTACAAGCTCTTTTGTTTGAGTTCTTGTTGCTGTTCCCTCTCAAAAAGCAAGCGAAATAATAGGAAAGAGGCAGCAAAAAAAAGCAGCACGGAGGTTAAAGTGGCAGTGAATAATTCATGCCTCTTTCTCTTTGTACGTGCTGTACAGATGTGAGAAAGATGAGAGGAGCGGCGGGACTCCATGAGTGGCACATTAAAGGAACTGAAAATATCAGACTACATGTTTCCAAACGCATTTATAAAGGAAAAATGGAAACAGTTTGTGTCTTGATAGAACATAAAGAAACAGAACTCGAACCTGAGACCTTTTGTGTCTATTATTTTAATCTAATGCCTCTCTGTGTTTTTTAAATGTCATAAAACGTGACTCTGGCTGAAGGTGCCAATTAAGCTGGCAGTACTCTATGAAAGGCTGATTTATAATTTTAGGGTCTGGGACCTAAGCATAAATCACTGCCATACACTCTGAACAGCACACCAGTCCATTGTAAAGCACCTAAGCAACTGAGTAGTTGTAGCACCTACTGACATGTTTTTGGCAAAGTGACCCAGTATACATGGAGTAAACCCATGTATGAAACACACAGGGCAGCCCGTCCACCCACTGGCATGTTTTTTGATGGAAAACCCAAACAAGCATACCAAACTCCTCACTGTCTATAAAACATGAAGCATCAATCACTGCCATACACTCTGAACAGGACACCAGTCCATTATAAAGCACCTACACCACTTAGTTGCCCAAATTTTGAGCAGTTGATGCACCTACTAACATGTTTTTGGCAAAGTGTACACATAGAGTAAACCCATGTATGAAACACACAGGGCAGCCCGCCCACCCACTGGCATGTTTTTTGAGGGAAAACCCAAACAAGCATATATGAAGCATGAAACACCACCATACACTCTGAACAGGACACCAGTCCATTGTAAACCTCCTACGCAACTAAATTTGCCTACATTTTGAGTAGTTGTTGCACCTACTGACATGTACACATGAAGTGAACCCATGTGTGAAAGGCACAGGGCAGCCCACAGGGCAGCCCGTCCACCCACTGGCATGTTTTTTGAGGGAAACCCAAACAAGCATATATAAAGCATGAAACACTGCCATACACTCACGGTCTGTGCAGTGGTCAGTATCTATCAAAAGTGGTAACTCAGTGGTAAACCAGCGACAGGGTCATGGGCGGCCAGGGCTAATTGATGAACGTATGGAGCGAAGGCTGGCCGGTGTGGCCCGATCCACCAGACGAGCTACTGTAGCTCAAATTGCTGAAGAAGATTGCTGGTTCTGATAGAAAGGTGTCAGAATACACAGTGCATCACATCCACAAAGTTGAATCAGTTCATCTGGACACAAGTTTGTTGTAGAGATACGTTTCGTCACTCAATCCGAATGACTTCTTCAGTCTGAAGAAGTCATTCGGATTGAGTGACGAAACGTATCTCTACAACAAACTTGTGTCCAGATGAACTGATTCAACTTTGTGGATTTGTGTACCTGGATTATTGAGCATGCATCAACAGACAGTGCATCACAGTTGCAGGGCTGTTTTGGCAGCAAAAGGGGGACCAACACAATATTAGGAAGGTGGTCATAATGTTATTCTGTTATACTCTGTCTCTGCACTTGCCTGCTGATTGGCCCCCAAATCCATGATCCACAGCTGCTCCTTGTGTTGCAATTATTACAATGTGCGTGCATAAGTAACGACAGCACTTTGTCTTGTTTGAGGGTTGTTGATATAGCTGTAGTAGGGCGACTGTGGGGCTTAGTCCAAACACGGTTTGGTCCTTGTTTCCCACGGTGTTAGGTCCTTGGTGTCTCTGTTGGCATCAGCCTTAGGCATCAGCATAGGATTTGGCATTCTTGATTTGGTCTTTCTAGGATGTAGTATAGTTTAGGCAGCTGTTTTGAGTTCCTTGTACCCAATGTTTCTGAAAAACTGGACCCAAGGTGACCCTGACCATAAAGCAGTGGTGAAAAATGAAATGAATTAAATCTGTGTGTGTGGTTTTAAAGGAACTGCTGCAGCATTACAGTTTGTGCTGACAGATGACTGAAGGGGGATAATGAAGTGCATGTGCGTGGGGGGGGGGGGGCAGTGATGGGGGAGAATAGAGGAAAGTGGTGGACCCTGGCAAGGTGCCCTTTATTTCTAGCCAATGGTGTATGTGTAATCCAGTTGATTGAAGCTTTCCTCATACACAGCTCTGCTATGTGCAGCTCATCCATCATTGCCAGGAGTCAGAGAGAGTGCACACTCAGCACTGAGGCACACAACTTCAGAAATCACGGCCCGCGCTTATAATAATAATAAGAGCGGCATTGTGTTGGTCCCACTTTTGCTGCCAAAACAGCCCTGACCCGTCGAGGCATGGACTCCACTAGACCCCTGAAGGTGTGCTGTAGTATCTGGCACCAAGATGTTAGCAGTTGTGAGGTGGGGCCTCCATGGATCGGACTTGTTTGTCCAGCACATCCCACAGATGCTCTATTAGATTGAGATCTGGGGAATTTGGACGCCAAGTCAACACCTCAAACTCATTGTGCTCCTCAAACCATTCCTGAACACTTTTTTGCTTTGTTGCAGGGCGCATTATCATGCTGAAAGAGGCCACAGCCATCAGGGAATACCTTTTCCATAAAAGGGTGTACATGGTCTGCAACAATGCTTAGGTAGGTGGTACGTGTCAAAGTAACATCCATATGGATGGCAGGACCCAAGGTTTCCCAGCAGAACATTGCCTAAAGTGTCACACTGCCTCCGCCGGCTTGCCTTCTTCCCATAGTGCATCCTGGTGCCATGTGTTCCCCAGGTAAGTGATGCACACGCACCTGGCCATCCACGTGATGTAAAAGAAAACGGCATTCATCAGACCAGGCCACCTTCTTCCACTGCTCCGTGGTCCAGTCCCGATGCTCACGTGCCCATTGTTGGTGCTTTCGGCAGTGGACGGGGGTCAGCATGGGCACCCTGACTGGTCTGCGGCTATGCAGCCCCATACGCATCAAACTGAGATGCACTGTGTATTCTGGAGAACCAGCATTACCTTCTTCAGCAGTTTGAGCTACAGTAGCTTGTCTGTTGGATCGGACCACACATTCATCAATGAGCCTTGGCCGCCCATGACCCAGTCGTCTAGCCATCACAGTTCGGCTCTTGTCAAACTCGCTCAAATCCTTACGCTTGTCCATTTTTCCTGCTTCTAACACATCAACTCTAAGGATAAAATGTTCACTTGCTGTTTAATATATCCCACCTACTAACAGGTGCCGTGATGAAGAGATAATCAGTGTTATTCACTTCACCTGTCGGTGGTCATAATTTTATGCCTAGTCGGGGAATATATATAGACAGTGCTCAGAACTAAAAGAATACCTGGCTCTCCATCCAACATTGTTTGAATGTTTTTTCCAGTCCATTTGCGACAGTAATAGCCATGATGGGGAAAAAAATCTAACCAGACTGCAAAAAACAACCTCCTCACCTACACATCTGTTGTGTGTAGGACTTGCACCAGGCACACGCTCATTTTCATTTGAGGTGCTTCAAAATGATGAATGCTAAAGAGCACAGCAGACAGTGTCACGCTTGGTTTAAAGCTTTCGCCATACCTCACGAGAAGGCTTGTTGCATGGCAACCGTACACAGCGACGATGCAATTTCGCCTTCAGCAAAAGTAGAGAACCCTTATAGACGACGAGACGTGCTCCCATAATTCCACAGCTAGAAGCCCGTTACGGGTCGAACGGGTCGGATCGGTGATTGGAAAGGTTTGTTGATCGTACAGACGGAGAAGGGTTATCGTTCGAACCCTGAGAAAAGCTTGCATAATTGCACAGATAAGATCTTCAGCTCTCAAGTTCGAATCCCAGTATGGTTGCTACCTAGAGTACTTAGAGTGAGTACAGGGATCTGGTTGACCGCTTTGTCTCGTGGTCAAGGAACAACCACCTTCTTTTAAATGTGGCCAAGACAAAGGAGATGGTCCTAGACTTCAGGAGGACCAGGACTGCTTTGAAACCCCTCTGTATCCTGTGGGAACAGGTGGAGGTGGTGGAAAGTTACAAATACCTTGGTGTCCATCTTGACGACAGACTGGACTGGAAGTGCAACACCACCACTCACTGTCCACTCTATTAGACACTCCGACCTAGTCGGTCCACCTTGTAGATGTAAAGTCAGAGACGATCGCTCATCTATTGCTGCGGTTTGAGTCGGTCATCTTGGAGACCTTCATCAGTGGTCTCAGGACGCTGCCCACGGTGCGCTTGTGGCTGGATATTTTGGGTTGGTGGACTATTCTCAGTCCAGCAGTGACAGCAAGGTGTTTAAAAACACCTGATCCACTCATACCAGCACAACACACACTAACACACCACCACCATGTCAGTGTTACTGCAGTGCTGAGAATGATCCACCACCCAAATAATACCTAGTCTGTGGTGGTCCTGGTGGAGTCCTGACCATTGAAGAACAGGGTGAAAGCAGGCTTAAAATGTATGTAGAGAAATAGATGGACTACAGTCAGTAATTGTAGAACTATAAAGTGCTCCTATATGGTAGAAACAAAGAGGTGGTTTAATGTTATGGCTGATCAGTGTACATTGTGGTACTTGATAAATAAGTGAGTGTAGAAAGGTACTGCCTGTCTCTAGATTGTGCGTCTAGCTGATCGAAATGAAATGAAAGAAACAGCTGGTTGGAGAGAAGCCATACTGTTCTCACCCCCGACCACAAGCTGAGGAATTAACGCACACCAGAGTGAACAACAGGAAGTGTGTTCACGTGCATACTAATGATCTGATCATTATCTGATATCTGCACTTATCTGGTTATATTGGTCCGTTCTGATGTCTAGATTGTATTAAATGATTTGGGTTATTTAGAGAGTGCACCTCTCTGAACACTTGCGGCCTCGTCTGGTTCCCGGAACACTGGGTTTCCTAGTTTGGTTTATGTGCCACACCCGCTTGGTTCGGGGAGCACATGTACTGGTCTGTGTCTTGTGTTTAATGGCTGTTGATATTAGTTTGATGTTGATGAGGACAGACTGGCTTGATGTGTGGTGCTAAGAGAGATTTATGGCCATAGACTAGCTTTACCCTTTGTCTCTGCCATGCTCATAGCCTAGCTTTAGCCATTATCATTGCCCTGGCTGTAGCCTAGCTTTACCCTTTGTCATTGCCATGGCTGTAGCCTACCATTAGCCTTTGTTATTGTTATGGCTGTAGCTAAGCTGCAGCTTTGTCATTGCCATGGCCAAAGCATAGCTTTAGCCTTTGTCCCTGACATAACCATTGCATAGCTTTAGCCTTTGTCCTTGCTGTGGCCGTAGCCTAGCTTTAGATTTGTCATTGCCATGGCGATAGTCTAGCTTTAGATTTGACATTGCCATGGCGAAAGCTTAGCTTTAGCCTTTGTCTGATCTGTGTCTTGTGTTTAAAGGTTGTTGATATTAGTTTGATGTTGATGAGACTGGCTTGATGTGTGATGCTAAGACAGATTTATGGCCATAGACTAACTTTAGCCTTAGTCCTTGCCATGGACATAACCCAGCTTTAGCCTTAGTCATTGACATAACCGTTGCATAGCTTTAGTCTTTGTCCTTGTCATGGCGATCGCCTAGCTTTAGCCTTAGACATTGCCATGGTCATATCCTAGCTTTAGCCTTTGTCCTTGACATAACCATAGCCTAGCTTTAGATTTGTCATTGCCATGGCGATAGTCTAGCTTTAGATTTGTCATTGCCATGGACATAGTCTAGCTTTAGCCTTTGTCCCTGACATAACCATTGCATAGCTTCAGCCTTTGTCCTTGCTGTGGCCGTAGCCTAGCTTTAGATTTGTCATTGCCATGGCGAAAGTCTAGCTTTAGATTTGTCATTGCCATGGCGATAGTCTAGCTTAGCCTTTGTCATTGCCATGGCCATATCCTAGCTTTAGTCTTTGTCCTTGACATAACCATTGCCTAGCTTTAGTCTTAGTCATTGTCATGGCCATAGCCTTGCTTTAGCATTTGTCATTGCTGTGGCCGTAGCCTAGCTTTAGATTTGTCATTGCCATGGCGAAAGTCTAGCTTTAGATTTGTCATTGCCATGGCGATAGTCTAGCTTAGCCTTTGTCATTGCCATGGCCATATCCTAGCTTTAGTCTTTGTCCTTGACATAACCATTGCCTAGCTTTAGTCTTAGTCATTGTCATGGCCATAGCCTTGCTTTAGCATTTGTCATTGCTGTGGCCGTAGCCTAGCTTTAGATTTGTCATTGCCATGGCGATAGTCTAGCTTTAGATTTGACATTGCCATGGCAATAGTCTAGCTTTAGATTTGTCATTGCCATGGCGATAGTCTAGCTTTAGCTTTAGTCATTGCCATGGCGATAGTCTAGCTTTAGATTTGTCATTGCCATGGCGATTGTCTAGCTTTAGCCTTTGTCATTGCCATGGCGATAGTCTAGCTTTAGCTTTAGTCATTGCCATGGCGATAGTCTAGCTTTAGCCTTTGTCATTGCCATGGCGATAGTCTAGCTTTAGATTTGTCATTGCCATGGCGATAGTCTAGCTTTAGCTTTAGTCATTGCCATGGTGATAGCTTAGCTTCAGCCTTTGTCCTTGACATAATCACTGCCTAGCTTTAGCCTTTGTCCTTGTCATGGCTGTAGCCTAGGCTTTACCCTTTGTTATTGTCATGGCTGTAGCCTAGCTTTAGCATTTGTCATTGCCATGGCTGTAGCTTAGATTTAGCCTTAGTCCTTGCCATGGTCATAGCCTAGCCTTAGTCTTAGTCATTGCTGTGGCCGTAGCCTAGCTTTAGATTTGTCATTGCCATGGCTGTAGCCTAGCTTTAGTCTTTGTCATTGCCATGGACATAACCCAGCTTTAGTCTTTGTCCTTGACATAATCATTGCCTAGCTTTAGTCTTTGCAATCCTATTATCATCCTTTTTATAATTTAAAGAGTAAAATGTCTTACTTATTCACCATACAAATCAAGCACATTAAATTAAACCACGTGTAAAGTGTGTCTGGCGGATGGCGGACATCTCAATAGAGATTTAAATAAGCCAGGACAGAAACTGAGAGCAAACACTTGTTACTCACACTTGTGATCTCATTAGTGTGTAACCCCAGAAGAAGACAAGAGCATCCTATTAAACCTGACACGCATTTTCATTTTCATTTTCATTTCATTCTCGAGCCGGAGAGGCCAGCGTTCCCCTGTTTCGCCGTGGCCTCGCTCTCAGACTCTAATGAAGTCATTAACCTGAGACAGCGACCCAAAGTGTGCCCTTGCGCCAGCGGCCCCCTCTTGCCTGCCAGGAAACCTGTTTATTTCAAGATGTCGAATTGAATCTATCGACTTTGGCAACATCATTTTAATTTCCACCCTGCGTTAGTTAGTAAAATGGCATTGAACAAATTATACAAAAAAATTTTCATTATTTACTGACCAGCATTAATGTATTTTTGCAACTCACATAGAGCTATACATGGTATTATACACTGATCAGCCATAACATTAAAACCACCTCCTTGTTTCTACACTCATTGTCCATTTTATCAGCTCCACTTACCATATAGAAGCACTTTGTAGTTCTACAATTACTGACTGTAGTCCATCTGTTTCTCTGCATGCTTTTTTAACCTGCTTTCACCCTGTTCTTCAATGGTCAGGACCCCCACAGGACCACTACAGAGCAGGTATTATTTAGGTAGTGGATCATTCTCAGCACTGCAGTGACACTGACATGGTGCTGGTGTGTTAGTGCGTGTTGTGCTGGTACGAGTGGATCAGACACAGCAGCGCTGCTGGAGTTTGTAAATACCGTGCCCACTCACTGTCCACTCTATTAGACACTCCTACCTAGTTGGTCCACCTTGTAGATGTAAAGTCAGAGACGATCGCTCATCTATTGCTGCTGTTTGAGTTGGTCATCTTCTAGATCTTCATCAGTGGTCACAGGACGCTGCCCACGGGGCGCTGTTGGCTGGATATATTTGGTTGGTGGACTATTTTCGGTCCAGCAGTGACAGTGAGGTGTTTACAAACTCCAGCAGCGCTTCTGTGTCTGATCCACTCATACCAGCACAACACACACTAACACACCACCACCATGTCAGTGTCAGTGCAGTGCTGAGAATGATCCACCACCCAAATAATACCTGCTCTGTGGTGGTCCTGTGGCGGTCCTGACCAGTAAATGGCAAGTAAATGTAAGAAACTCTGTGTTTTTATTTTATTAGCATTTTCCAAACTGTCCCAACTTTTTCTGATTTGGGTTTGTAATAAATCATAAATTCTTCTTTGAAACTACACTGTGTTATATTCATAAGATCCCATGTTGGCATGGACCTACTTTTTTATCTTTAGGTTAACAGGGTATTTTACCATCTCTGGAACAGCTGCCAGCACTGTCCAAAAGATTTGTAAATTTTTGTGCTACTGATCTGGAGCCAGTTTGGTGTTCTTGTATTATGACAGAGGTGTACAGGACAGAGGGGATTAGCAGCGTTCTGTAAAAAAGGACGTCTCATCTCACTGAAGGCTCATGCAGTAGATTTAATAACAGGCGTCCTGTTAGTATTAGATTATTGGGCCTGTTACACTCACTGTTCCACTAGCAATGTAGGAAATACTAGTATTGTGGCTAAAGTGCAAAAGTAAAAAAGCAAACCATGGACCCTGAACAATCATTGACTGATTCGAATACATTATATACGTGGGGGGGGTTATGTGTGAAATCTATTTTTATTATCAGACTAATATCTATTGTACATAGATATTACGTGACCTGTTTTTGACCATCATAGGTCTCTAACCAAACCATTTATATCAAAGACAAAGCACAGGCACCCAGGTGGGACAGTGGGATATGCCGCTAGCACACCAGCGCAGAGATTCTGTACTCCTCGGTTCTAAACCGGTCGGCGGGCATAATTGGCAGTGCCTGCAGGGAGGGATGTCCGGACTATGTGAGTGGGGTATTCAAATGCTGTGTAAGGACCCTGATTGGCAGATAGAGAGGCGCCTGTGCAGAGTGCATGGGTGGAAAAAGTTTCCGCTGAGGGCTGCACGCGGGTCGGAGGAGGCGTGGGCAGCAATATACCCACCTCGACTGCAATCAGGGATCCCCCAGCAGCGGAAAACAAATTAACTGCGCTAAATTGGGAGAAAAATAACCTTTTAGGGACTAAGCTTAAAAATAAAGGACAATAAAGGTCAAAGGGTTTTTGATCGCAAACTACAGTGCTCTCAGTGGCTCAGTGGGTAGCACTGTCGCCTCACAGCAAGAAGGTCCTGGATGGACGGAGTTTGCATGTCCTCCCTGTGTCCGCGTGGGTTTCCTCCAGGAGCTCCGGTTACCTCCCACAGTCCAAAAACATGCAGTCAGGTTAATTGAGTTGCCCTATAGGTGAATGGGTGTGTGTGTGTGTATGTGTTTGCCCTGCGATGGACTGGCGCCCCGTCCAGGGTGTTACTGTGTGCCTTGCGCCCACTGAAAAGCTGGGATAGGCTCCAGCACCAACCCCGCCACCCTCGCGACCCTGATTAGATTTTACAGAGGGCTAAACACAGTCCTAATTAAACACCTAAATACCTTTTTTAGTAAGTAATAACTTTCAGTATTTCATAACATCATTTAATCACCCAGATCAGTGAGCTATACACTGACCCGGGTGATTAAATCCAATCCTATACAATTCAGCTGTGAAGAAAAGCCAGCTGAATACACAATATTTAAATACAATTTATGTAAATCCAATTGGACGCCTACTGACCAGATGGTGTTTGGGTGTTGGACCATTCTCAGCACTGCAATGACTAACATAATAAAAACTAATAAAAGCATTTTCTTTTTTAGATTTTAGCAGAGTCATGTACAACCCCAAATCAGAAAAAGTTGGGACAGTATGGAAAATGCGAATAAAAATTTTATGTTTTATCTGCTCAACACATTCCAAAAACAGTTGGGACGGGGCAATTTAGGGCTAGTAACGAGGTAAAAAAAAAAGGAAAGGCTGAGTCTCTGATAAGCAAAGATGATCAGAGGATCTCCAGTTTGTCCACAAATGCGTGAGAAAATGATTAAAATGTTTAAAAACAAATGATTGGACAGCATTTGCATATTTCTCCCTCTACAGTGCATAATATAATTAAACCATTCAAGGAATCAGGAGGAATTTCAGTGCGTAAAGGCCAAGGGTGCAAGCTTAAGCTGATATAACCACATTTGAGGGATTACTTTGACAAACCTTTGTCAAGCACTACAATACAGAGTTACATGATGCCACACAAATGCCACTTAAAACTTTACTGTGCAAAAAAAGAAGCCTTATGTTAACCCTGTCCAGAAGTGACGTCGACTTCTCTGGGCTTGCAGGCATCTAGGATGGACCATCACATAGTGGAAACGTGTATTGTGGTCAGATGAATCAGCATTTCAGGTCTTTTTTGGAACACTACATCGCTTGGTATCCAAGTGTGGTAATGAATCAGGACTGAAATGTAGGAATAAATTAAATGAAGCTGAGCAGATAAAACATGAAATATCTCAGGTTCATCCTGTCTGCAATGAAATAAAAGTCAAAGTAAATGTAAGAAACTGTGTGTTTTGCTGATTTGGGGTTGTATGAATGACACCAATATGTATCGTTACTGGTAACAGAGCCCTGGTATTTACGGGTGTTTTGGGAGTAAATGGGTTGTGTACACTTTGCGTACAGCAATGACTTTACTTTGATCTCGGGTGGCATAACACATTGGTTGGACAAGCATGCAAAATCAGTTTGAGCTGTTTGTTTAGAACAGAGTCAAATGTCACTACTGTATAATCTAAGGTTCTGAGTCTTATCCAGGTTTGGTCTATATATGCTTGACCTTTGTATGACATTTAGCCCAAACAGTGACTGTAGAGATTCTAAAATAGTGCTAATGTTTCTTCTGAATGTAATCAGAAAGCATTAAGGACACTAATCAAGAGAATTATAGTGGAGTAAATAATGATAGTGGAGACAATTCTTTGAATGTGGCAGTAAAAGCTTGGGAAGGATGGCTCTTTAATGAAAGACAGATGAAATAGGCAGGGAGCCAGACATAAAAAGGCTCAAAGACGGGCATAGGATGCATTGGTATGTGTGCTTTTAAGTTCCCTCCACGATCAGCCAGTATGGCAGAGATGAAAATGGTTTGGTAAAAAAAACGAGGGTTGAAGACACTAGTTTTTAACTACAACCCCAAATCAGAAAAAGTTGGGTCAGTATGGCAAATAATGCAAATAAAATAAAAACACAGTGTTCCTTACATTTACTTTGACTTGGATGAACCTGAGATATTTCATGTTCTATCTGCTCAACTTCATTTCATTTATTAATAAACATCCAGTCCTGCATTTCAGGCCTGCAACACATTCCAAAAAAAGTTGGGACAGTAAAGCATTTACCACTTTGTATTGTTGCTATTCCTTTTCACCACACTTAAAAGACGTTTAGGCACCGATGAGACCAAGTGATTTAGAGTTTCAGCTTTTATTTTGTCCCATTCTTCCCGCAAACACGTCTTAAGATGTGCAACAGTACGGGGTTGTCGTTGTCGCATTTTACGTTTCAAAATTCTCCACACATTCTCTATTGGGGACAGGTCAGGACTGCAGGCAGGCCAGTCCAGTACATGTACCCTCTTCTTCCGCAGCCATGCCTTTGTAATGTGTGCAGCAGGTGGTTTTGCATCGTCTTGTCGAAAAATGAGGGATCCAAGATCACAGGTGTTCAGCTTAAGCTTGCACCCTTGGCTTTTATGCACTGAAATTCCTCCCGATTCCTTAAATCATTTAATAATATTATGCACTGTAAAGGGAGAAATATGCAAATCCTTTCCAATCTTTCTTTGAGGTTCATTGTTTTTAAACATTTCAATCATTTTCCCACACGTGTTGACAAACTGGAGATCCTCTGATCATCTTTGCTTATTAAAGACTCAGCCTTTCCTGGATGCTGCTTTTGTGCCAAACCAATGTTCCAATGCATATATGTAGGTGTAGGTGGAAAAGGGTCTTTTCATTTAAACAGTACGAGGCTCCTTGCCATCTAGTTGAGTATAGCCCATATCTGATGACTGAATTTTAGCTCAGCAGTCCTGCTGCCTCCTGGACGAAAGGCCTTGCACAGGTGGCGTTGTCAGCATGGTGTTTTAATCGCAGACCGCACCTCGCCTACTCAGACATCTGCCGCTTTTGTCTGCGGGGAGGTGCCGGTCATCCTGGCTGGCAAAACAGTGGTAATAAAGGCTGGCTTGCCCTTGTTCCTGTTGTTGGAATTATTGAGTGAGTGTTGTAATCCCTTTACACGGCAAGGAAGGAAGGAAGGTGCCTGTCAGTTCTTTAAAACTGAACCACACTCTCTACCCACATAGTATCT
This sequence comes from Trichomycterus rosablanca, assembly GCF_030014385.1. Classification (NCBI taxonomy): domain Eukaryota; kingdom Metazoa; phylum Chordata; class Actinopteri; order Siluriformes; family Trichomycteridae; genus Trichomycterus; species Trichomycterus rosablanca. The sequence continues at coordinate 14,528,656 of NC_086009.1, read as the reverse complement.
GTTCCTTTTAGGTCTAGTTGAGTAGGTGTTTGGCTGACAAACTGTACAATCATCTTACGAAAGAACCGAGAAGTGAATCATGCACTGCCATATAACACATCAGCTGGAATGAATAAAAGAGCGACAGTCATGATTTTATGGGTTTCTGTAGATCAGGGCTGATAGACATTATGATTTGACATTGAGAGGATTTGACATGTACGTGAGGCCAGGGATCAAGCCTTAAGATGATGAAACACATGCTGGAACCAAAGCTGGGATCTCGAATACATCGTATCGAATCTCAGCTCTGCCTGCCGGCTAAGGCTTAGCGGCCACATGAACACCGATTGGCCTGTTGCAATTACGACCTCTGCTGGCTGATTGATGGCGCCTGCACAGAGATGAGAAAGGAGTGCGCTGATCAGGGTGTGTCTCTCCGTACACAATGCTGAGCTGCACTGCACTCGTCAAAGTGTAGGTGATAAGATGCATACGGCATGCTGCCCACGTGTCGGAGGGGGCATGTGTTAGCTTCGTTCTCCTCATTCAGAGCAGGGATCGGCATTGGTGGAGAGGAAGGATGACGCAATTGGGCAATTGGACGCGCTAAAAGGGAGAAAAAGGGGGAGAAAATGCATAAAGAAAATATAAAAAAAATCAAATAAAAATAAGGATTGGAAGAAATTTGCATATTTCTCCCTCTACAGTGCATAATATCATTAAACCATTCAAGGAATTCAAAGAATTTCAGTGTGTAAAGGCCAAGGGTGCAAGCTTAAGCTGAACGCCCGTGATCTTCAATCCCTCAGACAGCACTGCATCAAGAACCGCCACTCAACAATAGCTGATATAACCACATGGGTGAGGGATTACTTTGGTAAACCTTTGTCAAGCACTACAATACAGAGTTACATGCACAAATACCACTTAAAACTTTACTGTGCAAAAAAAGAAGCCTTATGTTAACCACGTCCAGAAGCGGCGTTGACTTCTCTAGGCTCAGAGGCATCTAGGATGGACCATCACACAATGGAAACGTGTATTGTGGTCAGATGAATCAGCAGTCCAGATCTTTTTAAAAGAAATGGACACCGTGTGCTCTGGACCAAAGACGAAAAGGACCATCCAGACTGTTATCAGCAACAAGTCCGAAAGCCAGGGTCTGTCATGGTATGGGGCTTTGTCAGTGCCCTTAGTCCTTGGCAAAGGTCATTTACACTTCTGTAAAAGGTCTTAGAGCAACATGTGCTGCCTTCAAGACGTCATCTTTTCCAGGGACGTCCATGCATTTTTCAACAAGACAATACAAAACCACATGCTGCACACATTACAAAGGCATGGCTGCGGAGGAAGAGGGAACAGATACTGGACTGGCCTGCCTGCAGTCCTGACCTGTCCCCAATAGAGAATGTGTGGAGAATTTTGAAACAAAAAATGTGACCACAACGACCCCATACTGTCTTTTAAGTGTTGTGTGAGAAGGAATGGCAACATTACAAAGTGGTAAATGCTTTACCGTCCCTTCTTTTTTTGGAATGTGTTGCAGGCCTGAAATGCAAGAATGGATGTATAGTAACAAAAAATGACCAGGCAAAACATTTGACCAGACAAGACATGTAATATCTTGCATTTGCATTTTTAATACCGTCCCAACTTTTTCTGATTTGGGTTTGCACCTGGAAATGTTATTACTAGACAGTGGCTTTATATCTCCAGAATTAGTGATCAGGGAGTTGCTGAAGAAGATGACTAGATCAAGGCATTCATTAGCGGTAGAAGAGTCTTGAGGGACATCAAAGACAGCAGCACTTAAAAGAGGCTTTATAGCGTAGATGCGGCTCAAGATGCTTTCTGAGCGTTCCCGTACACAGTATAGCGACTGTACACCGATCAACCATAACATTAAAACCACCACCTTGTTTTTACACACACTGACCATTTTATCAGCTCCACTTACCATATAGAAGCGCTTTGTAGTTCTACAATTACTGACTGTAGTCCATCTGTTTCTCTGCATGCTTTGTTACCCCCCTTTCACCCTGTTCTTCATTGGTCAGGACCCCCACAGGACCACCACAGAGCAGGTATTATTTAGGTGGTGGATCATTCTCAGCACTGCAGTGACACTGACATGGTGGTGGTGTGTTAGTGTGTGTTGTGCTGGTATGAGTGGATCAGACACAGCAGCGCTGATGGAGTTTTTAAACACCTCACTGTGACTGCTGGACTGAGAATAGTCCACCAACCAAAAATATCCAGCCAACAGCACCCCGTGGGCAGCGTCCTGTGACCACTGATGAAGGTCTAGAAGATGCCCAACTCAAACAGCAGCAATAGATGAGCGATCATCTCTGACTTTACAGCTACAAGGTGGACCAACTAGGTAGGAGTGTCTAATAGAGTGGACAGTGAGTGGACACGGTATTTACAAACTCCAGCAGCGCTGCTGTGTCTGATCCACTCATACCAGCACAACACACACTAACACACCACCACCATGTCAGTGTCACTGCAGTGCTGAGAATGACCCACCACCTAAATAATACCTTCTCTGTAGTGGTCCTGACCATTGAAGAACAGCATGAACGGGGGCTAACAAAGCATGCAGAGAAACAGATGGACTACAGTCAAGTGCTTCTATATGGTAAGTGGAGCTAATAAAATGGACAGTAAGTGTAGAAACAAGGAGGTGGTTTTAATGTTATGGCTGATCGGTGTATGTCTGTTCTATGCTTGGAGACTAAGAGCCTTCAACGAAGGTTAAATGCTAACACACTTTGTGGACTATTGGCCTTGCACTGCCGTTTGCGTTTTGTACTTGCCTTAAGTGTGTTCCAACTTGGACTCGCTGGGTGGCGCAGCACAAGGGTAATGTGTATTTTAATCCAAAGCATCACTTTACTGACCTCTGGTACTCCATGTATTGCATTGTCTGTAAATATTGCACACGGTCAGCTGGTCAACAGCTGCATAATACATGTGTCATGATTGCATTTGACAATCAATTGCATTGTGTCTCACTCTACCAGTGCTGCCCGCTTTAGGACTCTTGGTCCCTGGCCAAGAAGGGTAACCAAATTTAGCACGGGGAATTAGACACAGTTCGAGTCACTTGGCAAAGGAAACAACTACTAAACATGGTACCACTGTGCAATGGAAAAGGAACACAATATGCTAGCCCAGAGCCCACGACCCAGGCAACACAAACAATGCACCAACCTGAAACACAAAATGAAATATACTTAATTATTAAAAATGATGCCAATCTGGTCCCACTGTGGTTTACAGGATGTAACGTAAAGCCTCCACAATGTGTGTTCATGTACAAATTTATTTTGTGTTTATGTGCCTGTTAAAATTTGTTTATTTAACATTTTTTGGGCTCACGAATCGACCCAGAGTTTAAAAAAGCCTGCACTAGCCAATTACCAGCCTGATCAAGGTGCCGATTAATGACGCCTGCACAGAGAAGGGGAAAGAGTGCGCTGATCAGGGTGTGTCTCTCCGTACACAGTGCTGATCCGCATTTGCACTCGTCAAAGTGTAGGAGGCTCGGAGGTTGCGCGGTACAGAGCGGGCTTTGATTAGACCTTGAAGGTAGCTTGGGGCTGGTCCTTCCAGAGGAAGACAAATTGACTATGCTATACTACTGCGTATATAGTAGTATATACTATACATTTCACTCTCACATCCTACAGCTAGCTCTCAGTTGACCTTTTTGTGGAAAACCTCTCTTAAATAAGCCCACAGGAGATGCTCTGGGACTCAGATATCATCCATTTACATTTTCAGCATCTAGCAGAAGCTTTTATCCAAAGCGACTTACATTATACAGTCTAAGCAATTGAAGGTTAACAGACATCCCAAGTCTCCTGGAAGTTCCAGGAGTCTCCTGCATATACATAGCGGCTCCCTGATGCCCGCAAGTCAGATAAAATCTCACGGAATCTAGAACGAGCGGCCAAGAGCGACACAAACGCGCACGCAGGCGACACAGACTTTTTTTCCCCGACTGCGTATTAAATCCGTTATCTGATATACAATCTAGCGCACTGTATAAGGAACATAAATTAATTGTCTAATATACTGTCTAGTGCACTATGTAGGGAACATAAATCCGTTATCTGATATACAATTTAGTGCACTATGTAGGGAACATAATTAATTATGTAATACACTATCTAGTGCACTATGTAAGGAACACAAATCATCATCTAGTTATACTTTTTAGTGCACTATGTAGTGAACATGAATGCGTTATCTAATACACTATCTAGTGCACTATGTAGGGAACATAAATCCGTGATCTGATATACAATCTAGTGCACTGTGTAGGGAACATAAACCAATTGTCTAATTCACTATCTAGTGCACTACGTAGGGAACATAAGTTCATATCTAAAATATTATCTAGTGCACTATGTAGGGAACATAAATCCGTTATCTGATATACAATATATTGCACTATGTAGGGAACCTAAATCCGTTAACTAATACGCTACCTAAAGCATTATGTAAGAAACATAAGTCTATTATCTAGTACACTATCTAGTGCACTAAGTAAGGAACATAAATTCTTTTCTAATATACAACCTAGTGCACTATGTAGGGAACATAAATCTATTATCTTTCACACTATCTAGTGCACTACATAGTACACATTAATGTGTTTGTGACGCGAACAGTTAGCTTAGTAGCTCAGTTAGCAGCTCCCAAAAGTTCTGTTATCACCCATATCCTTTGGTGTGTGCGAGAGGTTTTTTAACTTTTTTTTTGGGGGGGGGGGCTTGGGGGGGTCGAGGTCCGGGTCCGGGGGTACCTCCCTGAAATGAGTTTTTGCAACTTGGGATGTCTGGGTTAAGGGCCCAGCCGTGGCAACCTGGCACAACTGCTAGGCTACAACTGCCCTTGATGCCTTGAGGAAGCCAACCCACAACATTAGCATCACATTAAATGCTAAAAGAGGAGAATACAGAGGAAGAGAAAGGGCAATCACAGAGCTGAGAGTTTCCCTTGTCAATGCAGCTCTGATTTGATTAGAACAATCTGACATTAAGTTGACGTCCTGATTAAGCCACTTCATTATCAGCCAGCCATGACAGGAGGGGTCCAGGATAACAATAAACCCTAATGAAACCGATATTTATGTTCTTGACATTTAGCAGACGCTTTTATCCGAAGTAACTTACATGAGTGACTGATTACGATTGTAGAAGTTCTGTACTTTCGATCAGCCCAAATGATATCACAAGGGCAGAGAGTTCAGAACAGTTCTCAGCGTGTATACATTGCTAAAGCCTATCCCAGCTTTTCAATGGGCGCAAGGCACACAGAAACACCCTGCATGGGACGCCAGTCCATCGCAGGGCATACACATTTATACACACACACACCCATTCACCTATAGGGCAATTCAGTGTCTCCAAATAACCTGACTGCATGAAACCCACACAGTCACGGGGAGAACATGCAAACTCCACACAGAAAGGACCCAGACTGCCCCGCCTGGGAATCGAACCCCTTCTTGCTGTAAGGCAACAGTGCTACCCACCGCCCGCCAATATGCGGATACTTAGAAAAAAGCCCCAGTACATTTGGAGGACCACAGTAATGCCTATGTAATGTATTTTCTTGTTGTTGTTTATGCATTTTGTCCCTTTTTCTCCCGATTGCGTCATGGTTCCTCTCCACTAATGCCAACCCCGGCTCTGATTGAGGAGAACGAAGCTAACCCACGCCCCCTCCGACACGTGGGCAGCAGCCGTATGTACACATTTCACAAGTGATCACTGTCAGTGAAAATCATCCTGATATAGCAAAGCTGTGTATTTGTTCTGTAAGAAAACCACATTCAGTATTTATTAAGCACTGTTCAGCCCAGAATTAAAGCACAAATAAACTCTGGACATGGGACCATTTACATTTTCTGCATTTAGCATTTATCTGTCTATATATAGAAAGTTAGTAAGTGCATGTTACTGTTCAGTGAGAGACTTAGATGTTTGAACACACAGGGGAAGTTCGTTCCACCACTTCGGTGCTAGAAGAGAAAAGAGCCTTAATGCCTGTTATTCTCGAGTTCTAGACTTAGTTCGATAGATAGATAGATAGATAGATAGATAGATAGATAGATAGATAGATAGATAGATAGATAGATAGATAGACAGACAGACAGGCAGGCAGGCAGGCAGGCAGGCAGGCAGGCAGGCAGACAGATGGGTGGATTGGGATTGCAGGCGGGTTCAGTGGTTAGGTTTATTATTAGGATTTTTTTAACATCATGTTTTGCACTTTTGTTACATTCATGACAGGAACAGTAGTTACCCATTACACAAGATTCATCAGCTCACAAGGTTATATCGAACACAGTCCTGGACAATTTAGTGTCTCCAGTTCACCTCACTTGCATGTCTTTGGACTGTGGGAGGAAACCGGAGCACCCGGAGGAAACCCACGCAGACACATGGAGAACATGCAAACTCCACACAGAAAGGACCCGGGCCGCCCCACCTGGGGATCGAACCCATGCTGTGAGGCGACAGTGCTACCCACTTAGCCACCGTGCCGCCCCAGTGGTTAGGTGGATGGATGGATGGATGGATGGATGGATGGATGGATAGATAGATAGATAGATAGATAGATAGATAGATAGATAGATAGATAGATAGATAGATAGATAGATAGATGGATGGATGGATGGATGGATGGATGGATGGATGGATGGATGGATGGATGGATAGATAGATAGATAGATAGATAGATGGATGGATGGATGGATGGATGGATGGATGGATGGATGGATGGATGGATGGATGGATGGATGGATGGATGGATGGATGGATGGATGGATGGATAAAGCAAGAAGATCCTGGATTCAATCCCCAGGTGAGATGGTCTGGGTCCATTCTGTGTGGAGTTTGCATGTTCTCCCCGTGTCCACGTGGGTTTCCTCCGGGAGCTCCGGTTTCCTCCCACGGTCCAAAGACATGAAAGTGAGGTGAATTGGAGAAACTGAATTGTCCATGAGTGTGTTTGATATAGCCTTGTGACCTGATGAACCTTGTGTAATGAGTAACTACCGTTCCTGTCATGAATGTAACCAAAGTGTAAAATATGACCTTAAAACCCAAATAAACAAACAAACAGATAGATAGTGGATGGATGGATGGTTAAGTGGGTGGATGGATGGATGGATGGATGGATGGATGGATAGAACTTTAATAATCTTAAGGGGAATTGTTTTGTTACACCAGCAAAAACACAGAACTCAGGGGTACTGCTGTATATCACACGAATATAGTTATAATAGTATTAATTATAATAATAATAGGGTTTAGGAAATAAAATGACATTAGTATATAAGCGGTGTAAGTTCTAGGAAAAACAACCTGTCCAGCAACATTAGGTCTGGCTGCCTCGTCTGTATTGAGACTCATTGTCTGATGGCAAGGGGTAAAAAAGACCTCACATACATGCTGTAATATACAGTATATTTGGCTTTAGGGTTAAATGTTTCTAAATGGAAGACACAATAGGATGACCCGGCCAAGCATAGGACAGTCTGCAGCTGATGGAAACTTTCCTGGGACAACTCTGTGTGCCTGGCAGAAATAAGCACTACAGCTTAGCTGGGACTAAATCCAACCAGGCCAGCCATATGATCCCTAATTCCCAAATGAAACAGCCCTCTTTATATTTATTATTCAGCCATCATGAGTGGTATTTGCATGTTCCGTCTGTGGCTTCTAAGGAACTGTGCACAGATCAAATGCAGACAGCAAAATAGCACCTCAATCCTATGTGAACCTATGTAAATCCACCATCTGACCCTCCCTCCCTCAGACACGGCCAACTGCACTGGTGAGATCTGAACTGTAGTGGTGAGCTACCATATTAAACAGTTTCAGTAAAATAGCATCTTCCTGTAAACTACACATTTTATGTGATATTATCCAATTACTTCATTGCATTTAACTTCCTCTGTACTGCTGCTCACTTCCACCCCTGGCCGAAGAGAGCCATGCCTAACACACGTCCCCTCCGACAGCTGTGAAGTAGCCGACTGCACCTTTTCACCTGCACGAGGCGAGTTCGTATGCGGATCAGCTTTGTGTACAGAGAGACACACTCTGATCCACATTATCCCTCGACTCCTGCGCCATCAGTCAGCCAGCAGAGGTCGTAGTTACGTCAGTTATGAGGTCCCCCGGATGGCAGAGCCTGAGTATTAATTAATAATTAATAATACACTGATAAGCCATAACATTAAAACCACCTCCTTGTTTCTACACTCACTGTCCATTTTATCAGCTCCACTTACTGTAGTCCATCTGTTTCTCTACATACTTTTTAACCTGCTTTTACTCTGTTCTTCTATGGTCAGGACCCCCACAGGACCACCACAGAGCAGGTATTATTTAGGTGGTGGCTCAATCTCAGCACTGCACTGACACTGACATGGTGGTGGTGTGTTAGTGTGTGTTGTGCTTTCATGAGTGGATCAGACAGCAGCGCTGCTGGAGTTTTTAAATACCGTGTCCACTCACTGTCCACTCTATTTGACACTCCTACCTAGTTGGTCCACCTTGTTGATATAAAGTCAGACACGATCGTTCATCTATTACTGCTGTTTGAGTTGGTCATCTTCTAGACCTTCATCAGTGGTCACAGGGCGCTGCCCACGGGGCGCTGTTGGCCGGATATTTTTGGTTGGTGGACTATTCTCAGTACAGCAGTGTGATCCACTCATACCAGCACAACACACACTAACACACCACCACCATGTCAGTGTCACTGCAGTGCTGAGAATGATCCACCACCCAAGTAATACCTGCTCTGTGGTGGTCCTGGGAGAGTCTTGACCATTGAAGAACAGCATGAAACGGGGCTAACAAAGCATGCAGAGAAAGAGATGGACTACAGTCAGTAATTGTAGAACTACAAAGTGCTTCTATATGGTAAGTGGAGCTGATAAAATGGACAGTGAGTGTAGAAACAAGGATATATTAAATATTATATTAATTATCAGCATGGGAGTATGGCCTCAACAACACTACTGCAACAACACCATGCTGGATAAAACTAAGCCTTGAAAAATGAAAAACACTACAAGAACCATCCAGTAGACATAACACAGGCTACAATGCCACACAACACAAACTGACTACTCGAGTTACAGGCTGTGATCTAGTCCGTAATCTAATGCATTACTACCAAGGCTGTTGCCTTCAGCTGTGTTAAATCATCACTGAACCTGAGATGGAACACACTGTGCTGCTTCTAAGAACTTACATAAAAAAAAGTCTGGGTACACTTCAAATACTGCTTATTTATGTAGTCACTGCCAGGCAGGTCAAGTATTTACAAGGCTGAAAATAGACTTTCTCTGCCTTTCTGTTCTGTAACACCCACCATAAACTGCATTAGCGCTTTAGGCGTAGCGACTATTTCCATCACAACACTGCTGTTCCCAGGCATGACAGGCATCCATAAAGATTGCTTTTAAGCTACCCTGTATACTGTATACGACCGCTACTATATGGACAGAAGTATTGGGACACCACTTCTCACATTTAGGCACTATCCTGTTCCGGCATCACTGTGTCTCTGTGCACAAAGCAAGGTCTTTAAAGACGTGAAGAAAAGCTTGGTTTAAAGAAACTTCAGTAGCCTGCACAGAGCCCTGACTGAATAGCTTTGGGATGAACTGGAACACCAATCGAGGTTTTCTTGGCCAACATCAGTGCCCAGCCATACAAATGAGCTGAATGATACTGAATGAGCACAAAGTCCTACGAGAAGCCTTCTCAGAAGAGTGGCTGTTGTTATAGCTTAAAAGATCACATATGTGGCGCAGCGGGATATTCCGCTAGCACACCAGCTACTCCTCGGTTCGAAACTCGGCATTGCCACCGGTCGTCTGGGCGCCATCTGGCGAGCATAACTGGCAGTTCCTGCAGCAGACTCTAATTGGCTACTGTGTCTGCCAGGGCGGGATGAGCGGACTATGTGGGTGGGGGTCTTCTAACGCTGTGCAAGGACCCCGATCAGGTCACTCTATTTTAATACTATTTGTTTTTGAAATGACATGTCCAACAAGCTCATGGTCGGGCGTCCAAATACTTTTGGCCATATAGTGTATGTAAAATGCTTTCTTTGACTTGTATTACATTTAAAACACTACAAAAACCTTAAAAGAAATGTGTTCCAAAATAGTAAGGTATGTTTTTACCACGGGCGGCACGGTGGCTCGGTTAGGTGGGATCCTGGGGAAAAGGTGGGTCCTTTCTGTGCGGAGTTTGCATGTTCTCCCCGTGTCTGTGTGGGTTGCCTCCGGGTGCTCCGGTTTCCTCCCACAGTCCAAAAACATGCAGCCAGGATAATTGGAGACACTGAATTGCCCTATAAGTGAATGGGTGTGTGTGTATGTGTGTCTGCCCTGCGATGGACTGGCGTCCCGTCCAGAGTGTTACTGTGTGCCTTGCGCCCATTGAAAAGCTGGGATAGGCTCCAGCACCGAACCAAATTCTCAGCACTGACATGGTGGTGGTGTGTTGGTGTGTGTTGTGCTGGTATGAGTGGATAAGACACAGCAGCGCTGATGAAGTTTTTAAACACCTCACTGTCACTGCTGGACTGAGAATAGTCCACCAACCAAAAATATCCCCCCGTAGGCAGCGTCCTGTGACCACTGATAAAGGTCTAGAAAATGACCAACTCAAACAGCAGCAATAGATGAGCGATCGTCTCTGACTTTACATCTACAAGGTGGACCAACTAGGTAGGAGTGTCTAATAGATAGACAGTGAGTGGACACGGGATTTAAAAACTCCAGCAGCGCTGCTGTGTCTGATCCACTCATACCAGCACAACACACACTAACACACCACCACCGTGTCAGTGTCACTGCAGTGCTGAGAATGACCCACCACCTGAATAATACCTACTCTGTAGTGGTCCTCTGGGGGTCCTGACCATTGAAGAACAGGGTAAAAGGGGGCTTAAAAAGTATGTAGAGAAACAGATGGACTACAGTCAGTAATTGTAGAACTACAAAGTGCTTCTATATGTGGACAGTGAGTGTAGAAACAGAGGTGGTTTTAATGTTATGGCTGATCAGTAAACTGTCAAGTTTCAAAAAAACTTTTTAACCCCAAAAATTAGGAACCACTGGCAGAGTGGGTTTCCAATTCAAACATAAACTGCCACTTCCAAATTCCTATTAATACAATCAAAGCTTCAATAGCACCACCAAGTGGACCCCCAACCAGTTCTTAGTTTAAATGATTCATACTTTAATGTAGACAAGCTACAGTATAATACAAAAATAATTAAGGTACATTGTTTTTCTGCAGATTTGGCTATTTCTAAACCCTCAGGTTGATGAGAGAGACTGGATAAAGCAGACAGGGAAGCTACAGTAACAAAAATAACAGCTTTTTTACATTTGTGGTAAGCAGAAAAGCATCAGAATGCAAAACATGTTAAACCTGTGGACAAATGGGCTACAAGAGCAGAATATCACATCAGGTTCTATGGACTTAACCTGCATTGTGTCAACAGTTCCATTAAAAAGAAGTGTGCATCCTATTATGGGCATGATTTACCCATCTTAAAATCCCTACTCGTAGCATCATAATGTGCTATGTCATATAAGAAGTCATTTCAAGCTGGATTCAGGAGCATGACAATGAGTAGAGTGTAATTCAGTGGCCGCTCTGGTCACCAAACCTGAATCTAACAATGAAGCACTTTTGGGATGTGGTAGAAACCTTGTGGAATACATGCTCTTATGGATTGAGGCTATTGTGTGTGAACAAATGGGTTCTACACATTATAATAATAATTATTATTATTATGTTTCTAAGGAGAAATAAGTGTAAGAATCATTTAGAAATATTACTTGTTCTAAAAGGGGTGTTTTAAAAATTTGAGGTTAATAACAATGTAATGGAACATTACCTCCTCTACCGTGAGTGGCATACATATCCTGTATTCCTTTACCAACATCCTCTTGTTGGAAGTGGGCACACTTGGCGAGGCAGTTAGTTCAATGGCACCAATTATCAAGGACTTGAAACATTTGTTCCAGGCATAAGAAGATTAAAAATATTGGTAATCCTCAAGATAAAGAAGTAAGGTTTAAGTCTAGTCACCAAATCTGAATCTAACAGTGAAGCACCTTTGGGATGTGATAAAAAACCTTGTGGAATACATGCAGCAAAGAACTGAGCTATTCTTTGTTGAGCAAATGGGTTCTACACATTATAATAATAATAATAATTATTATTATTACATTTCTAAGGAGGAATAAGTAATGGAATACATAAAATGAGTAACATCAGATTCAGAATACATTTAAAATACATTTTAATATGGTAGCTCAGGCGTATGTAAGGGATGTTTTCAAAAATTAGGGGTTAATAACAATGTATTGAATGGAACATTACCTCCTCTACAGTGAGTGGCATACATATCCTGTATTCCTTTACCAACATCCTCTTGTTAGAAGTGGGCACACTTGGCGAGGCAGTTAGTTCAATGGCACCAATTATCAAGGACTTGAAACATTTGCTCCAAGCATAAGAAGATCAAAAATATTTGTAATCCCCACGGTGTAGATGGTATAGATGGTCAGATTTTTTCATTAAAGGTTCTTCTGTTCAGGTGTTTCCACCATCAACCTGAGAAGAGAAGCAAAATATACTGTATATAATGTAGCCCATTTAAAGGTGGAAGCAATACCTGGATTTTACTCATAAAGAAATAAATAAACATCATTATTCCTGTATTTCTATTCCTCCCCAACTCCACTCCACTCTTTACTGATTATTAGGGTACTCACCTGTCCCGTTCTGGACACTCCGGATCCCTTCCATGCACTGCAAACGGAACCAACCTTGGCTGCATCCAACCACATGAGGTTAAAACCCCGAGTCTGTCGGATCGCGTTTTCTGTTTTATAGTGTACTGTAGCAGCAATGGACAGTGTGTGTGTGTGTGTGTGTGTGTGTGTGTGTGTGTGTGAATCCTCTTTTAGTCTCTCGAAAATGTCAGTGAGCGCAATAAACTGCACCGCACTGAATTCATCATGCAAACACTACAGCAAACAGCAGGCGGCGCAATACTCCCTTATACACCATTTATTACAATCCCTAGTACATAGCTCAGCTCAGCTCAGCAATCACACCCTCTGCAGTGCTGTTTGTTTATTAGGATCTTAACGTCATGTTTTACACTTTGGTTACATTCATGACATCACTCACTCATCCAGATCATTGAATTCAGGTGTTCCAATCACTTCCATAGCCACAGGTGTATAAAACCAAGCACCTAGGCATGGGTCGCTCTCAGGAGCTCAGTAAATTCCAGCGTGGTACCGTGATAGGCTGCCACCTGTGCAACAAGTCCGGTCGTAAAATTTCCTCGCTACTAAATATTCCACAGTCAACTGTCAGCGGTATTATAACAAAGTGGGAGCGACTGGGAACGACTGGGAACGACAGCAACTCAGCCAAGAAGTGGTAGACCACGTAAAATGACAGAGCGGGGTCAGCGGATGCTGAGGCGCATAGTGCACAGAGGTCACTACAGACCTCCAAACTTCATGTGGCCTTCAGATTAGCTCAAGAACAGAGCGTAGAGAGCTTCATGGAATGGGTTTCCATGGCCGAGCCTTACGTCACCAAGCGCAATGCAAAGCGTCGGATGCAGTGGTGTAAAGCACGCCGCCACTGGACTCTAGAGCAGTGGAGACGTGTTCTCTGAAGTGACGAATCACGCTTCTCCGTCTGGCAATCCGATGGACGAGTCTGGGTTTGGTGGTTACCAGGAGAACGGTACTTGTCTGAGTGCATTGTGCCGAGTGTAGAGTTTGGTGGAGGGGGGATTATGGTGTGGGGTTGTTTTTCAGGAGTTGGGCTCGGCCCCTTAGTTCTAGTGAAAGGAACTCTTAATGCTTCAGCTTACCAAGAGATTTTGGACAATTTTATGCTCCCAACTTTGTGGGAACAGTTTGGGGATGGCCCCTTCCTGTTCCAACATGACTGCACACCAGTGCACAAAGCAAGGTCCATAAAGACATGGATGAGCGAGTTTGGTGTGGAAGAACTTGACTGGCCTGCACAGAGTCTTGACCTCAACCCGATAGAACTCCTTTGGGATGAATTAGAGTGGAGACTGTGAGCCAAGCCTTCTCGTCCAACATCAGTGTCTGACCTCACAAATGCGCTTCTGGAAGAATGGTCAAAAATTCCCATAAACACACTCCTAAACCTTGTAGAAAGCCTTCCTAGAAGAGTTGAAGCTGTTACAGCTGCATGGGGTGGGCCGACATCATATTAAACCCTATGGATTAAGAATGGGACGTCACTCAAGTTCATATGCATGTGAAGGCAGATGAGCGAATACTTTTGGCAATAATGTTTAGGTTAATCAGCCTATGTTTTGGTGTACAACAACCAACACCACCAATTGTATCTCATTACCTGGAACACCTGATTTATTCTAGATATACACTGATTAGGCATAACATTATGACCATCTTCCAAATATTGTGTTGGTCCCCCTTTTGCTGCCCCATACACAACAAACCTTTCTATCAGAACCAGCATTAACTTCTTCAGCAATGTGAGCTACAGTAGCTCGTCTGTTGGATCGGACCACACAGGCCAGCCTTCGCTCCCCATGTGCATCAATGAGCCTTGGCCGCCCATGACCCTGTCGCCGGTTTACCACTGTTCCTTCCTTGGACCACTTTTGATAGATACTGACCACTGCAGACCGGGAACACCCCACAATAGCTGCAGTTTTGGAGATGCTCTGACCCAGTCGTCTAGCCATCACAATTTGGTCCTTGTCAAACTCACTCAAATCCTTACACTTGTCCATTTTTCCTGCTTCTAACACATCAATTCTGAGGATAAAATGTTCACTTGCTGCATAATATATCCCACTCACTAACAGGTGCCATAATGAAGAGATAATCAGTGTTCTAAACTTCACCTGCCAGTATAAACTCTCTGTCTGGAGTCTGCAGAGAGTAAGGTTGGATGAACGATAGGTGGATGCATATATGGAGGGATAGATAGATGGATAGACTGGTTGATAGATTGATCTGTCATTTCTGGACATTGTACAAATCGTCACTGTGAGCCTCCATTCATTACTTAAAAAGCTCATCTAAAATGGACTGCAAGACAAAGTCAAGTCATATTAAGTACTGGTGCTAGACTGGCCTGCCTGCTGTCCAGACCTGTCTCCCATTGAAAACGTGTTACATATCATGATGCACAATCTAAAAACACTAGAGGCGCACCAGGACATGTTTTAATCAGGGGGCTGAATGGAAAACTGTGGAGCAACACTATTCAAATTATGTGTGAACACATGCAAACACAGTTTTCCTGCCTGCTATTACAGATGCTGAATAATCAAACCCTTACTGCACAGTAGCAGTGGTATTCGTCTACATCCTGGAGATGTAGAGAGCAGAATATATGGGCTGTTTAATACAGAAAATGGTAATTTGCATAGTTTGTACCTACCTCAGAAATAAAAGGGCATTTATTATTTAAATGAATAAAAGGATAAAAGGAGACTTTGTCACAATTCGTCTTTAATTTCATTTTGTTTAAAAAAATCAAGAAAAATCGTATTGTGAACACAGTGGTTAAAATGCTGGACTAGCAATCATAAGGTTGCTGGTTCAAGCCTCACCACCACCACTGTTGGGCCCCTGAGCAAGGTCCTTAACCCTCAGTTGCTCAAATTGTATTCGGTGTAGTCATAATTGTAAATCGCTTTGGATAAAAGTGTCTGCTAAATGCTGAAAATGTATATGTAAATATCCAACCAACAGCACCCCGTGGGCAGTGTCCTGTGACCACTGATAAAGGTCTAGAAGATGACCAACTCAAACAGCAGCAATAGATAGTCGTCTCTGACTTTACATCTACAAGATGGACCAACTAGGTAGGCGTGGACAGTGCAGACATCCCAAGTCTCCCGGAAGTTCCGGGAGTCTCCCGCATATACATAGCGGCTCCCTGATGCCCGCAAGTCAGATAATATCTCCCGGAATCTAGAATGAGCGGCCAAGAGCGACACACATGCGCGCACGCATTAAATCCGTTATCTGATATACAATCTAGCGCACTGTGTAGGGAACATAATTAATTATGTAATACACTATCTAGTGGACTATGTAAAGAACACAAATCATCATCTAGTTATACTTTCTAGTGCACTATGTAGTGAACATGAATGCGTTATTTAATACACTATCTAGTGCACTATGTAGGGAACAAAAATCCGTGATTTAATATACAATCTAGTGCACTGTGTAGGGAACATAAACCAATTGTCTAATTCACTATCTGGTGCACTACGTAGGGAACATAAATTCATATCTAAAATACTATCTAGTGCACTATGTAGGGAACATAAATCCGTTATCTGATATACAATTTAGTGCACTATGTAGGGAACCTAAATTCCTTAACTAATACGCTACCTAAAGCATTATGTAAGAAACATAAGTCTATTATCTAGTACACTATCTAGTGCACTAAGTAAGGAACATAAATGATTTTCTAATACACTATCTAGTGCACTATGTAGGGAACATAAATCTATTATCTTTCACACCCTCTAGTGCACTATGTAGTACACATTAATGTGTTTGTGACACGAACAGTTAGCTTAGTAGCTCAGTTAGCAGCTCCTAAAAGTTCTGTTATCACCCATAACCTTTGGTGTGTGCGAGAGGTTTTTTTTGGCTTGGGGGGTCGGGTCGAGGTCTGGGTCCGGGGGTACCTCCCTGAAATGAGTTTTTGCAACTTGGGAAGTCTGACAGTGAGTGGACACTGTACTTAAAAACTCCAGCAGCGCTGCTGTGTCTGATCCACTCATACCAGCACAACACACACTAACACACCACCACCATGTCAGTGTCACTGCAGTGCTGAGAATGATCCACCACCTAAATAATACCTGCCCTGTAGTGGTCCTGTGGGGGTCCTGACCCATGAAGAACAGGGTGAAAGCAGGTTAAAAAGTATGCAGAGAAACAGATGGACTACAGTCAGTAATTGTAGAACTACAAAGTGCTTCTCTATGGTAAGTGGAGCTGATAAATGGACAGTGAGTGTGACACACACACCTACACAATGTATACAATGTGTACATCTATCGGTGGACTGTGGCAGTTGCCGGAAGCCCGACCGGGCGCAGTAAATATTTAACCATAATGCCGTGCGATAGGCTGACAAGTGGATCCAAGATGGCGTAGAAAGTAAAGCTAGGTAAGTGCAGACTTCCTCTTGGATATTTTACCTCTGTTTACTACAAAATAGGTAAATTATGTATATTTTACTCTGCTATTAGTAAGATAGACAGCTGGAAGTTTATTATTCGTATAAAAATAAATGCGCAATGTGTTCAGCTGCAGAATTCTCACATACACAATAACGCCAGATCCGCAACACTCAAGCTAACCATGGCTAATATTAGCCTGCTAGTTATCGCTAGCTAGCGCGCTAAATGTGCTCGTTTACACGTCTTGCCACTTTTAAACCCGGCATTAGTGCTTCCTTTTGGGAATGCTGTGTAACACACCAGCTTGGTAGAGTTTGTAGGCATTGAGGGCCATTGTGCCAGACAGTGCGTAAATACAAATACGGGGGCGTCGATAGCTCAAGGCCATGTAGAGCGCTCGGCTAGCAGTTTCTTTCCCACCCGTTTCGCGCATCCTAATCCCGCCTGCTTTGCAACGACTGGCTGCCAATATCCCGCCTCCTCGCTGCGATTGGTTCAGAGAGGAATACACACAACAGGAGTGTGGATGACTCCACACAGAAGGCGGGATCTGTCTCAATAGAGGTGGGATTAAAACTCAGCTTAGTTGGCGACATCACAGTTCGGTAAAGCAGATTTTCACATCTGCTCACTTTCTGCGTGAGGAGCAGTGGATGAAGTGCAGGATACCAGACACCCAGGCTGGTTTAGACTGGCATCTTATGAGGTTGGTTTATTGTGCCAGTTTGTTTCTCACCTGATGACGGAGCGCAACACGCACTCAGACGGGACATCTATTATTAACTGAGCCCCAATCCAAATATAGGTCCTTTGTGTTTTTCTTACCCCCCGTGTCGCCTTTTTTGGTAAGATCGGGTCATTAAAAGTGTGGGTTTAAACTGGACGACATTGGGACTTGGCATTCGACACCCCCTATAATGTGTAAACGTGGTTTGGTATTATTCCTCTTCAAAAACAGCCAAGATCACGTGTGATCAGTAGCCCAGTCTTGTTGTTATTCTTGTATTCGATCACTTTCATTTCATTTTCATCAACCTTCTTTACTGTTCAGGGTTGCGGCAGCTCGGAGTCCTCCGCTAAACACTGTGTTCAAGGTAGCGACACCCTGGATAGGGCAGCGACACCCTGGATAGGGCGCCAATCCATTGCGGGGCACCGGGCATCCGTTCCCCAAACATAGCCAATCATGTCTCTGTAGGCGTCCAGCTGGCTGCTAGCACAGTACAAGGCAGCAACACCCTGGATAAGGCAGCAACGCCCTGGATAGGGCAGCAACACCCTGGATAGGGCGCCAATCCATTGCGGGGCACCGGGCATCCGTTCCCCAAACATAGCCAGTCACGTCTCTGTAGACGTCCAGCTGGCTGCTAGCACAGTACAGGGCAGCAACATTCTTAATATGGCAGCAACATCCTGGATAGGGCAGCAACACCCTGGATAGGGCAGCAACACCCTGGATAGGGCAGCAACACCCTGGATAGGGCGCCAATCCATTGCGGGGCACCGGGCATCCGTTCCCCAAACATAGCCAGTCACGTCTCTGTAGACGTCCAGCTGGCTGCTAGCACAGTACAGGGCAGCAACATTCTTAATATGGCAGCGACACCCTGGATAGGGCAGCGACACCCTGGATAGGGCAGCGACACCCTGGATAGGGCGCCAATCCATCACAGCCATTCGTTCCCCAAACATAGCCAATCACGTCTCTGTAGACGTCCAGCTGGCTGCTAGCACAGTATAGGGCAGCAACACTCTGAATATGGCAGCAACATCCTGGATAGGGCAGCGACACCCTGGATAGGACCAGATAGACTCGCCTGCGATTCCAGTTGGTGATAATGGTGTAGTGTCAAACCCCCTATCGCCGATCAGTCGTGTAGTGTGAAAGCCAAGCCGACTTGAAGGACTCCCGATTACAAGAGATCCAGTCGTGTAGCGTGAACTGTACAGCGACCTGACGACTTGCAAAGTCATGTAGCGTGAACTTGGCATTAATGTCTTCAAAAGACGATTAAAAACCCACCTCCTTATCTCTTTAACACTTGATTCCTGAGAACTAACATGTACTTACGGTCTTATTTATTTCTTATTTCTATTGTTTGATTAGTGATGTCGGATAAAACGCTATTTAAATTTCATTCCAACAGCTTCCAGTTGAGAGTTAAGCTACAGTCTGTACAGAGTAAGAAGGGCACACAAGGTTTCTTCTCGCCGCTGCTGCTATTTTCAAACACGACTATTTGTATTTGTGTGGTCGCCAGGGCCAAGATTCGAACACTCGAGGTCCAGCAGGACAAGGTCGTGTGCTTAGTGCATTAGATCGCTGGGCAACTTTACCACCCTTATGAAGATTTTTTAAATA
The DNA here is from genome assembly GCF_030014385.1 of Trichomycterus rosablanca. Taxonomy (NCBI): domain Eukaryota; kingdom Metazoa; phylum Chordata; class Actinopteri; order Siluriformes; family Trichomycteridae; genus Trichomycterus; species Trichomycterus rosablanca. Next base: position 14,508,996 of record NC_086009.1, on the reverse strand, counting down.
TTCATTTATGTTCGACAGTGGTCAGGCCAGCTGTAGCCTAGTGGTTAAGGTACTGGACCAGTGATCGGAGGGTTGCTGGTTGCTGCTGTTGGGCCCTTGAGCAAGGTCCTTAACCCTCAATAGCTCAGACTGTATACTGTAACTGTACTGTAAGTCGCTTTGTATTCTCTCATTGTAATGCTTTCTTTGAGCCCTATATCAAGATTGAGTTTTAGCTGCAGATCACAGCATGTCATGGTTGCTGATGTAAAACATGAAATGGGAAGTAATGTGTGAGTTTCCACAAATCACGAGATTTGAACCTCAAGCCATTTTCGGACTGACTAGAGATTATAGAGTATTTCATAAAAAAAACAACATTGACAACTGTTATACACCGATCGGCCATAACATTAAAACCACCTCCTTGTTTCTACACACACTGTCCATTTTATCAGCTCCACTTATCAGCTTCCATATAGAAGCACTATGTAGTTCTACAATTACTGACTGTTAGCCCCCTTTTATGCTGTTCTTTAATGGTCATGACTCTCCCAGGACCACTACAGAGCAGGTATTATTTAGGTAGTGGATCATTCTCAGCACTGCAGTGACACTGACATGGTGGTGGTGTGTTAGTGTGTGTTGTGCTGGTATGAGTGGATCAGACACAGCAGCGCTGCTGGAGTTTTTAAACACCTCACTGTCACTGCTGAACTGAGAATAGTCCACCAACCAAAAATATCCACCCAACGGCGCCCGGTGGGCAGCGTCCTGTGACCACCGACGAAGGTCTAGTAGATGACCAACTCAAACTGCAGCAATAGATGAATCTACAAGGTGGACCAACTAGATAGGAGTGTCTAATAGAGTGGACAGTGAGTGGACTGATGTGTCTGATCCACTCATACCAGCACAACACAGACTAACACACCACCACCATGTCAGTGTCTACAGGGCTGAGGATGACCCACCACCTAAATAATCCCTGCTCTGTAGTGGTCCTGTGGGGGTCCTGACTATTGAAGAACAGCATGAAAGGGGGTAACAAAGCATGTAGAGAAACAGATGGACTACAGTCAGTAATTGTAGAACTACAAAGTGCTCCTATATGGTAAGTGAAGCCGATAAAATGGACAGTGAGTGTAGAAATAAGGAGGTAAGTAAATGGGAGAACATGCAAACTCCACACAGAAAGGACCCGGAACGCTCCACTTGGGAATCAAACCCAGGACCTTCTTGCTTTGAGGCAACAGTGCTACCCACTGAGCCACCGTGCCGCCCCGTGATTTAATCTATCAATACATTCCATGGAAGTGTACTTGGGATCATTGTCCTCTTCAAAATTCCTTTGTGTTTTGGTGAATCCACGATGCCAGTCACATGGTCAAGATTGCCAGTTCCTGCAGCAGATAAACATCCTCGCATTATCACTGATCCACCTCCATGCATGACCATGGAAATAGTATTCTTCTGGTCATAAGCCTCACTTTTCAAGCACCAGACCAGCTGCTGATCTACACGGCTAAACAGTTCCGGTTCCGTTCTTTTATTCGACACACTATTGATCTGTGTTCCAGAACTTAGTGGCACGCATTATGAAGTCCTTTGTTTTTAAGCGAGCTTATTTTTCTTGAGATCACTGTCGGCTGTTTGTGGACGTCTGGCACCGCAACCATGTGTTTCTCTTCCATCTCTAGTAGGAACCTTTATCTAGGAACCACTGCTCCTAATTCCTAACTGTGCTCAACGTTTTTGTGTCACGGACTCTGCCCACTTCAGGTCGCCAAAGTTCACCCAGCCTCCTGTCGCCAGAAATTGCCAGGTCTAATTGAAAATGAATGACAGCCTAGTCGGAACGTCTGGTCAGGTTAAATTCGGACTGCTTATTTCTGGGTGACAGTCAATCCGCTGTTGTTTCTTCCGTCTGGCACCAGGAGATCAATAATAAGAGACAAAAGTTTATATACATAAATTCATATACTGTTTATACTGGGTGTAAATAATTGTGAGTTGAAGCTAAAGAAGATCATAATATCCATCTAGTAATAAAAATCAGACATGGTGATTAACAGCATGAACATTTCTTGTGACATAGAACAGCGATTTATAAACTGGGGGTGGGGGGGAAGCAAGGGCAACCCCTTGGTGGGTCACCACATGGGTCGTGATGGACCAGATGCTTTGTCTACACAAACCCTGATGTTTCCCTCTTTATATTAAGATGGGGCGGCACAGTGGTTTGGTGGTTAGCACTGTCGCCTCACAGCAAGAAGATCCTGGGTTTGATTAACTGGTGGAGGTCCTTTTCTGTGTGGAGTTTGCATGTTCTCCCCCTGTCTGTGTGGGTGTTTTCCGGGAACAGTCCATAGACATGCAAGTGAGGTCCATTTTATCAGCTCCACTTATCATATAGAAGCACTTTGTAGTTCTACAATTACTGACTGTGGTCCATCTGTTTCTCTGCATGCTTTGTTAGCCCCCTTTCATGCTGTTCTTCAATGGTCAGGACCCCCACAGGACCACCACAGAGCAGGTATTATTTAGGTGGTGGATCATTCTCAGCACTGCAGTGACACTGACATGGTGATGGTGTGTTAGTGTGTGTCCTGCTAGTATGAGTGGATCAGACACAGCAGCGCTGCTGGAGTTTTTAAACACCATGTCCACTCACTGTCCACTCTATTAGACACTCCTACCTAGTTGGTCCACCTTGTAGATGTAAAGTCAGAGACGATCGCTCATCTATTGCTGCTGTTTGAGTTGGTCATCTTTGAGATCTTTATCAGTGGTCACAGGACGCTTCCCACGGGGTGCTGTTGACTGGATATTTTTGGTTGGTGGACTATTCTTAGTCCAGCAGTGACAGTGAGGTGTTAAATTACTCCATCAGTGCTGCTGTGTCTGATCCACTCACACCATGTCAGTGTCACTGCAGTGCTGAGAATGGTCCACCACCCAAATAATACCTACTCTGTGGTGGTCCTGTGGGGGTCCTGACCATTGAAGAACTAACGAAGCATGCAGAGAAACAGATGGACTACAGTCAGTAATTGTAGAACTACAAAGTGCTTCGATATGATAAGTGGAGCTGATAAAATGGACAGTGAGAGTAGAAACAAGGAGGTGGTTTTAATGTTATGGGTGATCAGTGTATTATACTTCTCGTTAAAAATACAACCTTTCAGTTGTTTCATTTTAGCTTTTGTTTGCTGTTCTATGGTGTGGTTAATGCTTGAGGGAGGTCAGCCATGACTCAGATCAGTGGGAGGGGTGCGAGACTTAACCAGTGGTTTTGGACTGGTCGCAAGACAAGAAGGTGTTGAACCACTGACATGGAATATTCATTTGATACGAGAAACCAACAAGGGTGGAAGATGACACCGGAACGACATAGGGCGAGATGTAAAGAGGGTGTGTGCTTACACGCAGAGCAAAAAACGCACGAGAAGTCAAACCGAAACCTCTCACCAAGTACTATGTAAAACTGTACTCCTACAATAACAGTCAGTAGGGTTGGAAAGTGAAATGAAGGTTCTTACTTTGCGTCTCCTCCTCAGATACTCTGTCCCAGAGTCATGGAGGACAGAAGCCCACAGAAGTCATGTGAAGAAGCCATCAGATCGTTAGTCAGGCAGGAGTATGAGGCAGCGGTGGACCACAGCTCGGAGGCCCTGCTGGCTTTGGGACAGTGTCCTCCCGCCCCCAGCACGGCCCACTACCGCGACCGCGCTCTCCTCTACCGGATAGCAGCTCTGATTCAGCTGGTGAGCTCCTCATATCATTTTGTCTTAACTTTGTGTACTTTTTATCATTTTCTGTGGTCTGCTGGTCTTTAGATGATCGGAACACCCTGTTGCAGTTTGAATTGCTCGGGCATACTTCGGAAAGTCACGTGTTGATCGCAGCTAGCTTTCCGTACCCAGCATTGGGACCAGTGAATCAAACTTGGCATATAAAACACACGCTTTTTCGGAGACAGACACATCACTGGCCACACTATGTTAATACAAGGTCACACCACCACCTCATTCATCCTTGTCTGGGACTGGGGTGATCAATAAGCAAATAGTGTGACCATTCAGCTAACACCTGACCAACACAACAAGCATTACCTGTATGTTCACTGATCAGCCATAACATTAGAACCACCTCCTTGTTTCTACACTCACTGTCCATTTTATCAGCTCCACTTACCATATAGAAGCACTTTGTAGTCAGCAATTACTGACTGTAGTCCATCTGTTTCTCTACATACTTTTTAGCCTGTTTTCACCCTGTTCTTCAATGGTCAGGACCACCACAGAGCAGGTATTATTTGGGTGGTGGATCATTCTCAGCACTGCAGTGACACTGACACGGTGGTGTGTTAGTGTGTGTTGTGCTGGGATGAGTGGATAAGACTAGGGCTGGGCGATTTTCACGATTAATTCGGTTAATCAGAATGAACGTTTTCACCCGATGTTAGAATGTGACAATCGCGATTGTTTACATACTTTATATTTTTACTAAAATACCAACATGACACGAGGCAGAAACTGACCAGACGCTCGCGGAATATAAATCAGGGAAAGTTTAATATAAAAAGGCAAAAACAGTGTACAAAACCAGGTCAGAGTCCAAAACCAGAGGATAAACTAAAACAGTAAACGGAAGACAACAAGGGTTATACACGGTAACGGTTAGATTCAGAAATAAGGAGCGTAAACACGATCGGTAAAACGAGACACAAACAGAAGAGTTTAATTAAGATTCACTGAATCGAACACCGCTGAACTGAATCAAAACTCCGGCGCGGATTGGCTGACCGGGGACATGTGACGGTCCGTGGAAACATGGGAGTTGTAGTCTATATAGTTAGAAGCAGAACGTGCCCCCTCCATCCACCCCCCAATCACAAGAGGACAAAATCAAAGCTGAGCTGAGTGATTACTTCACCCCCCCTCCCCCAGTATAGATACTGATACAGACTCACTCAGTGGTGGAAACAGCACAGCACAGACTCGTGTTTCTTTTAAGAAACCTGTAAAGAACTTTTTTTTAGTCCTTTTCCTAATGTAAGGTTTTGCTGCACATTATTTTTTTTTAAAAAGTTGTTTGTGAGCTATTCTTATAAAGCATATAGATAATTCAGATTTCCATTTTGTTTTTAATTATTGTGATCGTTATTGTTATAAATTTTTAGATCCTTAAAAGGATAATTATAGGTGGTGGTGGTACTATTTTTGCACTTCTGCAGTCATTTTAATTTACAATGCAAAAACGTATTACTTATTATTTACTTATTTCAATTGCATTATACAAGAACAAAAAAAATCGAAATCGTAATCGACAATCGGTTATAATTTTAAAATAATCGAGATTTTTTTTTTGGGGCAAAATCGCCCAGCCCTAGATAAGACACAGCAGTGCTGATGGAGTTTTTAAACACCGTGTCCACTCACTGTCCACTCTATTAGACACTCCTACCTAGTTGGTCCACCTTGTAGATGTAAAGTCAGAGACGATCGCTCATCTATTGCTGCTGTTTGAGTTGGTCATCTTCTAGACCTTCATCAGTGGTCACAGGACGCTGCCTACGGGGCGCTATTGGCTGGATATATTTGGTTGGGGGACTATTCTCAGTCCAGCAGTGACAGTGAGGTGTTTAAAAACTCCAGTAGCACTGCTGTGTCTGATCCACTCATACCAGCACAACACACACTAACACGCCATCACCATGTCAGTGTCACTGCAGTGCTGAGAATGATCAACCACCTGAGTAATACTTACTCTGTAGTGGTCCTGGTGGAGTCCTGACCATTGAAGAACAGCATGAAAAGGGGCTAACAAAGCATGCAGAGAAACAGATGGACTACAGTCAGTAATTGTAGAACTACAAAGTGCTTCTATATGGTAAGTAGAGCTGATAAAATGGACAGTGAGTGTGGAAACAAGGAGGTGGTTTTAATGTTATGGCTGATCAGTGTATATGCCCCATTGCTGACAGCACCACTGGAAATTCGAGCCCTGGATTTCAATGCTAGTGGGCTGGCCGAGTTCCCTGTGTTTATTCCACAGTAATTGATGGTTTTCTTCCCTTCTGCTTTCCTCCACAGAAGAATTATGACCAAGCTGATGAGGACTGTAGACATGGTGAGTGAAGTAAGATTTTGGGAAGGAAAGCACACGCTCAGGTCGAACGTTAAACCCTGTCATTATTATGTGTGTTTGTGGAGCAGTGCTAACAGAGGAGCTGAGTAAGGGTGAATGGAGCTTCAGAACTGTGCTACAAAACATGGTGTTGGATGGAAGTCTACAGGAGGTGTTTACGATTCTCTCCAAAGCTCTGTATGGAGAACCGCTGGTAAATAAACAAACGTTCTTTAATTTATCAGACGTTCTGAGGGGGGGGGTTGTAATAATGAAAAAGACCTGTCATAGTAATTGTAGCTGATGATTGATTGGCACACAGTTGTGGTAATGAAGTGATTTGTATTTCCTGTTGATTTTTATGCAACCCAGGCTAAACTGTGAAGTGAATAATGCTGATTATCTCTTCATCACAGCACCTGTTAGTTGGTGGGATATATTAAGCAGCAAGTGAACATTTTATCCTCAAAGTTGATGTGTTAGAAGCAGGAAAAATGCACAAGCGTAAGGATTTCAGCGGCCAAATTGTGATGGCTAGACGACTGGGTCAGAGCATCTCCAAAACTGCAGCTCTTGTGGGGTGTTCCCGGTCTGCAGTGGTCAGAATCTATCAACAGTGGTAAACCGGCGACAGGGTCATGGGCGACCAAGGCTCATTGATGCACATAGGGAGCGAAGGCTGGCCTGTGTGGTCCGATCCAACAGACGAGCTACTGTAGCTCAAACTTCTGAAGACGTTAATGCTGGTTCTGATAGAAAGGTGTCAGAATACATAGTGCATCACAGTTTGTTGCGTATGGGGCTGCATAGCCGCAGACCAGTCAGGGTGCCCATGCTGACCCCTGTCCACCGCCGAGAGCACCAACAATGGGCACGTGAGCATCGGGAACTGGACCACGGAGCAATGGAAGAAGGTGGCCTGTTCTGTTGTATCACGTTTTGTTTTACAACACGTGGATGGTCGGGCACCAGGATGCACTATGGGAAGAAGGCAAGCCGGCGGAGGCAGTGTGACACTTTGGGCAACGTTCTACTGGGAAACCTTGTGTCCTGCCATCCATGTGGATGTTACTTTGACACGTCCCACCTACCTAAGCATTGTTGCAGAACATGTACACCCTTTCATGGAAACGGTATTCCCTGATGGCTGTGGCCTCTTTCAGCAGGATGATGCACCCTGCCACAAAGCAAAAATGCTTCAGGAATGGTTTGAGGAGCACAACGACGAGTTTGAGCCTACAAATTCCCCAGATCTCAATCCAATCTAGCATGTGTGGGATGTGCTGGACTAACAAGTCCGATCCACGGAGGCCCCACCTCACAACTTACAGGAGTTAAAGGATCTGCTGCTAACATCTTGGTGCCAGATACCACATCACACCTTCAGGGGTCTAGTGAAGTCCATGCCTCGACGGGTCAGGGCTGTTTTGGCAGCAAAAGGGGGACATACACATAGAAAAAACTAATAATCATCTCTTTGTTTTTGAAGAATGGAATCATGGCTAAGGATATGACCAGGCTGAAGATACTCTTGTCTGAGATGGAGGTAAGCGTGTTCAGGAATAATGGTCATGCATGCAGCCTGTAGTATTAATTGCATTTCCAGTGCGCTAAACTGGGACATGTCTAGGCAAGTCTGAGACTTGTGTTCCCTGTCAGCCTCTCACTTTCATTTTATCCCCATTCAGTAATCAGTAATCAGTATTTCTGTCTACCAAATTAGCTCTCAGTTCAGTTTGGTCCAGCATCATGATCACGTAGTGTGTGTAGTGTTTTCTAGGAGTGTGTTTTTGCAATACAAGCTTGACTCATGAAACTGGTTTTGTTTGCCAGACTGTAAGCAGTAAGATGGTGACCGAGCAGGCAGGTGACTGCGAAGAGGGTGAGTTCCTTTTACTGACCACTCAGGTCACATGACTGGGCGTTCTCTCTTTCTTTCATTTTGTTAACCCTATTTTTTTTGGTCTGTTTGTGACTGGATTTCGGGAGCAGACGTGCATGAAGGTTGGCACTTCCGACCCCCTCCTCGAGGAGTCACCAGCAGCGAGGAGTACACTCTGTGCAAAAGGTACGCCTGAGCCTTCGGGTACTGGTTCTGTTTATGTGCTCGCGTGATGTAGCAAACACAGTTTCGATGGTGCGTTTTCCATCGAGGTAATAGCTTGGGGAAGGACTTATCCTGTTTTAGCACAGCAGCTGCCTAAGTAGAGAGGATTCTAAACAGTCATCAAACACATCGGGCAGATTATTTAGACGCACTACTTAGGCAGCGATTACGTCACTGCAGTTTTCACTTACTAGGCTAACACAGATTCTCTGAATGCTATTGACACCATCTTCTCATCGAGAAGTTCGGGTTCGGGGGAACCCACATGCCCCGGCGGAACGCAGATGGCGGGATACGCGATGGACTCGTGGGAGAAGTGGAGGGTCGTGTGCCTGGCACCTCTTTCGTTAGAGGACATAGAGGATGTTTACCTATTCGGAACTTTTGATTGTGGGGTTTTTCCTGATTGGATTAGGCTTTACCCTGCTGTATCAGGAAATTTAAAGAGTTGGGTCAGTTGTCAAAGGTCCCCAGAAACTGCCCAATTTGATTGATATGATGGGCAGAGCCATTGGAATTCAGACTGTGACTATAAATCGCAATATGGATTCCATCTTGGAGAAACTAACGGCTTTGCAAAACGGTGTGAACCAGAGGCTGCCTCAATCTGAGAGCATGTGTTAAAGAAATTATACTCGTGCACAGATTAAAAACAAGTCATTTCTGCTCTCTGGCTTCCCCTGTTATCAGCATTGGCCTTACTAATAAGGAAATTCCTCCAGAGGATCTTTTGCTACGGGTCATCTCGTACCTACCCTCCCCTGCTCTCTGACTGTTTTTCATTCTGGGTAGCAACTGTTGTAAAACGCCATCTTTGTATAGACTTTTTTTGCTTACAGGAATGAAGAGCTGACAGAACTTTTCCCAACCCCCAACCCAACGTCTCCACTCTTAGCTTAATCCCACCAATACGGCTGGACAGGTCTGCAGCGCGCGCTGGTATATGGCTGCGAATCGCCGGATGGCTGCTTGTCGTATTGGTTACTTTTCCTATCCCCAAATCCCTAACCTGTGGCTTGTTGTGTCACTATGTTATGTTCTTATGTTTACATGTGCTTGTGTGCTGTACGGGGCTTTTTTTCGTGTTACCACAGTGTGCTCCTCAGGGAGCTCAATCTGGTTGCTGTTTTTTTTTTATCTCCTACTCTCCCAATGTGTTACCATTTCTTGTTTCTGATCCTGTCTTCCCGTTCTGTCTCCCCCGCACCCATTGTCATATTGTGAATGTTCTGGACGGGTTGATGGCTAATTTCACTGCAACTGTACCTGTTGCAATTACAAGTGACAAAGTTCTTTTCTATTCAGATAGCCTCAGGCCATTCAAACCAATCGGACACACCCAGTGTAAGGTCTACAGTGCAAGATGTGATGAGTTTGATATAAAGGAACTCATGTGGCCTACACCAACAGTCCCCAACCCTTTTTGCACCACGGACCGGTTTCATATAAGATTTCATGGTTTGACGGGGTGGAAGGATTTAAAATAATAATAAAAAACAAAACAAAGGGGGCCTAGGTGGCGCAGCGGGATATTCCGCTAGCACACCAGCGCCAAGATTCCAAACTCCTCGAATTGAAACTCTGCGTTGCTGCATACCTACCTGAATAGTTCACTACCAGAGTTACATACTAAACACACACCGATCAGCCATAACATTAAAACCACCTCCTTGTTTCTTCACTCAGTGTCCATTTTATCAGCTCCGCTTACCATATAGAAGCACTTTGTAGTTCTACAATTACTGACTGTTTCTCTACATACTTTTTTAACCTGCTTTCACCCTGTTCTTCAATGGTCAGGACCACCACAGAGCAGGTATTATTTAGGTGGTGGATCATTCTCAGCTCCTATATGGTAAGTGGAGCTGATAAAATGGACAATGTCCTCAAAACAGGCTTCTATATCCTCCACATCAATGGTTTTGCGCTTGAGTGGTGTGGACCTCCGAATGTCACTCAGCCACGTGGATAAATCCACATATCGGACAGATAAGTCTGAGATGTCCGGGATTTGAAAGGAGGGAAAAGTCTTGTGGTTCTGCCTCCTCCTCCTCGTCTTCGGCTTCTTCACAGCTCATGTCGTCCTTGGAAAAAGACAAAAACGAATATTTTTAAAGTGAAGCACAGATCTGGAAGATAGTTTGAGGTTTCTGAAGCTTACTTCATCCCAGTCCTGTTCATCCTCCCACCCTTCGTCTTCCTCATAGTCTGGAAGCTCGTCCTCGATTGCAGAGCTGAAAAGACATGTCAAGACAGTTTGTTGGACAGATTTGTTTAGTGTCTACTGTTTTTGAAACCAATTCTTTTTTTTTTATGTATGGATTGGAACATATTGTGGTAAAGACCTTAAACTTACCCTGGCTGGTATCCTCAGTAGGCTGAAATGCTTAAAAAAAAAAGGAAAGAATAAGGGAACCAAGTGTGAGTTGTTCAAGAAGGCGATTTGAAGGGCGCTCAATGGTGCACTGATCTAATGCAGTGGTTCCTAAACTTTGCTGCAGTGCTGCCCTTTTGTAGATACGAATATTTTCGAGCCCCCCTACTCCGACACACAAGTACACGTCCCCTGCTTCCGAACTCCATTGGAATTTACAACCCCAAATCAGAAAAAGTTGGCACAGTATGGAAAATGCTAATAAAATAAAAGTGCAGTGTTCCTTACTTTTACTTTGACTTTTATTTGATTGCAGACAGGATGAACCTGAGATATTTCATGTTTTGTCTGCTCAACTTTATTTCATTTGTTAATATACTTTCATTCCTGCATTTCAGGCCTGCAACACATTCCAAAAATTTTAGGGCAATTTAGGGCTAGTAATGAGGTGAAAAAACTAAATAATGATGTGATTCCAAACAGGTGATTGTAATCATGGTTTGGGACAAAAGCAGCATCCAGGAAAGGCTGAGTCCTTGATGAGCAGAGATGATCAGAGGATCTCCAGTTTGTCAACAAATGTGTGAGAAAATGATTGAAATGTTGATGAGTATTGCGCCACCTAGCGTTGCATGCGGAGAGACACACCCTAAGGGCACTCTTTCCTCATCTCTGTGCAGGCGCCTCTAATCAGCCAGCAGAGGTCGTAATCGCATTCCGACAGAGAGAGACCCACATCCCACAGCTCTTTGTCCCGCCCCTCCCAACTGAACAACCGGCCAATCGTTGCTCATACAGCCACTCAGCCTCGAGCCAGCAAGGCAGAGCTGGATTCGATACGACGTACTCGAAATCCAGCTCTGGTTGCAGCGTGTGTTTTTACCGCTGCGCCACCTGAGCGGCTGAAATGTTTAAAAACAATGTACCTCAAAGAAAGATTGGAAGGGATTTGCATATTTCTCCCTCTACAGTGCATAATATCATTAAATGATTAAAGGTATCGGGAGGAATTTCAGTGCCTAAAGGCCAAGGGCGCAAACTTAAACTAAATGCCCGTGATCTTTCATTCCTTAGACGGCACTGCATCAAGAACCGCCACTCAACAATAGCTGATATAACCACATGGGTGAGGGATTACTTTGGCAAACCTTTATCAAGCACTACAATACAGAGTTACATGCACAAATGCCACTTAAAACTTTACTGTGCAAAAAATTTACACTTCTGGTAATTTACACTTCTGTGATGGCAGCATTAATGCGGAAAAGTACATTGAGATCTTAGAGCAACATGTGCTGCCTTCAAGACGTCCATGCATTTTTTAACAAGACGATGTAAAACCACATGCTGCACACATTACAAAGGCATGGCTACGGAAGAAGAGGGTACGGGTACTGGCCCGGCCTGCCTGCAGTCCTGACCTGTCCACAATATAGATGTGTGGAGAATTTTGAAAGGAAAAATGTGACGACGATGACCCCCCGTACTGTTGCACATCTTAAGACGTGTTTGCAGGAAGACTGAGACAAAATAAAAGCTGAAACACTAAATCACTTGGTCTCCTCGGTGCCAAAACGTCTTAAGTGTGGTGAAAAGGGATGGCAACATTACAAAGTGGTAAATGCTTTACTGTCCCAACTTCTTTTGGAATGTGTTGCAGGCCTGAAATGCAGGAATGGATGTTTATTAATAAATGAAATGAAGTTGAGCAGATAAACCATGAAATATCTCAGGTTCATCCTGTCTGCAATGAAATGAAAGTCAAAGTAAATGTAAGAAAGTCTGTGTTTTTTATTATTTGCATTTCAACTTTTTCTGATTTGGGGTTGTATAAAAACTACTTCTAATCTTCTTATTGAATTATACAAAATAAAGTGAGTAATCATGTTTACAGTGGAATTATTACTGTTTACATGCGTTAAGTATCTTTTTTTCTATTTTCTACTATTAGGATATTTCCTCAAAATTGTCTAATAGGATAAAAATGACTTAAAACTTTAGCAGCTCTGTGATATAAAATAAAACTTGCACATTTGTTAGTTTATCTTGGAGTCCCGGGCGTCACGGTGGCTTAGTGGGTAGCACTGTCGCCTCACAGCAAGAAGGTCCTGGGTTCGATCCCCAGGTGGGGCGGTCCGGGTCCTTTCTGTGTGGAGTTTGCATGTTCTCCCCGTGTCTGCGTGGGTTTACTCCAGGTGCTCCGGTTTCCTCCCACAGTCCAAAATCATGCAAGTGAGGTAAATTGGAGACACCAAATTGTCCATGACTGTGTTCGATATAACCTTGTGAACTGATGAACCCTGTGTGAAGGTAAACTACCGTTTCCTGTCATGAATGTAACCAAAAGTGTAAAACATGACGTTAAAATCCTAATAAACAAATAAACAAATCTTAGAGTCCTCTTACAAATCTGTCTTATGATACAGTAGCAAGGCTCAAACAGGCTTCGTTTATTTGCCTTGCAATAGCGCCGCTTCCCCGCTAGATGGCGCTTCCCACTTTGTTAACTGCAAATCTAATACACGACGATTAAAGCTGTTTTATTATTTTAACACCAAGTTTCTAACCGGTGAGTTCAGCCCATTATTCATTTATTCAAAAGAGCTGATCTTCAAAGATTAAAGTGGGGACAAATGTTCAGTTAAATTTAATCTATTAAAACTCTAGGCCACACAAGGTGGATGGTTATGTTTTTTTTAGGTGAACACAGTATACACAAAGATTTCTCTCACAAGCTACCCATGTAAGTTGGCGAATCTGTAGGGGTCAAGCATTTACACCTGAATTATCCTCTTGGTGTACTGTACATATGCATGCTCTTGTCAAATCAAAATGTTAACTAGTAAGATCACTCACCCTCACCTTGTTATGTAGATCACTGGTCCCGGAACCACCAGGCCGTGGACTGGTCATTTATTACCGGGCCACACAGAAAGAATAAATAATTAGAGATCGCTACATCAGCAATGAAAACACTAATTTTTTACGGGTGTTGCTGTCTCCAATCACCCCTAGGTGGGAGCAGCGTCTCGTTGCAGCGAAAAAGCTGATTTGTAAGCAGTACAGTTATTCTATTTTAAATTCCCCCACCCCTGTCAGTCCGTGAAATTATATCTTATATGAAATCGGTCCGTGGTGCAGAAAAGGTTGGGGATCGCTGCTCTAGGCCACACGAGGACAGTTATGTTTTTTTTTTTTTTTTTTTGGTGAACACAGTATACACTGCAATTTCTCTCACAAGCTACTCGTGTAAATTGGGGAAACCGTAGGGGTCAAGCATTTACATCTGAATTATCCTCTTGGTGTACTGTACTTAATTATGCTTTTGCTCAATCAAAATGTTAACTAGTAAGATCACTCACCCTCACCTAGTTATGTAGATCTCACCATCATGTCATTTTCATTTATAGTCCACATCAGCTGAACAGGGGAGGTTCAACCAGAACCGATTTTTGCTTCATGCATTGTCTCCAAATTTAGCGTAGTCAATTTGTCTTCCGCTGCTGGGGGATCCCTGATTGCCGTCGAGGTGGGTATTTTGCTGCTCACGCCTCCTCCCACCCGCGCGCAGCCCTTAGCGGAACCCTTTTTCACCCATGCATTCTGCACAGGCGCCTCTCTATCTGCTAATCAGGGTCCTCACACAGCGTTTGAAGACCCCACCCACATAGTCCGGTCATCCCGCCATAGCAGAGATGTGTCTGCTCCAGGCACTGGTAATTATGCCCGCTAGATGGCGCCCAGCCGACCGGTGGTAATGCCAAGTTTCAAACCGAGGAGTTCAGAACCTCGGCGCTGGTGTGCTAGCGGAATATCCCGCTGTGCCACCTGGGCGCACTGGTTTTTGCCTCTTAATTCGTTTATAATTCTGTGCTCAGGTTTGTGTGCTTGCATCGTTCTGTCCATGTTTCTGAAGGTAATAGTTAGGGCGGCACGGTGGCTCACAGCAAGAAGGTCCTGGGTTCGATCCCCAGGTTGTGCGGTTCGGGTCATTTCTGTGTGGAGTTGTTGTGTGCATGTTCTCTACGTGTCTGTGTGGGTTCACTCCGGGTGCTCCGGTTTCCTCCCACAGTCCAAAGACATGCAAGTGAGGTGAATTGGAGATACAAAATTGTCCATGACTGTGTGAACTGAGGAATCTTGTGTATCGAGTAACTACTGTATCTATCAAGGATGTAACCGAAGGGTGTAAAACATGACGTTAAAGTCCAAATAAACAAACAAACAAACACATAGGTCATCATGTTGTGTTCATTTATAGTCCAAATCAGCTGGACAGGGCAGGTTCATCTTGGAGGTCTTGACCCAAATACGATGTATTCCTCAGGTCTGTGTACTTGCATCAGTCCGTCCATGTTTCTGAAGGTAATAGTTCATGTTACCGTGTTTTGTGCAGGTTTCTAGAGCAGGGTCTGTGTCGATACGGTGCCCAGTGTACTTCAGCCCACTCTCACGAGGAACTGACCGAGTGGCAGCAACGCTACGCCTCCAGACTCATCCGCCTCAAACAGCAGCAGGAAGGAAAGCATTACACCGAGAACTACACCGAGGCTCTCATTGAGAAGTGGATCAACTCCCTTTCCCCCGACAGAGTGGTACGGTGCAAAATGCACTATATGTCGTATTGGCCCAATTCTCTAGTCAACTACTGTCTGAACAATGTGTTCTCTGTCTTTGATATCTTTATAGCTTAACGAGTATGTGGATGGAATCACAGTGGAACACAGCTCAGATCTTTCAGTTACTGTCAACACCAAGAAGTCCTCTCATTCTTGGACATTCTCACTGTACTGCAAGGTAGGATGGTATTTGCTTCCTTCTAGGGAGCGATTGATAGTTCTGGACTACTTAAAACCAACCATTAAAGCTGATCTGTAGCATTATGCTTTGTTGGACTACCGTTATAATCCATAGTTCCCAGGTTGACATGTCAGAGCGATCTAAGGTGCTGGATTTAGGCTACAGTTTTTTTTGTGGTGGTGGTTTCGAATGCCACCACTGCCAACTCAAAGATTGTTAATTAGGGCTTGATGTTTACCGATTTGGTGGAGCGTGTACTCGATGGGAACATCTTTCTCCGCTAATGCCGATCCCTGCTCCGATTGAGAAGAACGTAGCTAACCCACGCCCCCTCCGTGCTGTATGCATATTTTCACCTGCACTAGGCGAGTGCTAATGCTAATGCAGATCAGCCCTGTGTACGGAGAGACACACCCTGATCAACGCACTCCTTCCCCGCCCCTGTGCAGGCACCATCAATCAGCCAGCAGAGGTCGTAGTTGCACCAGTTACGAGGAGACCCTATCCGGCTTACTACTACCCCACCCCTATATGAACAACAGGCCAATGGTTGTTCATGTGGCCGCTCAGCCTAGCCGGATGGCAGAGCTTAGATTCGATACGATACGATGTATTCAAGATCCCAGCTCCGGTGTGCTCTCTTTGAGTGACAGTGGTAGCTCATTGGTTAAGGTTCTAGACTAGTGATCAGAAGGTTGCAGGATCAAGCCCCACATCTGCCAGAGTGCCACTGCTGGGTCCTTGAGCAAGGCCCTTAACCCTCAATTGATTGAATTGTGTATAGTCACACTTGTAAGTCGTTTTATCTTGGTCAGGGTTGCTGGACGGGTGGGTCTATATACTCTGGAATCCCTGGCCGCAATACAGTAATACATCTTAGTAATACACAGACGCCAATCCATTGCGGTGCCTCGGCCATTCCCTTTCCTTCAGACAGCCAGTCGTGTCTCTATGTAGACGCCCGACCAGCCGATATCACAGCTGGGGATTCAAACCCTGGTTAGTAATATTTACCACTGTGTCACCCAATGGTGCCAAATTAAAAATACATAAGTAATATTAATAAGAATTAATTTCTCAGTGTGCTCGGGTGTCTGGGAAGAGGGGGGAGGCTGTCAGAAGCACTGCTATGGATTGGCGCCCTGTCTGGGGGTATTTCTGCAATTCGCCCAGGGTTTAGGGACTAGACTAGTGAGCAGAAGGTTCCTGGTTCAAACCCCACCACTGCCAGGTTGCCACTGTTGGGCCCTTGAGCAAGGCCCTTAACCCTCAATTGCTTAGACTGCAAGTCGCTTTGGATAAAAGCGTCTGCTAAAATGTAAGTGTCATAGGCCCCTCCCCTGATGCAGATGTGGAAGAGAGATAACGATGTAACCCTTTCCAGACTGATGTAACCCTTTCCAGACTGATGTCTGAATAACTCATTCTGATTGGTCCGTATTTATTGCGTAAAAACAACAGCATTAAACACACATTTGATCTGTGTGTGTGTGTGTGTGTGTGTTGCACTCGCTTGTCCTGAAGCATACATGTCTAACCTTTTTTTTTGTCTGTTCACTCTTCCAGCCTGCCCGCACGTTGCACCGCATCGCCCTGCTCTACGATGCCAACCGGCCGCATTTCTCCGTCATGGGCGTGTGCGCCGGCGACGCCTCCACCCTGGTGCCCCAGCAGGTCTGCGAGGGCGGCTGCCAGGAGTGGAGCGGAGTGGGACTGCTGCAGAACGGCATGGATCACTGCCTATACACTGTGGAGGTGGCCTTCAGAACCGAGATCTTCGGGACCTTCCGCCAGACGGTGGTGTTCGATTTCGGCTCTGAGCCCGTTTTGATGCAGAGGGTGATGGTGGACGCAGCGTCCATCGAAGGTAGGGCTGGGCAAAGGCTCCTGTGGTTTGGTCTTTAGTAATAATATTGGGAAATCCCAACAACACTGCTGCACCTGATATATTCATCCTTGCAGTGCTGAAAATGCTGCCCCACCCAGATTTTATCTGGCCTTTTGATTGGTAAATGGGGTTGGGGTGGTGATGATGTGTACAAAGCATTAGATGACCTACAGTCAGTAATTTTAAACCTACAAAGTTCGTCTAAGTAAAGACATGTGATTGATGTGTTAATGCTCCTGACTGTCTCACCCCCCCCCCCCCCCCCCCGCAGACCTGGAACACTTGATGCAGGCCCGCCAGCAGCTCCTGATGACCGCAAAGCGCTGGGACTCGTACTGCAAGACCATCGTCGACTTCGTCCCCAACGAGAACATGGAACTGGAGCGCAGTCTGCTCACCCGCTATCAGATCCCGCTGTCCGCCGATCAGCTCTTCACCCAGTCGGTGCTGGACAAAATGCTTACGCTGGACAACTACCAGTCTCGCCTGCACGACCTGCTGTACATTGAGGAGATCGCTCAGTACAAGGAAGTCAGCAAGTAAGCATCTTTTATCTCGTTCACCTGGTCATGTGGTTGACTTTGGGGTTAAAGGCGCGTGGGGGTGAATTTTGACCCTACTGATTACAAGATGAACTGTAGCAGCACATGCCCTAACAGTCCAAAATATTGCAAGGTTGCCACTGTTGTGCCATCGAGCAATCTAGGGTTGTATTGTAAGTATCAAGAGAGTCTTACATGTTTGTGTATGAGAGGTAATAAAATGTCTTTTTTCCTTCTTTTTACTATGGTACATTACAGTACATTCCGGAAATTTTACATTTGGTGGAGAATGCTGACAATGTTTTACCTTTAACTCCATATACTGTCACAGGGGGGGGGGCATACAATGGCTGACCCTGAGAAAAAAAAATGTCATTATACTGTACACGTACCACCTCCTTGTTTCTACACTCACTGTCCATTTTATCAGCTCCACTTACCATATAGGAGCACTCTGTAGTTCTACAATTACTGACTGTAACCCATCTGTTTCTCTGTATGCTTTGTTAGCCCCCGTTCATGCTGTTCTTCAATGGTCAGGACCACCACAGAGTAGGTATTACTTGGGTGGTGGATCATTATTAGCACTGCAGTGATACTGACATGGTGGTGGTGTGTTAGTGTGTGTTGTCCTAGTATGAGTGGATAAGACACAATGCTGATGGAATTTGATGGACACCTCACTGTCACTGCTGGACTGAGAATAGTCCACCAACCAAAAATATCCAGTCAACAGCGCCCCGTGGGCAGCGTCCTGTGACCACTGATGAAGGTCTAGAAGATGAGCAACTCAAACAGCAGCAATAGATGAGCGATCGTCTCTGAGTTTACATCTACAAGGTGGACCAATTAGGTAGGAGTGTCTAATAGAGTGGACAGTGAGTGGATTCATACCAGCACAACACACAGTAACACACCACCACCATGTCAGTGTCACTGATCCACCACCTAAATAATACCTGATCTGTGGTGGTCCTGTGGGGGTCCTGACCATTGAAGAACAGGGTGAACGCAGGCTAAGAAAGTATGTAGAGAAACAGATGGACTACAGTCAGTAATTGTAGAACTACAAAGTGCTTCTATATGGTAAGTGGAGCTGATAAAATGGACAGTGAGTGTAGAAACAAGGAGGTGGTTTTAATGTTATGGCTGATCGGAGTATATTCGCATTACATTCATTAAAATTCCACGAATTCCCTGACGTACATAGTCCTTACAAATGTATGTACACGTTTGACTTCACTTCTAATTATCTCATC
This sequence comes from Trichomycterus rosablanca, assembly GCF_030014385.1. Taxonomy (NCBI): domain Eukaryota; kingdom Metazoa; phylum Chordata; class Actinopteri; order Siluriformes; family Trichomycteridae; genus Trichomycterus; species Trichomycterus rosablanca. The sequence continues at coordinate 14,489,915 of NC_086009.1, read as the reverse complement.
ACAAGCCCCCGCACAGACCATCATTCCCTACAGGTTGTACACATCTGTGCTACTGATGATACTGGCATGCTTGAGTTTTCCCAGCCTTACCCACTAGATGTCACACTTGATTCTTGTGGCACCTTAAAAAACGTTTATGTTTAGCCAGTACGCTGAACATATAAAGAGAAAAAGGACTGACTGAGAATCAAAGATTGGCAGAGGAAGCATCATTAACTTTAGATATGTGTAGGACAGAACACTTGTAGCCAAAAATTTGAAAGACCTCAAGGCTCTTATATGAAAAGATAAAAAACTGAGTAAAAAGACTTGACTTTAGCTAAGCTTAATAGGGATGTAACGATACACTCTACCCACGATGCGATGCGATTCACGATACGATTTTCCCCCGATTTTTTTTTAAACAAATTGAAGACTAATTATGACAGTTTCCTTTTATTATTTCTCTTTAAAAATAAAGTACTGTATTTGTGCTTATCTTTTATTTATCTGAATAATGAATGCCCTTTTATTTCTGAGGTAGGTACAAACTACGCAAAACAATGCTGCACATTTCCCTTTTTGTGTAAAAAAAAAATAAAAACGAATGAAATTTAAAATAAATAAATAAATGAATAATACAAATAAAGAAAGTATCCTCACATGAATAAATTTGGCTGGAAAATTCTGAATCTGGCAACCCTGTAGTGACGTCGACCAAGGCGAGAGGTGAATAGCGCCAGTGCCCTCTGCTATTTAAAGTGAATATCGATTCATTATACATGTAAACCGATTGGAATCGTTACACATGTGAATCGATTTTTAACTGTCTTGTGGTGCATCGTTACATTCCTAAAGGCTAATATTAAAAATTGCAGCAATTCTCGTCCGTGTTTCGACACCTACCTTCTGCGTCAACAGAGATGACTGGGAGTTTTCCAAACTTAGTTACCCGAGTCGTGTTTTTAGCTGCTTTAGACTTTACATCTTAGATATTTTGTCTAACCGATTGCTAGTGTAACCGAGCGTCTCTAGAGTTTGCGGAGTTTATAAAGCAAGAAGTAAACCGAACATAGACAAAGTATCAGGAGCAGAATATTTTACTGGCTTGTTCTTTTGAGGAGCAGCAGAGTACATAGAGATGATCACGTGTGTAGAGAAGCACACTTTTACATCACTTTTTAATTATGGAATGTCCAACTTAATACGTAAACACATACGTTAAACATTGTCCGCACACTATACCACAAAAAAGGCTGTTACGCTAACTTAATTGCTGTATGATTGCTACGACGCCTCATATTTCATACACTACATGAATGAAAAATGTTAAATTGCTAAACATTTTACTCTACCTCAGCACAACAGTATTAACTCCTTCTTTCATTCCAGGTTCAACATCAAAGTCAACCTGCAGCTGGTCTCCAGCTTCATGCTGACCGGCATCTCCGGCGGTGCCAAGTACGCCCAAAACGGCCAGCTGTTTGCCCGCTTCAAGCTGACCGAGACCCTGTCCGAGGACACTCTCGCGGGAAGGCTGGTGATGACCAAGGTGAACTCGGTGCTTCTGCTACCCCTGAGTCGGGACCCGGCTAGTCAGGGACAGCCGGCCAGTTCCAAGGAGCGCGTCTACGAGGCCCTGATCGAGGAGAAGACCAAGGACTACATCTTCCTGCGCATCTGCAAGGAATGCTGTGAGGAGCTTAATCTGATGCAAGACAGAGAGCTGCAGGTGGGAACGCTGATTAGTATGCCAGCTGAACGTCGCCCTTTACAGATGTGATCAAACATGGGTGAAGGAAGTTCAGGGCTGTGGTGGTGGTGGTGGTGGTGCAATGTTTACTGGAACGAAGGGTTAATAATAGCTTCGTTTTATTTGAATGAGATTTACTCAGGCCTGCTTTGAAATACAGAATGTTCGCAGAGCAGCACGTACTGGGAGGCGGCAGGAAACCAGTAGGAAACCAGCAGGAGCAAGGGGAGCACGTGCAGACCCAAACATTAGAGATTTACTTACCTCATCATTCCAAAGTGCAATTTAGGAAGGCTTGCACCAGCCTATGCACCTTTGACTTATCATGTTAGATAATTAGTCACTATTGGTATACCAGGATGTTATGAAGTTAAGTTAAGAAATACAAACCAATCCTGAATCATATGTTATTCATTTTGTGTGCTAGCAAACCAACAGGACCTATTAGCTCAACCTCTCAGCATTTTGCCGTTATCTATCCTGACATTTCAGTTCCAGTAAGCTCCTTGTGTAGAATCAACAAGCTCTTAATGCAGCTGGCACCACTCGAAGCCGTAATTGAATTGTGATGGCAGAGCCCCAAAGTCCTTTTGTCATAGACTTTGCTCTAAATTAGCCACTTTCCCCTTCTAAAAGGCAGCCGAGTGATCCCATTTGCTACGGCAGCTTCCAGCCTAACGCATCCAATTTTGTACTTGAACCCCCGTGAAATCCCTCATCGCTGTTTGCTTCAAATTAAAAGGTTTAATTTCCGTGTTTAAATGCGGTCGGGGATTGGCATATGAGCTTCTTGCTGGGCTGTTTGTGGGTACTTTTGCGCCAGAGAGTATATAAGCACTAGGGATGTCCCGATCCGATCTCGGGCCCGATCAAGGCATTTTTTAACTGATCGGTATCGGTATCGTTTTACGTCAGCGGTTAAGCAGGTGAGTCCAACAGTGAAGTGTAATGTCTGCAATGCGAGCGTTTCACGAGGCGGTAGGAGCAGAGCTGCGTTCATTACTGTAGAATTTTACTATTTATATGGTGTGCGAGTCAAAGATTACACCGGTTTACAAAAACGATAACTTTTAATCCGAGTATGAAAGGAGCATAACATACAGCACGAGTTACAAGACTGAACGACATCTCAGTATCAAGCACTCTGATTGGCTTAGTTACAACACGCCTACAAGTACGGTGGCTCATAAGAAACAAACCAGATATCATTTAACCAAACGATCTACCAATTTGATACGGCACCTAAAAAATAAACACTCAGCGTTTATTATTATATGATGAGAAGAGGAGCCGGCTGTCCGCTAACACGGCAGAGATGCTGATTTTCCTCAAAAAGAACCTTCACTTCATTTTGAGTGTTCTAGTTTTACTACTACAATGCTGCACTAAGTTTGTTTACTTTTATTTTGTAAAAATAAAAGAACATTAAGCAATAGCTTGGATGCAGGCAATTTTTTTCCTACAGCACTGCAGAGCTATTCAGCTGTTAAACATATACATTGGATTAATTTAAATAACTGTAATGTACTTGAAGTGTGCACTGTGTGAACAGTATTATCTAGTTCTTATCTAGACAATATCTAGAAAATACAAGTATCGGTTTGAGACTCGGTATCGGATCGGGATCAAAATTAATGATCGGGAACAAAAAAACGTGATTGGGACATCCCTAATAAGCACACAGTCGAACCTTGGTAGAAATGGTTGAAACAGAAGTCTGAGCCAGTCGGAACTGGTGAACCTACTAAATTGACCCACATGGGCGAAAGAGCAACATTTGTTAATAGGCATATACACTGATCAGCCATAACTAACTGTCCATTGTATCAGCTCCACTCACCTTATAGAAGCACTTTGTGGTTCTACAATTACTGACTGTAGTCCATCTATTTCTCTACACACTGTTTTAACCTGCTTTCGGACTCCTGGTGGCCATATGGAAAGTGTCTCCATGTCTCCAGGGTATCCTAAATTCTGTTTGCATCTTCAGGCTTCTTGATGAATCATTTATTATTCCTCTAATTGCATCCGTCCATCATGTCAAACATAATTGTCTTCTCCAATTGATTGATTGTGTCCATTACAAGATACACCGATTAGGCATAACATTATGACCACTGACAGGTGAAGTGAATAGGGTCATCGATGCACGTGGGGAGCGAAGGCTGGAGCACAACAACGAGTTTGAGGTGCCTCCAAATTCCTCAGATCTCAATCCAATCGAGCATCTGTGGGATGTGCTGGACAAACAAGTACAATCCATGGAGGCTCCACCTCACAACTTACAGGAGTTAAAGGATCTGCTGAGAACTTCTTGGTGCCTAGTGGAGTCCATGCCTCATCGGGTCAGGGCTGTTTTGGCAGCAAAAGGGCGACCAACGTAATATTAGGAAGGTAGTTAATATGTTATGTCTGATCAATGTATAATTGATCCAAGTAGGAAAAAGCTGTCCACCAGTCAACACCATCTAAATCAATGGTAAATGTAGTTGTTTTCCCCTGTTGCCATGACGACTGCCTTCTTCATATTGATCTGACGTCCCATCTTCCTACTCTTTTCTTTAACTTACCTTATTAGGACCTTCAGGTCCTCTTGATTTGGCTTTAAGTGTTGCGACATGTGCATCTCTGATTGATGTTATTGATGTTTATTCCACTTATCTTGGGTTCTTGATTATCTTTGTCTAGTCCTGCTTTTAATTAAAAGTGAACTACATTATGTTGGTGTTGTGACCAACATAAACTAAACATCAGCAACAAGTAAACGTCAGTTTTACTCAATTCGTACTTTTGCTATATGAAAGCACTGATAACATTTCTGTCTGATCTGCTAGGTGGAGCTACAGTTTCAGCTGAACAGACTTCCTCTGTGTGAGATGCACTACGCTCTGGACCGTCTCCGGGACAACAGCATCCTCTTTCCCGACACTAGCCTAACTCCCATCATCCCGTGGAGCCCCAACAGGTAAGGCCTGCAACTTTCCACACTCACACACGCATATACACACATCCGTTCACCTATAGGGCAATTCAGTGTCTTCAGTTAACCTGACTGCATGTTTTTGGACTGTGGGAGGAAACCGGAGCTCCTGGAAGAAACCCACACAGACACAGGGAGAACATACAAAACTCCACACAGGAAGGACCCGGACCGCCCTCTCTGGGGCTGGAACCCAGGACCTTCTTGCTGTGAAGCGACAGTGCTATCCACAGTGCCGCCCTCTATTGTTTCTATTATTTTAGAAACCAATGTTAATAATTCCTAATCTAATTATTTGTATTATTTGTTTATTTATTTATTATGCATCCCCAACTATTGTTCTCCCAATCTAGTTGTATCCAATTACCTGAATTCATTCAACTTCTTCTGCTACTCGCCCCGACATGTTTCTGGCAGCCGACCGCTTCGTTTCTCCTGCACGAGGCGGGTTCATATGGAGATCCGTATCGCGCACGGAGAGTTACACACCGATCTCCATTATACCCCGTCTCTGTGCGGGCGCAGAGGTCGTAATTGCAGCAGTTATGAGGAAACCCCTTTTAGCAATCCTTCCACATAGACGAGCCAATCACTGTCCGAATGGGCGCCCAACCTGCAGCATAAACACCCGAGTGACTTTGATAAGGGCCGCATCGTTATGGCTTAAACGAAACAGCAAGCAGTGCTTACAGGTAGCCGTGGTAAGTACCAAGTGGTGGGCGGCCAAGGTTCATTGATACGAGAAGACGGGAAGGCTTTGAGGTCTAGTATGGACCAACAGAGGAGATACCGGGGCACAGAACAGCAAATCGTTTTTATACTGGTGATGAAGTGAATGTCTCAACACAGCGCCCATCGGGACTGGTCATAGAATCAATGAGAGCAGGTCTACCGGTCTAAGGAATCCTGTTTTCCCCCCAAGATCATGTGACCAACCAGGCACTTGTACCTTTGGAAGAGATGGCACCAGGATGCAATGCAGAACGATCCACCTTGGAGTGAACAGAAGTCGAAGGATGTGCTGGTAATATCCTTGAACCAGATGTCACAGGGCTTCTTCAGATGTCTTGCATCAGTGAGTCAGTGTTTAGGGTCAGGGCTGATTTGACAGGCGGTGGTTCTGATTTGGTGGATGCTACTTTTAAACTTTATACTCAGTTTATACTACTTTTATACTAAACATTATATTGCTAATTATGGAACCTTCCAGAACAGTGTAACTTGTATAACCTATATGCAATACACCGTACAGTCATTGTTGATAAGGTTTGGTACGTTTTAAATCGACTCCATCCTTTTACCTGACACTGTGTAGGCAGTGGGACGAGCAGCTAGACCCTCGATTAAACGCCAAGCAGAAGGAAGCCATTCTGGCCATTACCACCCCCCTGTCAATTCACCTTCCTCCCGTGCTCATCATCGGCCCCTACGGCACGGGCAAGACCTTCACACTGGCTCAGGCTGTGAAACACATCCTTAAACAGCCTGACTCACGGTGAGTACATAAAACCCTGTCATTTGACTGACTGACTGACTTACTCATATTTATTTCAGATATTGTTTGATAACATGAGTCAATCTTGTGTGTTTTTGTCTCTCAGGGTCCTCATTTGCACCCATTCGAACAGCGCAGCAGACCTGTACATAAAGGACTACCTCCATCCATACGTGGATGCAGGAAACCCGCACGCAAGACCACTCAGGTAGCAACCAGCTTAAAAAAAAGCTCATTCTGAAATGAGAGCACATGTCTGATTTAGCCGTCTGTCATATTTATATTATTAAGTGCTGTCAGTACGATTTCGACTCCCGGCGACCATATGGATTGTGGTTCTCCCGTACATAAAATCATACATAGAAACAAATCTAAAGATTTTGTATTTTGATTGTTTAAAATTTTAATCACCATGACTAACTATAAAACAGTGATAATAATAATGATAATAACAGTATAATAATATACAAAAACAACTCACCTTACATCATTAATTTGTTCGAAAGTCTTTTTAAAAACGACCTAGAGGGCACCCAGGTGGCGGAGTGGGATATTTTGCTAGTGCACCAGCGCTGAGTGTCTGAACTCCTGAGTTAGAACCTCAGCTCTGCTACCGGTCGGCTGGGCGCCTTCTAGCGTGCATATTTGGCAGTGCCTGCAGCAGACGAAATTGGCCGGGAGGGTAAAAGACCAGACTGGGCGGCACGGTGGCTAAGCGGGTAGCACTGTCGCCTGACAGCAAGAAGGTCCTGGGTTCGATCCCCAGGTGGGTTCGGTCTGGGTCCTTTCTGTGTGGAGTCTGCATGTTCTCCCTGTGTCCGCGTGGGTTTCCTCAGGGAGCTCCGGTTTCCTCCCACAGTCCAAAGATATGCAAGTGAGGTGAATCGGAGACACTGAATTGTCCAGGACTGTGTTCGATGTAACCTTGGAAACTGATTAATCTTTTTTTTTTAATTATTATTATCTATTTTTTCCCACTTTTTTTCCCCCCAAATTTGATCCCCATTCTAATCGTGTCCAATTACCCTGATTGTGTCCTCTATATTGATTCGACCCTTTTGCCGCTGACTGAGGACGCCACTCAACTGACTTGCGCCCCCCTCCGGCACGCAATCAGTACAGCCTGCATTTTTCACCTGCACGAGCCGAGTTCATACACCGAGAGACACCGCGCACGGAGGGTCACACCCCCCTCAACGTTATTCCTCAGCCCTGTGCAGGCGCCGTCAGGTGTACCAGTTATGAGGACCTATGCTCCGACTCTACCTCTAAGCCCCTGAACAACAGCCAAACGTTGTTCATACTGCCGCCCAACCCAATCGGAAAGGCAGAGCTGAGTTTCGATACGATGCATCTAGAAACCCAACTCTGGTGTGCTAGCCACCTGAGCGGCGAAACTGATGAATCTTGTGTAACTAGTAACTACCGTTCCTGTCGTGAATGTAACCAAAGTGTAAAACATGACGTTAAAATCCTAATAAACAAAAAACATAAACAAAAAGACCAGACTAATGTGGGTGGGGTCTTCGACGCTGTGTCAGGACCTTGGTTAATTGCCCGAGGTGCCTGTACAGGAAGTGAAGGAGCGTGGGGATCAGTGCATGGCTCTCCGCGCCCATTCATGGAACCTGTGGGCGAATAAGAAGGTGTGCTGCGCACGTGTCGGAGGGAGCGTGAGGCAGGCGAATATGCTCTCCTCGGACATGATCGGAGTCTCCAGCAGCGGAAGACGAATTGACTACGCTAAATTGGAAGAAAACAGCAAAACAGCAACAAAAAAAAAATGACCTAGACACCCTGTCAACCCCTATAAGCGACCCATAACGTAGCTTATAAAATAATATGTTCAATAGTTCAACATTTCACTGTCTTTTTGATAAATGTATACTTTTTATTGATGCTAATGTGAAGAAAAAAATATATTTGTACTTATTGCTGATGGGCGACGTAGGCGAATATTAATGTCACATATCCAACACAAATGAGACGCTGTGAATAACACCTACGCCAACACAGTTTGAATAAACTGCAATAACCCAGAGCTGCCATGAGGCGGAACACGGGAACTGTGACCCACCAAACGTCATGTAAATAGAGCAATAAATAGCTCTACTGCTGAGTTGAAGGGTTTGAATCTCTAGCGGTACTATTGGCTCGTCTATTGTGTCCATACAGACATGATTGGCTATGTTTGGAAGGTGGGGGGATGTTGAGCCCCAGAAATAATGAGCGTCCTGTCCAGACTGCATAACCAGTAATAACATTGCAACCAGATCCACCTTGACCCTGACCAATGTGTATGTTTGTCTTTACGTAGGGTTTACTTCAGGAACCGCTGGGTGAAAACGGTGCATCCGGTGGTGCAGCAGTATTGCCTGATCTCTGGTACTTACCTCACCTTCCAGATGCCCACCCAACAGGACATCGAGCGCCACAGGGTGGTGGTAGTCACCCTCAGCACCTCCCAGTATCTCTGTCAACTTGACCTGGACCCTGGTGAGCGTTTCACACATACATACACGAATCTCTGTGATGTTCTCCAAATATTTCCAGTTTAAATTTAAATTTCGAGGACGGGGAATGATTCATGCGCATGGGCGGCGAATTTTCGATCTAGCACTCGTGCATTAACATGAAAAAAAAAGGCCCGCAGTCCACTGTTCTCTCTCCTTCTTTTTCCCTGGGCTGTTCGTGTCCTCACCGAGCCAAAACGTGCGCCCCGGTAGCCACAGCGAAGCGTCCTCTTGGGGTGAAACCGAACGATATGAAAACAGTCCCCTCCCCCCGGCCTTGCGAGAAGTGCTGGTGTCTGTAACAGTTTATTAGGAAAGGCTAATTCATGCCTCGTATGTGTCTGCTTGGAGGATCATCTGTTGCTAAGAGACCCAGCTTGCCTGTCTAACACGCTCGGCGTCATTAGCGCCCACGGTCGGCTTGTCGTCTTCTTTTTTTTTCACCTCTCGTTCGTTTGCTCATTCGCTTTTTTTCCTCCTCGGTTCTGTTTTTTCTTTTATAGGGCTTTTCCACCAAAAGAACCATGGTTCTTGAACCGGATCTGTTCAGGTTTCTTAGAACCTTGGTGTTCTGTAGAGAACCGACCCGCATTTCCACCAGTTTTTGAGAACCAAGCCTGCGTCATCAACAGTGGGCGTTACTTAACCAAAGTTAAGAGTAGTAACATCATGGCGGAGTGTATAGATTACCTGCGAGCATTTGTGCTGTTGTTACAGATGTTCGTTTTTATGCAAAAAGCATCGATCAGCTTTTGGTGATAAGAAGACGTGACGTGTTTGTCGCAGTTGTTGTTTTCTTCAGTTCATTGACTTGAGAAGCGTTTTGCGCTTCGGCTTCACCGCGACTCTCGGCGCAAATAACCGATTTGCTCAGCGCTCGGCTTGCGCGGTGAAACGTCACTAAAGTTCCACGGCACAGACAAACATCTGTGTAAAATAACCATCAAATCCAGTCTTAAAGCTCCACATGTATCTGTGTTTAGCTGGATTTACTTCACGTGTGGTGTTCATGCAGCTCGGGGTTCTCGGGAGAGTCGAAAACAGTGTCACGTAAAAAATAAAGTGTAAAGTGGCTGAATGTACTAAAAGTACGACATAGAAACACCACATTTCTCTCTGTTATTACTGGTTATAAGAGCTCTGTACTGCCCAAATTCATCGCTCATTGTTTAGTATAATAAGCCACGTTAAGCTTTATTGTTCACGTTAAGCGTTTTTCGTACTGCCAATTGTTCAATTCGCATCGTGCTTCCTCTCTGTCTATGCCGAACCCTGCCCTGACCGAGGAGATCGAAGCTAACCCACATCCCCTCCGAAACATGGGCAGCAGCCGGATGCATTTTTGCCACCCACACATTTTTACGAGTTTGGCGCCACCAAGCGTTGCATGCAGAGAGACACACCCTAAGGGCACTCTTCCTCATCTCTTGTGCAGGCGCCTCTAATCAGCCGGCAGAGGTCGTAATCGCATTCTGACGGAGAGAGACCCACATCCGGTTCTTTGTCCCGCCCCCAACTGAGCAACCGGTCGATCGTTGCTCATACAGCCACTCGGCTTCGAACCGGTGAAGCAGAGCCGGATTCGATACTACGTACTCAGAATCCAGCCCTGGTTGCAGCGTGTCTTTTTACCGCTGCGCCACCTTTTTAAAGGCGCTTTGAAAATATCAGCGGCAAACTGGCGCAAAATTTAATCAGGGGAACTTTAAAAGATAAAAATGCAGCGACAAGCTCCATACGAGACACCAGCTGATGCGCATTGTTGCTGTCGCTGTGCTGTACAACATGACACGCCCACAGGTGACGTCACGGTTCGCGCTGAAAAACCAAGTATTCGTGGTGCCAGATTGGCCCGCTAGTTTGCTGTCTGGAACCTCTTTTTTCCGGTGGAAACACGCGTTGGTGGAAAAGGGGTATCGGTACAAGTCAGAGCTGCTGGGGTTTTAGTACTAGCTCGAGGTGACTCCTATCCACTGTGTGATTTCCATCCACAACAGTGCTGCTTGTAGTGAAGGAGCAAAACAAGATGTATATCATACACTTATCTGAAGAGTTGTCGGCACACTCAGTCGCTAGCATACGGACAATGATTGGCCAATCCATAGGGTGGGATTCTTCAAGCTGTAAATGAGGCGTCTGTTGGTCGATCAAGGGCGCTGCACACTGAGACGGGGATAATGAGGACCGATGCATGACTCCATATGCTACACGGATCCCCATTTGTAATGTGTGCAGCATGTGGTTTTGCATCGTCTTGTTGAAAAATGCATGGACGTCCTTCTTGAAGGCAGCACATGTTGCTCTAAGATCTTAATGTACTTTTCTGCATTAATGCTGCCATCACAGATGTGTAAATTACATTTGTCGAGGGCGCTGACACACCCCCATACCATGACAGACCCTGACTTTTGGACTTGTTCCTGATAACAGTCTGGATGGTCCTTTTTGTCTTTGGTCCGGAGCACACGGCGTCCATTTGTTCCAAAAAAGACCTGGAATGCTGATTCATCTGACCACAATACACGTTTCCACTGTGTGATGGTCCATCCTAGATGCCTCCGAGCCCAGAGAAGTCGACGCCGCTTCTGGACAAGGTTAACATAAGGCTTCTTTTTTGCACAGTAAAGTTTTAAGTGGCGTTTGTGCATGTAACTCTGTATCGTAGTGCTTGACAAAGGTTTGCCAAAGTAATCCCTCACCCATGTGGTTATATCAGCTATTGTTGAGTGGCGGTTCTTGATGCAGTGCCACCTGAGGGATAGAAGATCACCGGTGTTCAGCTTAAGCTTGCGCCCTTGGCCTTTACGCACTGAAATTCCTCCAGATTCCTTGAATCGTTTAATGATATTATGCACTGTAGAGGGAGAAATATGCAAATACTATCCAATCTTTCTTTGAGGTACATTGTTTTTAAACATTTCAATCATTTTCTTACACATTTGTTGACTAACTGGAGATCCTCTGATCATCTTTGTTCATCAAAGACTCAGCCTTTCCTAGATGTTGCTTTTGTACCAAACCATGATTACAATCACCTGTTTGGAATCACATCATTTTAGCCCTAAATTGCCCCCGTCCCAACTTTTTATGGAACGTGTTGCAGGCCTGAATTAAAAGAAGTGTTTTTTTGAGTTGAGACCTCTGAATCTGTGCACATCACATTGCTCCGTGTTGCTTATTTTTGACACACATGATGCAAACTCTGGTCGATCTGCCAGGAAAAGTTCTGGATATCGGAGTTCAAAGAAATGGCTGGAAGTTTAACATTTGGACAATTTGGATCACTAGGTGTCAGAAAATACGCTCGAGAGTGTGCCCACATGCGTATTGTCTACCATCATTAATTATTAATGCCTATCTCTGTGAAGCCCCCTATAATGAATATTTAATTCTGTCCCTGTGTGTTTGAAGGGCTTTTCACACACATCCTGTTGGACGAGGCGGCCCAGGCTATGGAATGTGAGACCATCATGCCGCTGGCTCTGGCTAGTAAAACCACACGTATCGTCCTGGCTGGAGACCACATGCAGGTACGTCATGATAACATCTCATCTGGGAGCACCGTGCGGTAATCAGACTGATGTTTGCTGTCTACACAATTGGCGCTCTTCAACCAATAGAACTCTGGTTCTTGAACCGGTTCTGTTCCGGTTTCTTCGAACCTTGGTGTTTTTTAAAGAACCAGCCCGAGTTTCCACCAGTTTTGGGAGCCAGGCATGCGTCATCAATGGTGGGAGTTGCGCAACAGAAGTAGAGAGTAGTAACGTGATGGAGGAGTGTGTAGATCACCTGCGAGCACTATCGCTGCTAAGAACACGTAGATGGCGACTCCAAGTGAAATTTATTGCTCACGTTAGGCTTTATTTTTCACCTTAGGCTTTATTTTTCACCTTAAGCGTTGTTCAGACTGTCCGGGTCGCTTTTACCGCATCATATCAAACAGTTCGTCTCATTAGAGGCGCTTTGAAAATATCAGTGGCAAACTGGCTCAAAATGTAATCAGGTGAACTTTACAAGACGGAACTTCTAATGGAGCTTCTCGTGTGAAAGCACCCAAACCTCTACGTCACAGTTCATTGTATACAGTTGTTTTTTTATGCACCTGTTAGCAACAGGTGTGGTAAAAATGGTGTCTACATAAATGTCACTGTACACCGACGAGGCATAACATTATGACCACTGACAGGTGACGTGAATAACACTGATTATCTCTTCATCACGGCACCTCTTAGTGGGTGGGATATATTAGGCAGCAAGTGAACGTTTTATCCTCAAAGTGTGTGATGTGTTAGAAGCAAATTGTGATGGCTAGACGGCTGGGTTAGAGCATGGAGTCTGATCCATGGAGGCGCCACATCGCAACTTACATTATTTAAAGGATCTGCTGCTAACATCTTGGTGCCAGATACCACAGCACACCTTCAGGGGTCTAGTGGAGTCCATGCCTCGAAGGGTCAGGGCTGTTTTGGCAGCAAAAGGGGGACCAACACAATGTTAGGAAGGCGGTCATAATGTCATGCCTGATCGGTGTATGTTACGGATGTAACGATTCACCACAAGACAGTTAATAACCGATTCAAATCGATTTGACATATAAAATGAATCGATATTCACTTTGAACAGCAGAGGGCGCTGGCGCTATACACCTCGCCTGGTTGACGTCACTGGCGCTATACGCCTGGTTGCCAAATTCGGGGGTTTTCAGCCAAATTGGGCTTAATTTAAAGTTGTTTTGCATAGTTTGTACCTACCTCAGAAATAAAAGGACATTCATTATATAGATAAATAAAAGATAATCACAAATACAGGATTTTATTTTCTTTTTTTAAGAGAAAGAATAAAAGGAAACTTTGTCATCATTTGTCTTCAATTTCAGTTTAAAAAAATTGGAAAAAATCGTATTGTGAACCCAGTATTGTGAATCGCATCGTGGGTAGAGTGTATCGTTACATCCCTAGTGTATGAACTCAGAGGGCAACTGGATGGCAAAGCAGACACGATAGCCCACTATCACCTGGTCGGGCGTCTCCGATGGGGAGTGGGGTTTTGGGGGAATAAAAATAAGGAATGTTGTATCAGGACTGGCATCCGGCATCAAACTTGTGCCAAATTAAAAATCCGCTGTGGTAGCCCCTGTGCTATCTAGACTTAGTATAGCACTTCGTAGAGGAGGCTGCTATGTTGCACCACTATACAGGCCAGCCTGGGGTAAAGCATGTTGGATTGTTGTGACTTGCAATAGACCATCTAGTCTCAGCCACAGTGTTAATTTTGACAGCAAATTTTGATTTAGTTTTAGTCATAGTCATTTGACTAAAATGTCATTTAGTCTTAGTCATAATTTAGTCATCTGAATTGTTTTAGTTTTAGTCTAGTTTTAGTCGAGTAATTATTATAAGAATATAGTCGACTAAATCTACAGTCAATTCAGTCGACTAAAATATAAAGGGTGTAAAATGTAAATGCTTTGTCATCAGTTCCCTTGAATTATTTAAGTCATTATATACACTTACGCAAAATGAAACATTTTTAATCAGTTATGGAATATTATTAATGTTTGAATGTGCAATACACACAAAAACAGATTGAACTTGCTTATTGAGCATAACAATAGCAAAATATTATTGACCAGTAGGCCTGCTCTGCCTGAAAAATATATGCATTGTTTATAACAAATTGCATATTACATTCTTTATAAAACTGGGTACCATAAAAGCAGCAGTGCCATTATGTTGCCATTATACTGCCAGCGGTGCCAGATGTCGTTCCAGGTTTGTTGTGTTTTTACTAGGGCTGTCGAAGTTAACGCGATAATAACGCATTAACTCGATCTCAATTTAACGCGATAAAAAAAAATAGTGCCGTTAACGCAAATTCTATTTGGCCCTGCGAGTCATCCGTAGTTCATCTCGAGACTTGACCGTGCACGGCACTTGCTTATTAATAAAGAAATAAATACACGGTATATTTATTCACAAGTTGTCGGGAGCATAACACTTTATTACTTTTTCTGTTACGGTACCGAATAGCGGACAGCTAGAGTCATCGCGTTAGCCAAGCATGCTATTCCATGAACTATGGAAGCCCCAAAGGGTCAAAACACACTCACTTTGTGTAAAAACGTCCATCAAACCATTGTCACGATACAAGCACAGAAAAGTCTGTTACAATAACTACGCCTTATCCCACCTAAAGCACCGCTGATCTACAATGTTTGCTGATGGAGAAATTTTAACCTGCAATCTGACATATATACGAAGTCAAGGGTCTCTGCTGGATAGTATTACTGCCTAGTATAAGTGAGTGAATAAAACTCCCTTACAGTTTTCTCTTGTCCCAGCAGTTTTTAACATAAGTACATTTAGCATAAAATGTGTTCACCATTTTAATTGTAACATTTCACTTAAAAATCCTTGTTTTCTATAACATTTACACAGATTGTTTTTTTTTATGCAATTAATCGCGATTAACTATATGAAATTCTGCGATTAATCGCGATTAAAAATTTTTATCGTTTGACAGTTCTAGTTTTTACCCGAGATCGTCGCCCCACATGGTTTACACACATCGTCCTGTTTCTCATTTCACGTCAAATGAGAAATGTGTCCATATATCGACTCTCCTCTTTCTCGCTGCTGACATTGTGGAGTTAACCTAGTTCCATGAATAAAGACAGTTCACAGGCTAGTCTGGACTTCCCGGGTTTAGATCAAATTTGTGCAAGTGTGGTCTTACCACGGTACTGCAAAAGAGATTAGTACTGATTGGATGGCTACCCGGCAATAGTTATGATTGGATCTCTTTCTAACTTGTCCCTACCTTCCACAAAACTAAATCAGTTCTGATTGGATGTCGTCCCTGCCAAACATTTTCGTCTCGTTTTTATTCGTTGACGAAAGTGTCGATTCATTTCGTCATAGTTTGTATCCTTTTATGTAGTTTTTATTCAGTTATCGTCTCGTTTTTGTCATGAAAAAAAGGTTCGTTGACGAAAACTATGACGAAAATCATTCGTCAACGAAATTAACACTGCTCAGCCATGAACAGTTGGAAGTTTTTTAACCCTTTGATGCACAACCTGGGTCAAAAGTGACCCAACTGAGTTTTTATTTTCTACATCTTTGCAATAAATTAATTTCGTCATTCAAGCTTCCATGAATTTTTCAATTAACTTATTTTTGATCATCACAAATCCTTTATTTCAGTTTTATATTTTTTGCTTTTTTAATAAAAATCATTTTTGTATCACTACCCTCCTAATGCACAACATGGGTAAAAAATGTCCCTTATGTATTTACTATGGAATTTGACAGAAACTACTGACATTTGTAAGTGTTTGTAGTCAAAAACATATTTACTGATCTTTTGAAAGACAACCAAAGATTAGGCTCTTGAATCTTGAATATGTCCAATACTATTTGCTTGCTAGCTGTTTACATATTCTAGTATAGATAGCTTTTATTAGCTAAGACAGCAAATACATGAATAACTGACAAATGTGCACATGAAAATATTCTTGAATGGATGAATATGGGTCATTTTTGACCCATGTTGTGCATTAGAAGGGGTTTGCTTAGCTTGTGCATCAAAGGGTTAAAGTTGCCATTGGGCAGGTAGATTATCTGATCATTGTATGGCAAAGTGATGCCAGAAATGGGACAGTTCAAGTGTTCTAGCCTGTGCCTCTAACTGTATTCCAGAATTACCTTTCCAACTATTATGCACAGCCAGTTAGCAGTTTTGCCTTACTTCCAGGGCTCTGAGTGAATCAACTTCTTTTTTTCTGCAGCTGAGTCCGTTCGTATACAGCGAGTTTGCGCGGGAGAGGAACCTGCACGTGTCCCTGCTGGATCGGCTCTACGAGCACTACCCATCCGAGTACCCCTGCAGGATCCTGCTGTGTGAAAACTACCGCTCCCATGAGGCAATCATCAAGTAGGTGTGAACTTTTTCACATGGCTTTTCCACAGGAGACAGACATGCAGAAAGATGTACGGGTGGAGGTTCGGTTTACGCCGAACGTGGATGCAAATTGTCATTTTCTGTCACCGGTCACTGACACTGAACACGTCACGGTCCATTACGCCTGTCACCAATATGTGTACTGCGAGTAAGAGCCGATTTAGCCTAGCCAGTTAGTCTTCTGCTGCTGGGGATCCCGATCACATTTAAGGAGGGTATATTCCCCAGCTCCACGCCCCCTTCTTTTTCGCCCGTGCCTCGGTGGATTTGCACATGAGGCTCATCCACTTCTGCTAACCAGGATTCTTGCTCAGCGTTAGAAGACCCCACCCACTTAGTCCAGTCTTTCCCACCCAGCAGACTCAGTTTTGCATGTTCCTTGGCTTATGTTCCCCAGCTCCACGCCCCCTCTGACATGTGTGCAGTCCCTCGACCCCTTCTTTTTCACTTGTGCCTCGGCTCATCCACGTCTGCTAACCAGGGTCCTCGCTCAGCGTTTAAAGACCCCCACCCACTTAGTCTGGTCTTTCCCACCCAGCAGACTCAGTGGCCAGTTTGTCTGCTGCAGGCAAATGGCGCCCAGCTGACCGGTAGCAGAGCCGATAATCGAACACAGTCCCTCGACCCCTTCTTTTCCGCCCGTGCTTCGGTGGATTTGCACATGAGGCTCATCCACGTCTGCTAACCAGGGTTCTCGCACTTGCATTTGAAGACCCCACCCACTTAGTCCGGTCTTTCCCTCCCATCAGACTCGGTGGCCAATTTCTGTCTGCTGCAGGCAGATGGCGCCCAGCCGACCGGTAGCAGAGCCCGACAATCGAACCATCTCAGTGCTGGTGTTCTAGCGGAATATCCCGAAGCACAGTGCAGCTGTCCTTGATGTGCAGAAATGCTAATTAAAACAGACCCTAAGTGTCTTCTGTATTACAATTTGCCAGCCTGGGGTAAAACATGGGATCAGTCTTAGCCATGAACAATTGGAGGTCTTTTAAAGTTGCCATTGGGCAGGTAGATTATCTGATCATTGTATGGCAACGTGTTTGTGGTGCCTTTATAACCCTATCCCAGAACTCTAAATCGTGCACTAATAGTAGTTGAATCCTCAAGGAACAGCCACACGAGTATCTCCGGACGTTCTGTCTGCCTGCTGAACCTCCTGTTTCAGTTTCATGAAACTTTTTATACAATACAGTGCGTCAAACTGTCCTCGATGTGTGTAAATGCTAATCGAAATGGACACAGTGTGTTCTGTATCGGAATTTGCATAGCATCTGTTAGCCAGGAATCGTTTATCATAAAATCTGCATGCATTGTGCTGTTGTGCATGTTTCTTGGCTTAATTAGAAAGGTTTACAATGTGGTGTGAAAGTGACCATACGCCCTGTTACGTCCGCTACATCCCATTTTCCAGTAGGGATGTGTGAATCTTGTGGTACTATGGACGTATAGGCGGTTGTAGTACATACCTGTATGGCATTTTTCATCTTTACCTAAGGGGTTAAGAGATTCACGATTAGTTAGGTCAACAAATCTTTTAGCACAGTGATTCCCCCTCCACCATACTTCACAATTGGAATCAAGTTTTGGTATTGGTTTTCGGCATTGCACGTCGTCAATGAAAGAAAGATCAGCCATAACATTAAAACCACCTCCTTGTTTCTACACTCACTGTCCATTTTATCAGCTCCACTTACCATATAGAAGCACTTTGTAGTTCTACAATTACTGACTGTAGTCCATCTGTTTCTCTACATACTTATTTTAGCCTGCTTTCATGCTGTTCTTCAATGGTCAGGACTCTCCCAGGACCACTACAGAGCAGGTATTATTTGGGTGGTGGATCATTCTCAGCACTGCAGTGACACCTGACATGGTGGTGGTGTGTTAGTGTGTGTTGTGCTGGTATGAGTGGATCAGACACAGCAGCGCTGCTGGAGTTTTTAAATCCCGTGTCCACTCTATTAGACACTCCTGCCTAGTTGGTCCACCTTGTAGAGACGATCGCTCATCTATTGCTGCTGTTTGAGTTGGTCATCTTTGAGATCTTCATCAGTGGTCACAGGACGCTGCCAACGGACGCTGTTGGCTGGATATTTTTGGTTGGTGGACTATTCTCAGTCCAGCAGGGACAGTGAGGTTTTTAAGAACTCCAGCAGCGCTGCTGTGTCTTATCCACTCGTACCAGCACAACACACACTAACACACCACCACCATGTCAGTATCACTGCAGTGCTGAGAATGATCCACCACCTAAATAATACGTGGTCCTGTGGGGGTCCTGACCATTAAAGAACAGCATAAAAGGGGGATAACAAAGCATGTAGAGAAACAGATGGACTACAGTCAGTAATTGTAGAACTACATAGTGCTCCTATGTGGTAAGTGGAGCTGATAAAATGGACAGTGAGTGTAGAAACAAGGAGGTGGTTTTAATGTCATGGCGATTTGAAATCGCTACATTGCTTTGCACCTAGGTTGCATAAAGTTAAACTTTGCTCAGTTTTATTGAGTCACCGACTCCATCACCAACCTTCGTGCCGCCCCAGACGCCAAAAATTGCCAGCCCTAATTAAAATTAAATAATAGCCAGTCGATTTGTCACATCGTATCGCTGTCGGTCTGAATGTAAGCCTGTAATGTAATGTAAGCCTCGGCTTGTTTGTATACCTCAATTTCATCCTCCTCCCTTCAGACATGACCATGTTTAAGCGTCTGTTAAGGCACGGCGTCCCTGTAGCTTTTAAAGAGGTCAGATTTTTTAAGCCCGAATTCTGAATGTCCATGTCAGGGTCACAAATCCGGTTCTCTCCATGGGGTTTGTCTCATCACCTGCATGTTCCATATTGAACAGCTCTGTATTTCATTACATCTTAACATGATGGCTCACGTAGATCAGGGCATCACTCCTGACACTTCTGTTAAAGGTCAGGAGTCAGTAGAAGAAGTTTCAGTCTAGTTTAGCGTGGAGAAAGATCTGAGCTGTTAACGTGACCTTTATGAAGCAACCAGTGCTGACTCTGTAGTTTGCTCCCGGTGGCTGCAGCTACACGTCGGATCTGTTCTACGAGGGCAAGCTGATGGCCAGCGGCAAGCAGCCCCCCCATAAGGACTTCTACCCTCTGACCTTCTTCACAGCCCGGGGCGAAGACGTGCAGGAGAAGAACAGCACGGCCTACTACAACAATGCTGAGGTAGCACTGCGCCGTGTTTATTGTCCTTTCCAACCATTAATGTTCGTTCTTTTTTTTTTTCCTTCTTTCTTTCTGTCTGTTTCTTTCTTTTTTCTTTCTTTCTTTTCTTTCTTTCTTTTCTTTCTTTTCTTTCTTTTTCTTTATTTTCTTTTTTTTTTCTTTCTTTCTGTTTTATTTTTTCTTCCCTTCCTTCCCTCTGTCTCTTTTCTTCTTTCTTTTATTCTTTATGTCTGTCGGTTTCTTTTCTTCTTTCTTTTCTTTTTTCTGTCTGTTTTTTTTTCTTTTTTCTTTGTTTCTTTTTTTCTTTCTTTCTATTTTTCTTTCTTGTTTTTTTCTTGTTTTTTTTTTCATTTTTTTCTTTTTCTTTGTTTCTTTTTTCTTTTTTTTCTTTTTTCTTTCTATTTTTCTTTCTTGTTTTTTTTTCTTTTTATTCTTTCTCTTTTCCTTTCTTTTTCCTTTCTTTTATTCTTTCTGTGTCTGTTTCTTTCTTTACTTTCTTTCTGGCTGTCCTTTCTTTTCTTCTTTCTTTCTTTATTATTTCTGTCTGTTTCTTTTCTTTTTTCTTTCTTTTCTTTCTGCCTGTCTGTTTCTTTCTTTTTTCTTTCTTTTTTTTTGTTCTTCCTTTCTTCTTTCTTTCTTTCATTTCTTTTCTTTCATTCTTTCTTTTTTTCTTTTCTTTCTGTCTGTCTGTTTCTTTCTTTACTTTTTTTTTCTTCTTTTTATCCTTTGTTTCTTAATTTTTTTCTTTCTTTCTTTTTTCTTTATTTTTTTTCTTTTCTTTCTTTTCTGTTTCTTTTCTTTATTTCTTTTTTCTTTTCTTTCTTTATTCTCTTTTTTCTTTCGTTTCTTTTTTTCTTTCATTTCTTTTCTTTCTTTTTTTCTTACTTTTCTTTCTTTTTTTCTTTTCACACACGTAGATGTTTTCACTGTGTACATGTGTGAATGTGAACAGGTCTTTGAGATCGTGGAACGTGTCGAAGAGATGAGAAAGAAGTGGCCGGTGGCCTGGGGGAAGCTGGACGAGGGCAGCATCGGAGTGGTGTCGCCCTACGCAGACCAGGTGTTCCGGATCCGCGCCGAGCTCCGTAAAAAGCGAATGCATGAGGTCAGCGTGGAGAGAGTGCTTAACGTGCAGGGTGAGTGTACGAGTCGAGGACTGGCAACCCCGTCACTTGCGCTGTGTTTGGTGTTCTATTTGCTTCCAAGAACATCTGTTGTGCAGACTGATCTTGATTATTCTGTACATGTGAATGCACTCACTGTTCCACTGTTATAATAGTAACGTTAACCTCCTTAACCTTCGTCTATAGGTAAGCAGTTCCGCGTGCTGTTCCTCAGCACCGTTCGAACCCGCCACACTTGCAAGCACAAACAGACGGCCATCAAGAGGAAGGAGCAGCTGGTGGAAGACTCCACCGAGGACCTCGACTACGGTTTCTTGTCCAACTACAAACTTCTCAACACTGCCATCACACGTGCCCAGTCCCTGGTGGCTGTCGTAGGAGACCCCATCGCGTTGTGCTCCGTGGGACGCTGCAGGTAATCACACACGCTTGGCGCAATCAGCGGACTGACCGTTAATCAATCAGTCGGCTAGTCAATGAGAGTTAATGTTTAAAAAGCTGCTTCAGGCATCTTGATGTCTGATTAGTGATCCAGGTCAAAGCGTCGTGGTGTGTTCTTGTATTAACCTTCAGAGACTGAGGAACGTCAGTATAGGTATTTTCTCAACTGAATATGCAGACATAGACAGTATGACCACCTTTCTAATATTGTGTTGGTCCCCCTTATGCTGCCAAAACAGCCCTGACCCATCGAGGCATGGACTCCACTAGACCCCTGAAGGTGTGCTGTGGTATCTGGCACCAACATGTCAGCAGCAGATCCTTTAACTCCTGTAATTTGCGAGGTGGGGCCTCAAACTCGTTGTTGTGCTCCTCAAACCATTCCTGAACCATTTTTGCTTTGTGGAAGCGTGACAGGTCTGCGGCTATGCAACAAACTGTGATGCACTGTGTATTCTGACACCTTTCTATCAGAACCAGCATTAACTTCTTCAGCAATTTGTTGGATCGGAACACACAAGCCATCTTTCGCTCCCCACATGCATCAATGAGCCTTGGTCGCCCATGACCCTGTCGCCGGTTTACCACTGTGTCAAATCCACTCAGAAAGCATCCACATGTATCTGTGTTTAGCTGGATTTTCCTCACTGTTTCACTTTTAAACTTGTGTTACAGCTCGGGGTTCTGAGAAATTGTACGAATCAGCTTTTTATTTCAGTGTTTATATTAGCTTTGTGTTATTTTCAGTCTAAGTGTCAAAAACAACCCCATGTGACCGCTCAGGTGGCACAGCGGTAAAAAGTACATGCTGCAACCAGAGCTGGATCTCGAATACATGGTATCGAATCCAGCTCTGCCTTACCGGCTTGAGGCTGAGTGGCAATAAGAACAACGATTGGCCTGTTGTTCAGTTGGGGGGGGCGGGATAAAAAGCCGGATGTGGGTCTCTCTCTGTCAGAATGGTGCAGTTACGACCTCTGCTGGCTGATTAGAGGCGTCCACACAGAGATGAGGAAGGAGCGCTCTTAGGGTGTGGTCTCTCCGCGTGCAACGCTAGGTGGCACAACACTCGTCAATGTGTAGGTGGCAAGATGCATACGGCTTGCTGCTCATATGTCGGAGGGGATGTGGGTTAGCTTCGATCTCCTCGGTCAGGGCAGGGTTCAGCATAGGCAGAGAGGAAGCACGATGCAAATTGGACAATTGGACGCGCTAAAGTGGGAGAAAAGGGGGGAGAAAATGCAAAAAAATAAATAAATAAAAAAAAAATTATCAAAACAACCCCATGTTTTACATTAGCCTAAAATATATGAAGTTCCACGGGACCATGGAACACATTAACAGGTTTCCCATACATCCTTATGGGAGAAAATACCTTGAAACTTAACGCCTTTCAAACTCAGAACCAATTGACGTTGAGTTTTAAGGTACCGCTGTAAAAGCGGTACAACACAACTCCGAAAAGGTTGAGACAGTAGGAAAAATGTATGATAGTCTTCTGAATTTAAGAAAATGCTTTGAAATAAATCTCTGCACCACCTGAGCCCCCCGCTGAACACTTCTCGCATTAATCATCACGCCGATCGTTGCGTTGATCAGAACACTCGCGGGACACATGACGAAGACGCCGTGTGATTGAAGGACTCTCCTGATAAAGCTGCTACACACTGCAAATCACGCCACAGCCAGACATCCATTCTTAATAGGCGCAATCAGAAGCGCGATTAAATTAGCGCGCCGTTTATCGACTGTAATTCGTTAATAGCCATGTATTCGTTCGGCTAATTGGGCGGTCCTAGCAGGGGGCAGCTGGAAGGGCAGAGGAAAAGGCATGAATCCGGAGCGCTTTCCTCGCACCGAGTGGCGGATGTGCCATCGGCCTACGATGTAGATCCAGGCGCTCACAGCTTCCCTCGGAAAAGTATCGACTCTAAGGCTGGCCTGGCACGCTTGTGCTTCATGCTGTGCCTTTTTAGCGCTGCAGAATGGTGAGAGAAACTGAAAGGCACTTGGCGCTCTTCCCTGGACTCGTGGGAGGGAGATACTGTGGAGCTACATTACTTGCTACTAAATAACGCCAGATTAATGGAGCTTATAGTGTGTGTGTGTGTGTGTGTGTGTGTCTCCTTGAGGGTGGGGGGTGACTTAATGGTCCGGTAAATAACAGAAAAGGGAACACCAGTCCGTATCCCTACTGCCTTTGAACAGTTGGTGTATGTTGGTGTGAAAAAGTCATTGCCCCCTTTTGATTGTCTCTCTTCTTGCATTTGAAAGTTAAAGTTTCTGCACTTTTATATTGTCGTTGGAAACGGCGAGGGCGGAAGGAGTAGTAATCGAACGTCTCTGAGAGACCGACACCCCTTTTCCACCGGCGCGTAACGGTTCCGGTTCTTGTTCGCGAACTTGATTTTGAACCGGTTCCGCGCGTTCCAGACAGCGAGCTAGCGTTCTAATCTGGCACCACAGAATACTCGGTTTTTCAGCGCGAACCGTGACGTAATCAGTGGGCGTGTCAAAGTGCTGGTGTCTCGTATGAAGCTTGATGCTGCATTACATTTTGAGCCAGTTTGCCGCTGATATTTTCAAAGCGTCTTAAAAGAGGTGAACTGTGTGATATGACGTGGTAAAAGCGACCTGGACAGTACGAAAAACGCTTAGCGTGACAAATAAAGCGTAACGTGGCTTGTTGTACTAAAACAACGACCAATGAATTTGGGCAGTACAGAGCTCTTATATTGATTGATTGATTGCTTGATTGATTGATTGATTGATTGATTGATTGAGTACTTTATTAATCCCCAAAGGGAAATTGTGGTGTCGCAGCAGTTATGACAAATTATGACAAAAACATCACACAGTGACATTACAATGAGGTAAATAAAGAATCAAAAAATTAGTACAAATGTAAACACAAGTAAGATATAAAATCTAAAAATATACATATATGAAGAAAATAAAATATAATAGTATAAAAAATAATAATATAAAAACATCTAACAGGACAAGAACAAAAGAAACTAAAAGGGCCCCCCCCCTTTGTGGCTGAAGGTGCAGTTACAGACGTTGTGCAATTTGAAATGTTTAAATAAAAACAGTACCCTGTGCAAATTGTTAGTTTAATTGTCTTTCGTGGGTGTTATAGGTTCTGCGTCCTTCTCTTGCACCAGTGAGAGTTATTATAGGTTGCCACCGCTGTGGGCAGAAATGACTTCCTATAGCGCTCTTTGTTGCAGCGAAGTTGGCGGAACCTTCCACTAACCAGTAATAACGGTGAGAAATGTAGTGTTTCTATGTCGTACTTTTAGTACATTCAGCCACGTTACGCTTTATTTTTTACATGAAGCTTTTTCGACTCTCCCGGGAAGATTCAGAACCCCGAGCTGCATAAACGCCACATGTGAAGTAAATCCAGTTAAACACAGATACATGTTGTATTTTAGACTGGATTTGATGGTTATTTTTACACAGATGGATGTCTGTGTCGTGGAACTTTAGTGACGTTTCACCGCTCAGGTCGAGCTCTGAGCAAATCGGTTATTTGCGCCGAGAGTCGCTGTGAAAGCAAAGTGCAAAACGCTTCTCACGTCAGTGAACTAAAGAAAACAACAACTGCGACAAACACGTCTACGTCTTCATATCACCAAAAGCGGATTGATGTTTTGTGCATAAAAACCAACATCTGTAACAACAGCACAAATGCTCTCAATCTACAAAAAAATCGTAATCTACACGCTCCACCATGATGTTACTACTCTTAACTTTCGTTGTGTAACGCCCAGCGTTGATGACGCTGCTTGGTTCTCAAAAACTGGTGGAAATGTGCGTCAGTTCTCTACAGAACTCCAAGGTTCTAAGAAACCTGAACAGAACCGGTTCAAGAACCATGGTTCTTTTGGTGGAAAAGCACTATGAGGGAGAGCTTATAGTCCGGATTTAGCACCATCCGATTTCCACCTTAGGGCGGCACGGTGGCTCAGTGGATAGCACTGTTGCCTCACAGCAAGAAGGTCCTGGGTTCGATCCCCAGGCGGTGCGGTCCGGGTCCTTTCTGTGCGGAGTTTGCATGTTCTCTCCGTGTCTGCGTGGGCTTCCTCCGGGAGCTCCGGTTTCCTCCCACAGTCCAAAAACATGCAGTCAGGTTAATTGGAGACACTGAATTGCCCTATAGGTGAATGTGTGTGTGTGTGTGTGTGTGTCTGCCCTGTGATGGACTGTTGCACCGTCCAGGGTGTTACTGTGTGCCTTGCGCCCATTCAAAAGCTGGAATAGGCTCCAGTAACCAACCCCCCCCCCCCCCTTACGCGACCCTAATTGGATAAGTGGTTAAGACACTGAGTGATTTCCACCTTTTTGCAGTCTAGTACGATAGTCCAATATTGCTGAGATTCGAACCCAGAGCAATGCTATTGGCTGCCATTGGCTACACCCACACATCACTGTCATGCCCTGTGATGGAGTGGCACCCTTTTTTTTGCTCAATGATCAGGGTACCGAACACAGAATCAGATTGCTTGTTGAAGCCATACTACAGCCAGGTTACCACTGTTGGGCTCCTCAGCAAGGTCCTTAACTCTCATGTGATTGGATTGGATTGCCACAATGGTAAATACCTTCTGATAAAAGTTGACCAAGTGTTAGTAAGTGATGCCCTGCAATGGAGTGGCGCACTGGCCATAGTGTTCACTCAATGTTCAGGCTACTGGACACATAATCAGATTGCTTGTTGAAGCCATACTACAGCCAGGTTACCACTGTTGGGCTCCTCAGCAAGGTCCTTAACTCTTATTTGATTGGATTGTATTGCCACAATGGTAAATCCCTTCTGATAAAAGTTGACCAAGTGTTAGTAAGTGATGCCCAGTGATGGGGTGGCGCCCAAGGATCAGGGTACCAAACTCATAATCAGATTGCTTGTTGAAGCCATACTACAGCCAGTATACCACTGTTGGGCTTCTCAGCAAGGTCCTTAACTCTCATTTGCTTGGATTATTTTGCCACAATGGTAAATCCCTTCTGATAAAAATTGACCAAGTGTGAGTAAGTGATGCCCAGCGATGGGGTGGCGCCCAAGGATCAGGGTACCAAACTCGCCACCAGATTGTCGGGTAAACTCATACTACAGCCAGTATACCACTGTTGGGCCACTCAGCAAGGTCCTTAACTCTCATTTGATTGGATTGGATTGCCACTGGCCATAGTGTTTGCTCAATGTTCAGGGTACTGAACACATAATCAGATTGCTTGTTGAAGCCATACTACTGCCAGTATACCACTGTTGGGCTCCTCAGCAAGGTCCTTAACTCTCATTTGATTGGATTGGTCAAAAGTTGACCAAGTTTTAGTACATAATGCCCAGCGATTAATTGAGTGACACCCTGGCCATAGTGTTCGCTCAATGATCAGGGTACCGAACTCTTCATCAGAAGGTTGCTGAGTAAAACCCTACTACAGCCACTGTTGGGCTCCTCAGCGAGGTCCTAACCTCTCTTTTGCTTGGATTGTATTGCCAAAATGGTAAATCCCTGTGGCGCCCTGGCCAGGGTGTTCGCTCAACGATCAGGGTACTGAACTATTTGTTTTTGTGCAGCCCAAGTTACCTCACTCACAGAGAGAATATTAGATGCCGTGTAGGCAGCACAGAACAAACTCCACAGAGCACTGTCCATCAGCCTCCCTGATCCCCATCCTCCCTAGCTCTCCTGTCGCTATGGAGACTGTATCCATCAGCTATTGGCTGGAGCCTGGTCGTAGGAAATGTGAAGCCGAAGGGGCCGACAATTCAATTTTGTGTGCGAGTGTGTTTACATGTGGAAGGAGGAGACGCAGTGCTATGAGTCTACAGTGTTAAACAAACAGTATTGGAGAAGCTATCATCTAACAATATGATAGAAACTGTAATAATCTAATAACTAACACTGAAGAACAGTTAACACAGTGTCCTTTAAAAGTTTCCCTATACTAGTGTGATCTCTGGATTAATCTGCACTCCCACTATGTGCATGAAATCTGATTAATACTGTTCACCTTTTCTAATTAAATTAGTTATGCCTGTTTTCATTTGCTCATAACCTTGCTTCCTTACAGTTGTTCCCGTTCCCTAAAGCACTTTCGACCATGCTTTAACTTAGAGCAGTTTGTCCAACCAAATACAACGATCAGCCATAACATTAAAACCGCCTTGAGTCCATTTTATCAGCTCCATTTACCATATAGAAGCACTTTGTAGTTCTACAATCACTGACTAGTCCATCTGTTTCTCTACATACCTTTTTAGTCTGCTTTCACCCTGTTCTTCAATGGTCAGGACCCCCACAGGACCACCACAGAGCAGGTATTATTTAGATGGTGGATCATTCTCAGCACTGCAGTGACACTGACATGGTGGTGGTGTGTTGAGTCCACTCACTGTCCACTCTATTAGACACTCCTACCTAGTTGGTCCACCTTGTAGATGTAAAGTCAGACACGATTGCTCATCTATTGCTGCTGTATGAGTTGGTCATCTTCTAGACCTCCATCAGTGGTCACAGGACGCCGCCCACAGGGCGCTGTTGGCTGGATATTTTTGCTTGGTGGACTATTCTCAGTCCAGCAGTGACACTGCTGTGTCTGATCCACTCATACCAGCACAACACACACTAACACACCACCACCATGTCAGTGTCACTGCAGTGCTGAGAATGATCCACCACCCAAATAATACCTGTGGAGGTCCTGACCATTGAAGAACAGCATAAAAGGGGGATAAAAAAGCATGCAGAGAAACAGATGGACTACATTCAGTAATTGTAGAACTCCAAAGTGCTTGTATATGGTAAGTGGAGCTGATAAAATTATTTATCACTTTATTCATTTGTAAGTATATGGGTGAGCATGTAGTCCACTTCAGTGACCTGTGTATGAGTGGGAAGCACTGTCGCCTCACAGCAAGAAGGTCCTGGGTTTGATCCCCAGGTGGGGTGGTTCGGGTCCTTTCTGTGTGGAGTTTGCATGTTCTCCCCGTGTCTGCGTGGGTTTCCTCCGGGAGCTCCGGTTTCCTCCTACAGTCCAAATAGAGATACAGAATTGTCCATGACTGTGTTTGACATTAAACTTGTGAACTAATGAATCAACTACCTGTCATGTCATGAACGTAACCAAAGTTTAAAACATGACGTTAAAATCGTAATAAATAAATAAACATTATGAGTATGTAAAATTTAACATGAGCTTCATGTTGAAACCACTTGGCAACCGTGTGCACACACCCGTACTAAATGACTGCGGTCGACCTGCTCCGGCTGCCTCCCAGTCAGACATAACAAGCCTCGTCTTCAATATGGCTCAAACGAGTTTAAAGTAGATGCAAGACGATGGTGTCTAGACCATGACGTACGAGCCCCTCAGTCTCTGCGTCAGTCCGAACAACTGCAACGCTTATTTTCCCCAAGACTGCACAGATAAACGCCGGTAACGCTTTGTATGGTTGGTTAGTTTGGTGTCTAAATCCAGAAAATCAAGTCAGGTTTACTTCTGGACTTTTAAGACCAGTAAATTCTTAGTCAAGCAAGGATGACTTATGGATACTAGTTTAAAAACTGAAGAGCACATACTTCTGGGAGCTCAGGGCCAAAATTGTGGCTCAGTCTGCAGTGGTCATTATCTATCAAAAGTGGTCCAAGGGAGGAACGACAGGGTCATGGGTGGCCAAGGCTCGTTGATGCTGGTCCGATCCAACAGACAAGCTACTCTAGTTCAAATTGCTGAAGACGTTAATGCTGATCCTGATAGAAAGGTATCAGAATACGCAGTGCATCACAGTTTGTCGCGTATGGGGCTGCATAGCCGCAGACCAGTCAGGGTGCCCATGCTGACCCCTGTCCACCACCGAAAGCACCAACAATGGGCACGTGAGCATCGGAACTGGACCACGGAGCAGTGGAAGAAGGTGGCCTGGTCTGATGAATCACGTTTTCTTTTACATCACGTGGATGTCCGGGTGCGTGTGCGTCGCTTACCTGGGGAACACATGGCACCAGGATGCACTATGGGAAGAAGACAAGCCGGCGGAGGCGGTGTGATGCTTTGGGCAATGTTCTGCTGGGAAACCTTGGGTCCTGCCATCCATGTGGACGTTACTTTGACACGTACCACCTACCTGAGCGTCGTTGCAGACCATGTACACCCTTTCATGGAAACGGGATTCCCTGATGGGTGTGGCCTCTTTCAGCAGGTTAATGCGTCCTGCCACAAAGCAAAAATGGTTCGGGAACGGTTTGAGGAGCACAACGACGAGTTTGAGGTGTCGACTCGGCCTCCGAATTCTGTGGGATGTGCTGGACATACCAACTTACTGGAGTTCAAGGATCTGCTGCTAACATCTTGGTGCCAGCCACCATAGCACACCTTCAGGAGTCCATGCCTCGACGGGTCAGGACTGTTTTAGCAGCAAAAGGGGACCAACACAATATTAGGAAGGTGGTCATAATGTTATGCCTCATTGGTGTATGATTGACTCTATAAGTTTCCGTACATGATTATCATTTAAGTATTAATTGACGACCAGCTTATTCACCGAGATAAGTGTGTCTGACGGTAGCGTCTCCCAAAATAAAAGAGATCCCTACCCTAGCCACTCTAATGCTCTGTATACAGCACACACTACACATCTGTGATTGCGATGCAGCCAGCTCATTGTACAAACCTCTCTTGGCTCGCGCAGAAAGTTCTGGGAAACGTTCATCTCCATCTGCAACGATAACGGCAGTCTGCACGGCATCACTTTCGAGCAGATCAAGGCCCAGCTGGAGGCTCTGGAGCTGAAGAAGACCTACGTGCTAAACCCGCTGGCCCCGGAATTCATCCCGAGAGCTCTGAGAGCCCAGCAGCCTCAGGTTCCCGGCAAACACCAGCACTCCCCACCTAAGGTATGTTACCAGCAGTCGTTCTGGTTTATTTATACCATAATACTCTTAAAAATGGAGAATAGCACCAGTACCACCAGTACATGAGTCCACACTGTGAACATATAATTGCTTACTTAAATCCATCTGTCGATCTGTACATTGTCAACCATGTGTGTTCCATTAATCATTGGAACAGAACCCCATTATTACCAAAACAGCGTCTGTTAAATGCTGCAAATGTAAATATACCCTTTCCAGCCAAAACAAAGGGTCACACTGTAGCTCTTGCCCTGTGCCCAACCCCATTATTACCACAAGCAGATTCAATCGCGTAATTAACATTGATGCACCAATTTAAAGGTACGACTCTACTGACCTTGTTATTCCAGAGTAGCTTCGAGATACCAGCTGCATCATGATTAGCATATTTAGCTGTAAATTATTTCCTAGCAACTGGCTGGCATTGTATATGCTATACGCCAGCCCACTGACACTGGAATCCGGGGTTCGAATCTCAGTGGTGCTTGTGGCTGGTTGGGTGTCTACCAGAGATGGGGACTCGACTCGGACTCATTTCAAATGACTCGGACTCCACTCATGACTCACAAAAGAGAGTCCCTAGCGTCAGCATGTGTTAATATTAGTTACGTGTGACAATCGCATACATACACTGATCAGCCATAACATTAAACCACCTCATTGTTTCTACACTCTCTGCCCATTTCATCAGCTCCACTTATCATATAGGAGCACTTTGTAGTTCTACAATTACTGACTGCGGTCCATCTGTTTCTCTGCATGCTTTGTTAACCCCCCTTTCATGCTGTTCTTCAATGGTCAGGACCCCCACAGAGTAAGTATTATTTAGGTGGTGGGTCATTCTCAGCACTGCAGTGACACTGACATGGTGGTGGTGTGTTAGTGTGTGTTGTGCTGGCATGAGTGGATCAGACGGTTTTTAAACACCTCACTTTCACTGCTGGACTGAGAATAGTCCACCAACCAAAAACATTCAGCCAACAGTGCCTTGTGGGCAGCGTCCTGTGAGCACTGATGAAGGTCTAGAAGATGACCAACTCAAACAGCAGCAATAGATGAGCGATCGTCTCCGACTTTACATCTACAAGGTGGACCAACTAGGTAGGAGTGTCTAATAGAGTGGACAGTGAGTGGACACGGTATTTAAAAACTCCAGCAGCACTGCTGTGTCTGATCCACTCATACCAGCACAACACACACTAACACACCACCACCATGTCAGTGTCACTGCAGTGCTGAATGATCCACCACCTAAATAACACCTGCTCTGGTGGTTCTGTGGGCGTCCTGACCATTAAAGAACAGGGTGAAAACAGGCTAAAAAGGTATGTAGAGAAACAGATGGACTATAGTCAGTAATTGTAGAACTACAAAGTGCTTCTATATGCTAAGTGTGGTTTTAATGTTATGGCTGATCGGTGTAGAACACTTGTTAG
Organism: Trichomycterus rosablanca; assembly: GCF_030014385.1. Taxonomy (NCBI): domain Eukaryota; kingdom Metazoa; phylum Chordata; class Actinopteri; order Siluriformes; family Trichomycteridae; genus Trichomycterus; species Trichomycterus rosablanca. The sequence goes on along the minus strand of NC_086009.1, from coordinate 14,458,117 downwards.
CAACTCGTAATGCTATCTTGTGGGCCGAGACAACTGCACAGATCACATAATCTTCTCTTTCCAAGAGCTCTCTAACAGCTCCAGGCTTGCTTCAAAAAGGTCCCATTGAACTTGACCAGAAAAGGCTACTTCTCTATTTGCAGCGATTGGATTATGCTCTGTTGCTATAGAGACGGTCTTTTTAAAAAGCAAAAGCAACTTTTATTCTAATTAACAAGCATGAATAAGTAAGTACAGGGGGGTGAATAATAGACGTCTATTATATTAATAACTTATCTAACCCGGACAGCTGTTATGGACAGTAGTTTTCAGAATGGCCTTTGCGCATATTCGCCTGTAAGAAACAAATCAGCAAAGCAATATTTATATACACACCGATCACTCATATCATTAAAACCACCTTCTTGTTTCTACACTCACTGTCCATTTTATCAGCTCCACTTACCATATAGGAGCACTTTGTAGTGCTACAATTACTGACTGTAGTCCATCTGTTTCTCTGCATACTTTTTTAGCCTGCTTTCATGCTGTTCTTCAATGGTCAAGACCCTCACAGGACCACCACAGGGCAGGTATTATTTAGGTGGTGGATCAGTCTCAGCACTGCAGTGCTGTCAGTGTGTGTTGTGCTGGTATGAGTGGATCAGACACAGCAATGCTGCTGGAGTTTTTAAATCCCGTGTCCACTCTATTAGACACTCCTGCCTAGTTGGTCCACCTTGTAGATGTAAAGTCAGAGACGATCGCTCTTCTATTGCTGCTGTTTGAGTTGGTCATCTTCTAGACCTTCAACAGTGGTCACAGGACGCTGCCCACGGGGCGATGTTGGCTGGATATTTTTGCCACTGCTGTGTCTGATCCACTCACACCAGCACAACACACACTAACACACCAACACCATGTCAGTGCAGTGCGGAGAATGATCCACCACCTAAATAATACCTGCTCTGTAGTGGTTCTGTGGGGGTCCTGACCATTAAAGAACAGGTGAGTTGTATAAGGTAAGTGGAGCTGATAAAATGGACATTGAGTGTAGAAACAAGGTGGTGGTTTTAATGTTATGGCTGATCTTTTGTTGTAATACACAGTTATCACTGTGCCCAGTGACAGACAATGTGTAATATGTTTGTTTCCACCCCGTTTTGGCTCCGTAACTCAGTCCTATTTCCCCCCCCACAGGCAAAGGGACAGCTTGCCAATCACACGGAGCACTTTCCGTCTGAAGGCTTTGGTAAGTGTATCTGTGTATGGGAAATTTCCGGTGTTCTTATAGTGGTAGCTTACTGGGATGGATGCTTGATGTGACAAATCCCACATGAACTTTAACTAAAAACTACTCAATCATTGTAGTAATGTTCTAAGGTGCTATTGCTCTGATCAAAGCTCACTTCTCTCTCTCTCTCGCTCTGTACCTGTGTGTGTGTGTATATATAGTTCAACCCAGCGCTGCCGTGTTAATGGGGAATCCCATTCAGGCTTTTACTCCACCCGGGGGAACAGCGCCAGCCTCGGGTAAATCCCCTAGCCCCGTGCAGCGTATCGACCCTCACACCGGAGCCAGCATCCTCTACGTGCCCGCTGTCTACGGGGGCAATATGGTCATGCCCATGTCTCTGCCGGTAAGCGCTCATATATCGGGGCACTGTTTTCTGCTCAGATTTAACACACAGTCATTATGATGACACATTGATTTTATGGCACGTCAGTGGCCTCATATGCAATTGGGTGATTCAATCAATAGTTGATGCTTTTGGACAGTCCATTCCTCACATATTGGCACCACTAGATGGTCAATCTCCAAGGTCCACAGCTGTGGGATTGGGGTCAAATCCTAACTACAATCTAAAGCCACCTACATAACCAGAAGTTGTTTAGTAGGAGTAACCAAAGAATATTGATATAACTGGAACTTTGGGTACATACACCAGAGGTGGGCAAGAGAGCCATGCAGTAAAGAAGCTCCACCCCAATGTGTAGCATGGTGGTGAATCTGTGATGTTGTGGGGCTGTTTTCCATTCCCAAAGCCCTAGACAACTATACACCATAGAGTACCAGCAGACTGTCCTAGTCAGGATGCCTTAACTGACCGCTCTCATGGTCACCTCAGTTTCCTGACCTTAATCCTTTCAAGCTGTGGACCTGGGTTGGAACCCAAAATGCTGTTCATCTCTGCTATTAACATGTGATCTGATCACCCATGATGGATGCTAATACGAAGTCTAAATGGGGCACAACTGTCTGTTTCAGCTTACTGACCGTTCTGCCATTCCGGTAACATGTCTGTCCACTGAATATACACAGACCATGCGGTAATAACCACATGCCCTTTTAGATGAATGTTTGGCTACATGTGTTGTGACTAGCACACTCCAGGGTGTTCCTGTCTTGCCCCCAGTGTTTCCCCTTGGACAGGACCTGTGGCATCCCCGACCATCCCTGACAATGAATGATGGCTTGGATGTAAATTAGCCCACGCTGTATGTGAATAAGGGCGGCACGGTGGCTAAGTGGGTAGCACTGTCGCCTCACAGCAAGAAGGTCCTGGGTTCGATTCCCAGACTGGGCGGTCAGGGTCCTTTCTGTGCGGAGTTTGCATGTTCTCCCCGTGTCTGCGTGGGTTTCCTCTGGGAGCTCCGGTTTTCTCCAGCAGTCCAAAAACATAGTCAGGTCAATTGGAGACACTGAATTGCCCTATAGGTGAATGTGTGTGTATGTATGTGCGTGTCTGCCCTGCGATGGACTGGCCCCCCCCCGTCCATGGTGTTACTGTGTGCCTTGCGCCCATTGAAAAGCTGGGATAGGCTCCCCCCCCCCCCCCCCCCCCCCCCGTGACCCTGATTGGATAAGCGGTTAAGACAGTGAGTGAGAGTGTATGTGAATAATGCGGCTTATTTCAAAGGGTTCACAAACTTTCGTTTTCTGCTATTGCATTTAAGAACGCAAGAGTGTTCACCAAGGGTTTTATAGATTTGCATCAATAAGGCCAAAAGCAGGACTCATCGCTGTGCCTTTTAAAATGCATTATTATATAATAATACTGATATACTGTATGAACTGTTCATTAAGCTCTTCATCGATGTGTTGTGATGTGTCCTGTTTCAGTTGCCATGGCCGGGCTACCAGAACCGTTTTGCCATGGACCCTCGCATCATGAGTCACCCAGCAGCCATGGCAGCCTACAACTTGAACCTGCGACCTGCCGTCAATCGAGCGTCTCCCGTGCTTTACGGCCTGGGCCAACCTTCCCCGCTGGGCATCGGCCAGCTACCCGCCACAGACAAAGAGCTTTTACAGGAGCCTAATGCTAACGGTATCGCACTCTAAATAGTAATAATACGATTTAAATATGTCTGAGGGGAAATAAAATGTATACATACATGTGTACACCGACCAGGCATAACATTATGACCACTGACCGGTGAAGTGAATATAACTAATAACTCATCTTCATCGGGGTACCTGTTAGTGGGTGGGATATATTAGGCACCAAGTGAACATTTCATCCCCAAAGTCGATGTGTTGGAAGCAGGAACTGCCGCTCTTGTGGGGTGTTCCCAGTCTGCAGTGGTCAGTATCTATCAGAAGTGGTCCAAGGAAGGAACAGTGGTACACCTGCGGCCAAGGCTCATTGATGCACATGGTGAGTGAAGGCTGGCCCGTGTGGTCCGATCCAACAGACGAGCTACTGTAGGTCAGATTGCTGAAGAAGTTAATGCTGGTTCTAATAGAAAGGTGTCAGAATACACAGTATTCTGCATATTCTGCACTGCATAGCCACATACCAGTCAGGGTGCCCATGCTGACCCCTGTCCACTGCCAAAAGCGCCAACAATGGGCATGCGAGCATCGGAACTGGATGTTAAAGCTTCTGGTGCTAACATCTTGGTGCCAGATACCACAGCACACCTTCAGGGGTCTAGTGGAGTCCATGCCTCCACGGGTCAGGGCTGTTTTGGCAGCAAAAGGTCCCCCAACACAATTTTAGGAAGGTGGTCATAATGTTATGCCTGTTCGGTGTATATGTGAGTGTTGTGATGAGAGAGCTTTGTGTTTAATTTTGGGGGTTTGATGTATGTATGCTCTGTGTTTACAGGTAAGGTTGATGTTAATGGAAAAGTGGAGCACAACAGGCTGCTGACCCCTGAAAGAAAAGCTCCAGAGCTGAAAGAAAAACAGGTATCAAACCACCTACACATTTCTTTGGTCTGGTGTCTGGGGTGTGGGGGGCGTGACTTACCAATTGGGTGTTGCACTTGGGTGTAAGGCTGGGCGATATGACTAAAAAACTCATATCTTGATATGCTTTTGAGAGGTTGCAATATACGATACGATATAATGTAAACTTAACAAAGTACAATGGCAGGTCACTGGATAAATTGGTAATGCTTTGCTGTCATTGGAGAATGAAAGCGTACGGTAAACGGCAGCACCGCAACCCAGATCAATCTCACAGCAGCATAAAATCATAACCGCTGCTTACCTGAGCTTCTCTTCTTTTAATTGAGACCAAACGTACACCGATCAGCCATAACATTAAAACCACCTCCTTGTTTCTACACTTACTGTCCATTTTATCAGCTCCACTTACCATATAGAAGCACTTTGTAGTTCTACAATTACTGACTGTAGTCCATCTGTTTTTTTTCCCCCCGCATGCTTTGTTAGCCCCCTTTCATGCTGTTCTTCAGTGGTCAGGACCACCACAGAGCAGGTGTTATTTAGGTGGTGGATCATTCTCAGCACTGCAGTGACACTGACATGGTGGTGGTGTGTTAGTGTGTGTTGTGCTGGTATGAGTGGATGTCTAATAGAGTGTCCACGCACTGTCCACTCTTAGGCACTCCTACCTAGTTGGCCCACCTTGTAGATGTAAAGTCAGAGACGATCGCTCATCTATTGCTGCTGTTTGAGTCGGTCATCTTCTAGATCTTCATCAGTGGTCACAGGACGCTGCCCACGGGGCGCTGTTGGCTGGATATTTTTGGTTGGTGGATTATTCTCAGTCCAGCTGATCCACTCATACCAGCACAACACACACTAACACACCACCATCATGTCAGTGTCACTGCAGTGCTGAGAATGACCCACCACCTAAATAATACCTGCTCTGTGGTGGTCCTGGGAGAGTCCTGACCATTAAAGAACAGCATGAAAAGGGGCCAACAGAGCATGCAGAGAAACAGATGGACTACAGTCGGTAATTGTAGAACTACAAAGTGCTTCTATGTGGTAAGTGGAGCTGATAAAATGGACAATGAGTCATTAATAATGGACCAGCCAAAAGATATAAAAAATTGCCAATAATATCTGTCGCTTGCATGACGTGTGATCTATTATTGCTTATCATTAATCAAAGCTGAACTTTATTTCAGGTTGAGCCTGAGCCTGTTCATAACAAAAGCCCAGAGGCCCACGCCAGCCTGCTCTATTCCTCCACCCGCCTCCTACGCAAGGACCCTCCGACCCAGCGCCCCCTCGGCTTCCCCCTGCCCCCTCCTCACCCTGCCTTCGTCCCCCACGGCCCTCCGGGTCACCTGCCGCACTACGGCCTTCCCAGACCTCTTCGAGTGCAGCCCCAGCCCCCCGCCTACCCTCCGTCATTCTTCAGCGGCCACACTTTGGGTCAGCGCCCCCTGCACTCACCGGGCCTGGAAGGGTTGGACAGCGGGGAGAGCATGGTGGGTAACGCTGTTCCAGATGAACTGAAGAATGTCGTGAGAGGGCTGCCTTCACAGCACCAGTCACATCAGCAGCAACATCAGCAGCAACATCAGCAACCACATCAGCAGCCAATGCGCCTCAACAGCTTCGGAGAGGAGAGTCTCGATTCGCTGTTGGGTGACTCTCTGGGTATGTGTCTTTTAAGCACTGTTAGGCTGCCTAGGTAGTGAGGATTCTGACATCGATCTTTAGAGGGCAGATTATTGAGACCCTCAGGTTAGACAGCGATTGTCACCATACAGCAAGAAGGTCCTGGGTTCGATTCATGGATGGAAAGGCCCGGGTCCTTTCTGTGTGGAGTTTGCATGTTCTCCCCGTGTCTGCATGGGTTTCAAAGCGACTTACAGTAGAAGTGGGAGTATACAGTCTGAGCAATTGAGGGTCAAGGGCCCAACAGCAGCAACCTGGCAATGGTGGGGCTTGAACCAGTGACCTTCTGATTACTAGTCCACTGGCACTGGTGGGGCTTGAACCAGTGACCTTTTGATTACTAGTCCAGTACCTTAACCGCTAGGCTATAATCACCCCGGGAATGGGAAGCACATGAAGCTCCATCGTTACTCAGTCAGAATATCACTCAGAATAAGGCATCTCAGTAGGCAGCATTTTAGAATGACGAAGGGTCTGTCTGATAACCTAGTGAGCTGCCTTGCTGCCTACCTAGGCAGCTGGCTGAATAGACAGGATTCTAAACAGACATCAAACTCATAAGGCAGATTATTTAGACGCACTACTTAGACAGTGATTACGTAACCACCGTTTTCGCTCACTAAGCTAACACAGCAAGCCTCAGGCCATTTAAACAAATGGGCTGAGACAGCTCAACCCGCTAGCATGCTAGCTAACATCTCCCTCCATGTACGAAAACTGCATTCAGCATTTAGCAGACGCCTTTTATCCAAAGTAAGTGTGACAGTATACAGTCTGAGTAATTGAGGGTCGAGGGCCCAACAGCAGCAACCTGGCAGTGGTGGGGCTTGAACCAGTGACCTTCTGATTACTAGTCCAGTACCTAGTCCAGCACACGGAGCTCCATCGTTATTCAGACAGAATATCGCTCAGAATAAGGCATCTCAGTAGGCAGCATTTTAGAACGACCTAATATGCTGTCTATGGGTCTGTCTGAAAACCTAGTGAGCCGCCTTGCTGCCTATTGCCTATCTGGGCAGCTGCCTAAGTAGACAGGATTCTAAAAAGATATCAAACTCTTAAGGCAGATTATGACACTGTCACTGACAAGCCCGAATTTGCACTGAATGCTGGTATTGCCTTCACCGTGATTCAGTCAGATTATAGTTTCAAAACAAGGCACCTTAGTAGGCAGCATTTTAATGTATCTAAGAATTTAGACAGCCTTCTTTTCAGGAGCGTGTCTGTCTATGTAAACAGCGTTCTAGGTTTTGAGACGGACCCAACACGGCAACATGTAGTGTTTTCTATTTTGCTGTGTTAATCTGATGGTCCATCTGCCTGACGGACCGCTTAGCATCACGTCGACATTCATTAAAGCTGCATGTGTTTATATTATTGTAGATGGCCAGAGCTGTTCAGGTCTGGATACTCTGGCTTCCCAACAGCAGCAACAGCAGCAGCATCAGCCGCCAGTACGTCTGAGCCATTGGGGCGAGCCCGGGCCCTTCCTGCAGGGTGCAATCCCTCCCTTTACCCTGGCGCAGCAGCTGGCACACATGGGCCAGCCGGGCATGCGGCTTCCCCATCAGCTTCTCCGTGCCAACTGGGGCCTGGGTGCTAGCGCTGAGGACGAGAACAGAGTGCCCATGTCCAGGTCAGTGAGAGTCATGCTACTACTACAGTACATACTACTACTATGTGTGAATCAACTGTTCATTGTGTAGGCGCCTTGACCAGCCAGTAGAGGCCGCAAGTGCAACGACCTTCCCTCCCTCGGGCACATACGAACATATTACGTACATATCAGCCAGACCTATTGAAACCAGATGTATAGAATCAATTATATGCCTCAAGGTTTGTGGCATTAGTTTGGGGAAGGCCCTTTCCTCTTCCAGCATGATGTCCCTGTTCACAGCAACGTCCTTGAAGATGTATTTCAGAGCCCTGACCATTGAAAGCAATTGAAATTGCATGCCTGGCCTTCTCACCCATCATGAGTGGGCACAAATTCCCACAGACATGCTTTTAACATCTTACACATTCTCAAAAGGATAAAGGGTTTCGGAACAACAAGCAAACTGTCAGCCGTTCAGGTGGCACAGCGGTAACATACGCTAGCACACCAGAGCTGGGATTTCGAATACATCCGGCTGGGCTGGGCGGCTACACGAACAACGATTGGCTGTTGTTCATAGGGTGGGAAAAAACGGACCGGGTTCCTCATAACTGGTACAATTACGACCCCTGCTGGCTGATTAATGGCGCCTGCGCAGAGTCGGGGAATAATGCTGATCAGGGTGTGGCTCTCCGTGCACAAAGCTGATCTGCATATGAACTCGCCTCGCGCAGGTGAAAAGATGCAGTCGGTACTGCACACGTGTCGGAGGGGTCGTGTCAGTTGCGAAGCCAACTGTCATGCGTCCATATACTTTTGGCCATATAGAGTATTAAGTTTTAGCCTATTACAATGTCTAGACAAATCAATTTGCCCTTCTTCCATCTCTAGGTACCCCGGTCTGCTCCCCCAGGAGCCATACGAGCAGCGAGAAGCCACTGAAATGCCGCCCCCTCAGTCCCGCCTGCTACAATACCGCCAGGTGCAGCAGCCCCACCCTCCAGGAGAGCTACCTTCCCCACCCTCCTCCTCATCCGCCCTGTCTTCTGCTCCCTCTAGTTCCAACAATCACAACCACACCCCCCTCCAGGGACCTTTCCCTTTCTCGGAGACCAGCTGTGAGCTCCCTTTTCAACAGCAGCAGGCCTTCAGCCAGGGCTCCCTCCCCCTTCATCCCGAGCACGTTCCCGTCAAGTACCTCTTACCAGAGGCCCACTGGCACCATGCTAGCGCGCAGCAGTGCCCGCCGCTGCCGTTCGGCCTACAGCACGGCCCTTTTACACAGATGCAGCTACATCAGCACAAACAGCAACAGCAGCTCCAGGCCTCACACAATGCCCTCCACAGTCTAGAAGAGGTAAGATCGTAATCTGTGGACGTCATTTTAGAAGCACTGGGTGTTATTGTATGTGGGTCTAAAAGACTAAAGGTTTAGACTTACCATGAGCTTTCAGTCCTGTTTCTAAACCAGACCACAGAGTTCTTAATAAGAAAGTTTATTAGTAATGTATTGCACAAAAATATAAGTATTATTTTCTTCTGTGGCAACTCACCGTTTCGAACACCTGAGTGACATTGATTAGACCAGAATCATCATGACTGGATTGCTCACTGATAGCCATACTGAGTACCCAATGACAGTAGTTTAAGGAGCGACAGGTCGTGAGCCACCAAGACTCATTGATGCCAAAGAACATGAAGGTTATGGCATCTGGTTCTGACCAAAAGATAAACAACTGGTTCAAATGTGCCAATCAATGTGTGCCCATGCTTACTCTTGTCCATTTCCGAGCACCTACGATGTGCATGCAGGCATCAGAACTGGTCCACTGGTTCCATCGGTCTGACAGTCCTGTTTTCCCTGAGGTCGTGTGAACCTCAGGGTGAGGTTGACCTGCTGGTAATGTCCTGATACCAGATACCACCAGACTTCTTCAGATGTCAGTTTTTGGGACGAAAAATTGAGGTGTGCTCTTTGTGCAGCTTGCTGACATGGCCTGTCATTCTGCTCATTCTGAACTGAGCATATCAGCATCATTCTGACAACAGATTACGCATCATAAAACTTTATTTTAATGCATACAGCAATTTCTCAGGGTTTCCACCTAGAAGAGCCGTTAGTACCACTAGTATAGGTCAAAGGACAGTTCCATCCACCAGACGAAATGTACAATGTATTTGATGTCTTCTTTTAATTATAATCGATCGCTAATATTATCGTCTTCCTCTGTCAGTATGAACCACGGGGGCCCGGACGGCCCCTTTACCAGAGGCGGATCTCCTCCAGCTCTCCTCAGCCGTACAGCGAGAGTATGGTGCAGTGTAAGGAGCCTCAGGATCCCGCGGCCTCCTTCGCGTATTCCCAAACAGACCTGTGGCCCGCCCCGGGCCCCGCTCCTCTACATAACATTCCGTGCAATGGAGCCAGCCGTCTCGTCCCTGACAGGGATATTTTAGGTGAGTTACTGAAACGTTAAGCTGCACAGAAAAAAAATACACCATACCAACCAGTCTTGAGGTTGGCACAGCGTTCCCTTTGTCATTTGGACTGGTACTGGATGACCCTTCTAATTCATATATGGGCTCCTTCCCCCAAAATAGGTAAAAACAGCAGTAATATGATGTGGAAAACAGCATTTTATGAAGTTATCACTTGAAGTAAGCACTTTGTAGTTCTACAATTACTGACTGTAGTCCGTCTGTTTCTCTGCATGCTTTGTTAGCCCCCTTTCATGCTGTTTTTCAATTGTCAGGACCCCCACAGGACCACCACAGAGCAGGTATTATTTAGGTGGTGGATCATTCTCAGCACTGCAGTGGCACTGACATGGTGGTGGTGTGTTAGTGTGTGTTGTGCTGGTATGAGTGGATCAGACACATGTGGACCTCAGGGTAAGGTGTAGGATGATCCACCTTGCGACCTGCCGGTAAAGTCATGGTACCAGATACCACCAGACTCCTTCAGATGTTTTATTTTGACAGCAGAGCCTGATGTGTTTTTTTTTTTACCTAGAAGAGCTTTATGTATTTTTTAACACCTCACTGTCACTGCTGGACTGAGAATAGTCCACCAACCAAAAATATCCAGCCAACAGTGTCCTGTGACCACTGATGAAGGTCAGCATGAAACAGCAGCAATAGATGAGCGATCGTGTCTGACTTTACATCTACAAGGTGGACCAACTAGGTAGGAGTGTCTAATAGAGTGGACAGTGAGTGGACACGGTATTTATAAACTCCAGCAGTCCCAGCACAACACACACTAACACGCCACCACCATGTCAGTGTCACTGCAGTGCTGAGAATGATCCACCACCTAAATAATACCTACTCTGTGGTGGTCCTGTGGGAGTCCTGGCCATTGAAGAACAGGGTGAAAGGGGGCTAAGAAAGCATGCAGAGAAATAGATGGACTACAGTCAGTAATTGTAGAACTACAAAGTGCTCCTATATGATAAGTGTTAATGTGATGTTATGTTATTATACGGTTCACCATCACCCATAACACGTGCTCGACCTTCTTTCCAGTTTCAAAAGTGATGAGCGGTGCGGAGGAGCACGTCCAGCCCGAGTGCGCGCAGCAACCTCCTCAGCCGGCCGGCCTCGCGCCTCTCCAGCAGCCCGGACACTTCCCAGCCCTCCTGCCCAGCAAGCAGATACCCCCGGACCCCGGAGGAGCGGGCCCCGCGCCAGCCCCCGGCCACCCCAAGACCCCGACCATGTCGTACGCCAGCGCCCTCCGAGCCCCTCCGAAACCTCGCTGCCCGCTGCCCGAGCAGGCCAAAAAGAACAGCGACCCGATCTCATTGTTACAGGACCTTAGCATAGGGAGTTCCAACAGTAGCAATGGCTATTACTCATATTTTAAATAAGTGCATATATATATATATGAATATAAATATATATAAATATAATACACCCTCTTAATTAAAAATTCCAAACAAACAAAAAAAATAGAATAACAATCAACAAAAAATCAACGTTAAAAAAAAAATGCTTTTGATTTTGGTCTAGTTAGTCTTTTTGCGTTTTATTATTTTTTACTTTATTTAGTTAGTCCTTTCTTTTACAGTTTGACTGTGCTTTAACAAATGAAAGTCAGCATATATATTAAAAACGTACCAAACCGTTGAATATAAAAAAAAAACCACAAACGTTTATGAAAACAGAAGATTTTTTAAAACACAGAGAATCGGTTGACCATTCGGCTGCTCGTCTTTTCTTCTCCTGGAATTATGTCCGCTCTCTTTGCATTTACTAGCTGTAGTAAACTAGTAAGTTGAAGTGATTTTATTTCCCGGCTGGCTTTTAATTATGAGTTCTTTAATCATTATGGGTGTGTGTTTCTCGTGCCGGCAGCTGAATGATGAACCGACTCGGACAAAAAAAATATTATAAAAAACTTGTATAGCTGTAGACAGACTTTTCTCAGACTGTACATAAGAATAAAGACATAAAACAAACCAGTGCTGTGCGGTTTATTTTTTATATCACAGTTGGTAACCAGGTTTGTGAATCTGCCGCTATTGTTTATGCTTTGTTTATTTTTTCAACCCAATTTTCTCCCCTAATCTAGTCGTGTCCAATTACCCTGATAGCATCCTTTACTGATTTAACCCTTCTCGACTGACACACGCCCCCTCCGACACGTGCTCAGTACAGACTGCATTTTTCACCTGCACGAGTCGAGTTCATATATATCGATCAGCACTGTGCACGGAGAGCCACACCCTGATCGGCATTATTCCTCAGCTCTGTGCAGGGGTCGTAATTGCACCAGTTATGAGGACCCATGATCCGGCTTGCCCCTAACCCTAAGCCTATGAACAACATCCAATCGTTGTTCGTGCAGCCGTCCAGCCCAGCCGGGTGGCAGAGCGGAGTTTCGATACGGTGTATTCAAAAACCCAGCTCTGATGTGCCAACGTATTTTACCGCTGCGCCACCTGAGCGGCACGTTTATGCTTTTTTTAAACTGAGGGTCTGTCTGAAAACCTAGTGATCTCCCAAGAAGAAGGCTGTCTCAATCTTGGATACCTTAAAATGCTGCCTACTGAGTTGCCTGAGGTGTCCGGTCATCCCGCCCTAGCAGAAACGGGTCTCCTGCAGGCACTGCCAATTAAGCCCGCTAGATGGCGCCCAGCCGACCGGTGGCAATGCCGAGTTTCGAACCGAGGAGTTCAGTTTATTTTTTATATGACAGTAGGAACAATCGAACGTTTCGATGGTTGTAGTGATGGTAACCAGGTTTGTAAATCTTCTGATATTGTTTATGTTTTTTGAGACTACAGGTCTGTCTGAAAACCTAGTGATCTGTCTACGTAGATGCATTTTACGTCATCCTATGCGCTCCCAAGAAGAAGGCTGTCTCAATCTTAGATACCTTTAAATGCTGCCTCCGGAGGTGTCCGGTCATCCCGCCCTAGCAGAAACGTGTCTCCTGCAGGCACTGCCAATTATGCCCGCTAGATGGCGCCCAGCCGACCAGTGGCAACGTTGAGTTTTGAACCCTGTGCTAGCAGAATATCCCGCTGCTCCACCTGGGTGCTTTCTGACTGAATAACGAGGGAGCATCCGTTACTTCCTAAGCAGTGAAGGCAATCCCAGCATTCAGTGCGGCTCAATTTTTCTCACAAAAGATTTCAAATAAGGTGGACGGATGTGGAGCAACAGAAGAGTTCTTGTCCAATGTAAATAAAATATGTACAAGTGTCTTGTTAATGTGTATTTAACCATTTTCGGTACACAGAGTGGGATGTTAGCTGGCATGCTAGTGGATTGTGCCACCTCACCTTTGGTATGAATGGCCTAAGGCTAACTGTGTTAGCTTAGTAGGCTAAAACTGAGGTGACAAAATCGCTGTCTAAGTAGTGCGTCCAAATAATCTGCCTTGAGTTGGATGTCTTATTAGAATTCTCTGTACTTAAACAGCTGCCTAGGTAGGGAGCAAGGCAGCTCACTAGGTTTTCAGACAGACCCAATGTGTAATGTGTGGAGACAGGCCTTCTGTAGTCTGGATGGGATTGCCAATTCTACTCATCAGTCTATGGACATCAGTCTATCTGTGAACTGCTATCTCCAGGTCTGTCCACACACGTGAGCACTGAGGCTTGGCCACTCAAGAGCCTTCTGTGACCTACCTCAAAGCCATTCCAGTGTTGTTTTGGCTGTATGCTTTGGGTCATTGTTGTGTTAAAATGTAAACTTCAAGGATATCCAAATACCCAATTGCATTTCACTTTCTTCACCACCCCCGACAACCCACCCGGACACAGGTGCAGTAGCCGACTGCTTCTTTTTACCAGCATGAGATGGGTTCATATGGAGATCCGTATTGCACCAATCTTTATTATCCCACTTCTCATTGTGAATGCGCTAGTGATCAGCCAACTGAGGTTGTTATTGCAACAGTCATGAGGAATTCCCTCTGGCCAAGCCGAACATTGTCCATATAGACCAGGTTCGCCGTTTACTTAACAGTGACGTCCGTCTTGCCACTCCACCATAGAGTACTGCACAAATGGTTGTCCATCCAACAGGTAAGCATGACAGTTTGGTTTCAAACCTCCCAAGGTAAGTCCGTTCTATCCCTGATGTTCAAATAGGCATGACGGCCAACTACAGTAAACACCCCTGCTGTGAAGTATATATAGACCTTTGATTTCAACTAGAAATGTAACTGATTATGAGGGCACGGTGGCTCAGTGGGTAGCACTGTCGCCTCACAGCAAGAAGGTCCTGGGTCCAGGTCTTTCTGTGTGTAATTTGCATGTTCTCCCCATGTCTGAGTGGGTTTCCTCCCACAATCCAAAGACATTGGCTTTACTTTGGCAAGTGAGGTGAATTGGAGAAACTAAATTGTCCATGACTGTGTTTGACATTGAAATTGTAAACTGATGTTACAACTGTGGCTATTTGTTTAGCCCATCAGTCTAGACATTACTTACTGATGTTCAGGTGAGTGCATCACATCACTTTAAGCATCCCTATTTATAAAACCACTGAGGACACGTTTTATGTCTCGGGTCCTATGGTGTCAGGCAGGACATTTTATTACATAGAAAATATACTGTATATGCTGCATGTCATTATGTACAGTGTAGTACAGTTTACATTCAACTTCAAGGGACATGTCCTTAGATTTTTATGACTTCTGCACCGGTTCTGGGACAGTATGGAAAATGTAATAAAATAAATATGCAGTGTTCCTTACATTTACTTTTTATTTGATTGCAGACAGGATGAACCTGAGATATTTCATGTTTTGACTGCTCAACTTCATTTCATTTGTTAATGAACATCCATTCCTGCATGTCAGGCCTGCAACACATTCCAAAAAAAGTTGGGACGGGGGCAATTTAGGGCTAGTAATGAGGTGAAAAACTAAATAATGATGTGATTCCAAACAGATGATTGATGTCAACAGGTGATTAATCATGGTTTGGTACAAAAGCAGCATCCAGGAAAGGCTGAGTCTTTGATGAGCAAACAATGTACCTCAAAGAAAGATTGGAAGGGATTTGCATACTTCTCCCTCTACAGTGCATAATATCATTAAACAATTTAAGGAATCGGGAGGAATTTTAGTGCATAAAGGCCAAGGGCACAAGCTTAAGCTGAACTCCCGTGATCTTCGATCCCTCAGATGGCACTCCATCAAGAACCGCCACTCAACAATAGCTGATATAACCACATGGGTGAGGGATTACTTTGGCAAACCTTTGTCAAGCACTACAATACAGAGTTACATGCACAAATGCCACTTAAAGCTTTACTGTGCATAAAAGAAGCCTTATGTTAACTATGTCCAGAAGCGGCGTTGACTTCTCTGGGCTCGGAGGCATCTAGGATGGACCATCACATAGTGGAAACGTGTATTGTGGTCAGATGAATCAGCATTCCAGTTCTTTTTTGGAAAAATGGACCAAAGATGAAAAGGACCATCCAGACTGTTATCAGCAACAAGTCCAAAAGCCAGGGTCTGTCATGGTATGGGTCTGTGTCAGTGCCCTTGTGTGTGATGGCAGCATTAATGCAGAAAAATACACTGAGATCTTAGAGCAACATGTGCTGCCTTCAAGACGTCATCTTTTCCAGGGACGTCCATGCATTTTTCGACAAGACGATGCAAAACCACATGCTGCACACATTACAAAGACATGGCTGCGAAAGAAGAGGGTACGAGTACTGGACTGGCCTGCCTGCAGTCCTGACCTGTCCACAATATAGAATGTGTGGAGAATTTTGAAAGGAAAAATGCGACAACGACGACCCCCCGTACTGTTGCACATCTTAAGACGTGTTTGCAGGAAGAATGAGACAAAATAAAAACTGAAACACTAAATCACTTGGTCTCCTCGGTGCCTAAACGTCTTTTAAGTGTGGTGAAAAGGAATAGCAACATTATAGAGTGGTAAATGCTTTACTGTCCCAACTTTTTTTGGAATGTGTTGCAGGCCTGAGATGCAGGAATTGATGTTTATTAATAAATGAAACATGAAATAAATTATGTTCATCCTGTCTGCAATGAAATAAAAGTCAAATAAGGTGGCAGAAATCGTTCAAATCCCAAGACTGCAATGACAACCCTATTTACAGATGTCTATAAACTTCTGACGTTTACTGTAATATGTTGCTGTATTTATACATATTTCAGGCTTAAATTACAGTCACTAAACATGTTTAAATGCTTAACCTACACTGTATTCACGATCCAAACTGTTATCTCTGCTTATAGGCGAACAATCGTAGCTGTAAGCTATAAAATACCACAGCTTTAAGAAACTGACATTATTTTACCTTCTTTTCTTAGAGATTTGTCTTAACACAGCTTTTTATACTAAAAAATAGACAAACATGTTTTCTTTTCTTAAAATATCCTAAAATTGAGACATTTCCCAAAAGTATGTGGACACCATTGTGACTAAATATGACAGAACTGGATTTACACTCCACGACATGAACTCAACCCAACAATATTGAAGCGGCGATAGGCGAGTGACATTCAGCTCAGCCAATCAGAATGCAGCACCCGGTTTATACATGTGCGTTCGGACGTTCTGCATTTAGTTAGTTTTGTATGAGACTCGCCGTATGGCCCCAGCATTGAACCCAATAGCAGACATCCCAAGTCTCCTGGAAGTTCCGGGAGTCTCCCGCATATAAATAGCGGCTCCCTGATGCCGGCAAATCAGATAAAATCTTCCAGAATCTAGAACGAGCGGCCAAGAGCGACACACACACGCGCACGCGGATTAAATCTGTTATCTGATATATAATCTAGCGCACTGTGTAGGGAACATAAATCAATTGTCTAATATACTGTCTAGTGCACTATGTAGGGAACATAAATTTGTTATCTGATATACAATCTAGTGCACTATGTAGGGAACATAAATCCGTGATCTGATATACAATCTAGTGCACTGTGTAGGGAAAATAAACCAATTGTCTAATTCAATATCTAGTGCACTACGTAGGGAGCATAAATTCATATCTAAAATACTATCTAGTGCACTACGTAGGGAACATAAATCCGTTATCTGATATACTATCTAGTGCACTATGTAGGGAACATAAATCCGTTAACTAATACGCTACCTAAAGCATTATGTAAGGAACATAAGTCTATTATCTAGTACACTATCTAGTGCACTAAGTAGGGAACATAAATCTATTATCTTTCACACTATCTAGTGCACTATGTAGTACACATTAATGTGTTTGTGACACGAACAGTTAGCTTAGTAGCTCAGCTCCTAAAAGTTCTGTTATCACCCATATTCTTTGGTGTGTGTTTTTTTTTTTTTTTTTTTTTTTTTGGGCTTGAGAGGTCGAGGTCTGGGGGTACCTCCCTGAAATGAGTTTTTGCAACTTGGGATGTCTGGGAGCACGAAGGAACTAATGCTGTCCACATACTTTTGCCTTGTATTTTGACATGTATAGAAGGACAGAGATTTACTAAAGCATAAATGTGTTTACCTGCAAAAAATGAATAACAATAGAAAAATGAAATCTGGTTCCCGATCTGGATCATCGCTCGTCTTGTAGAAGCGAAGCTGTCGATCTGTCGGTTGTGTTATGCGTTCTTACTGCGTGCCACAATGTGCACCGGGATCGTCAGAGAGACTCTGCTAGTCTATAGGTTCGGGCTCGGCGTCCATACAGGTCTCCCACGGGTTCCTCGGCATGTGGGGCATGGAGATGATGAGCAGGCTGATCCCGCTGATGAAGAGGAGGATGAAGGCTGCGCAGGCGCACGAGAAGGACCACGAATAGTAGTACTCGATCCAGATGGTTTCGTCGCTGTCGATCATGCGTTTGACCGACTGCCTCATGACCTCCACTGAAATGACGATGCAGAGACCTGGGAAGAGGTCATGCAGACATTGGATACTTTAGAACGAGCAGTGGTTTCTTGGGTTTGCAGAATATTGATCAGTGTAGGGTTTCACGTTTTGGTTCTCTTGTGAGTACAGCCATTTGGGTCAGGTAACCAAAGGAACCGGTTGATTCACCGACCTTTAGAACTTCTCAACCTTGAAACCAGCTGTGAAGCCATACTCACATCGACAACTGACTTTAGCAACTGCTTCAATCTAATCTGGGTCACATTGGGTCTAGTGCCACATACTTAGACCACCCAATCCACCTTCTATACATTTAAAAACCAATGGAGATCTGGGAAGAATATCACCAAACCTCTTCCCAACATCAGCTAGGACCTAAGTTACTAGGACAGTTACTAGAGGTAAGGAATACACTGATCAGCCATAACATTAAAACCACCTCCTTGTTTCTTTACTTACTGTCCATTTTATCAGCTCCACTTACCATATAGAAGCACTTTGTAGTTCTACAATTACTGACTGTAGTCCATCTGCTTCTCTGCATGCTTTGTTAGCCCCCTTTCATGCTGTTCTTCAATGGTCAGGACTCTCCCAGGAACCCACAGAGCAGGTATTATTTGGGTGGTGACACTGCAGTGACACTGACATGGTGGTGGTGTGTTAGCGAGTGTTGTGCTGGTATGAGTGGATCAGACACAGCAGCGCTGCTGGAGTTTTTAAATACCGTGTCCTCTCACTGTCCACTCTATTAGACACTCCTACCTAGTTGGTCCACCTTGTAGATGTAAAGTCAGAGACGATCGCTCATCTATTGCTGCTGTTTGAGTCGGTCATCTTCTAGACCTTCATCAGTGGTCACAGGACGCTGCCCACGGGGCGCTGCTGGCTGTATATTATAGGTTGGTGGACTATTCTCAGTCCAGTAGTGCTGTTTCTGATCCACTCATACCAGCACAACACACACTAACACACCACCACCATGTCAGTGTCACTGCAGTGTCACCACCCAAACAATACCTGCTCTTTGGTGGTCCTGTAAGGGCCCTGACCACTGAAGAACAGCATGAAAAGGGGGCTAACAAAGCATGCAGAAAAACAGATGAACTACAGTCAGTAATTGTAGAACTACAAAGTGCTTCTATATGGTAAGTGGAGCTGATAAAATGGACAGTGAGTGTAGAAACAAGGTGGTTTTAATGTTATGGCTGATTGGTGTATATAAAGAGACATTCGATTTAAAGCGTGGAGCTCACCTGCAAAAGCGAAGAACATGCCAGCTGGTCTTAACAGGTAGTCCTTGCTTCCTCCAAAGGCTCCTAGTACACACAAGCTCCCCAGGATCATGAAGGCCAGGCTGAAGATGGCAATAGCAGCTGCTGAGATATTGTACTCTGGAATGTATACACCACTGTAGTGAGAACTGGCTTCAAGTTTACCTACAATCGTTATATCTAAGCTAAACAGACTGCGTTAAACTATCATTATACTTAATATTGTAGAATTCAAACCAAACTAAAATTAAAACCAAATAAAAAAAGTAGAACGGGGCATGGGTATGAAAGTGGAACCTACCGAAAACTTTCAGTTTAGGTTCTCTCACCATCTACCATACATGACATTATAAATACATTCATGGAATCTGGAGAAATCTCAGTCCATGTAGGGTAAGACCAGAGATCACTGTAAAGTGTTTGAGCATTGAACCCTTAATATACACCGACCCACCTTCCTAATATTGTGTTGGCCCCCCTTTTGCTGCCAAAACAGCCCTGACCCTTCGAGGCATGGAGTCTGACACCTTTCTATCAGAACCAGGATTAACTTCTTCAGCAATTTGAGCTACAGTAGCTCGTCTGTTGGATTAGCTCCCCACGAGCATCAATGAGCCTTGGTCGCCCATGACCCTGTCGCCGGTTTACCACTGTTCCTTCCTTGGATCACTTTTCATAGATCATGCACCACTGCAGACCGGAAACACTGCACAAGAGCTGCAGGTTTGGAGATGCTCTGACCCGGTCGTCTAGCCATCACAATTTGGCCCTTGTGAATCTCGCTCAAATCTTTATGCTTGCCCATTTTTCCTGCTTCTAACACATCAACTTTGAGGATAAAATGTTCACTTGCTGCCGAATATATCCCACCTACTAACAGGTGCTGTTAATCAGTGTTGTTCACTTCATGTTATGCCTGGTGGGTATACTCTGGAGTACTTCAGAAAAACATTGTCACCTAACACGGTTCGCCGCTGCATCAAGAAATGCTGCTCTTATGCAGAGATCAAGTTCTCTGGGTCCACGCTTACTTACCTTCGAGAGACCAAGTCAGTAGTAGCATGTGCTGTTGTGCTGTGGTCAAATGAGTCCAAGTTTAAGCTTGTTTTTGTGAAAAACAGATCTCAAGTTCTTCCTGCCAGTACGTAAAGGAACATCCGAAGTGTTAACAGCAGAAGGTGTAAAAGCCAACATCTGTGATGTTATGAGGGTGCATCAGTGTTTACTGGATGGGAAATTTGCACATGTGTGAAGGCATCATCGACGCAGAGGCGTATATTCGAATTTTAGAAAGACACAAGGCACCACGAAGGCGTATTGTTTTCCAAAAAATACAAATCAGAAAAAGTTGGGACAGTATGAAAAATGCAAATAAATTAAAACTGCAGAGTTTCTTACATTTACTTTGACTTTTATTTCATTGCAGACAGGATGAACCTGAGATATTTCATGTTTTATCTGCTCAACTTCATTTCATATGTTAATATTCCTTCATTCCTGCATTTCAGGCCTGCAACACATTTCAAAAAAGTTGGGACGGGGCAATTTAGGGCTAGTAATGATGTGATTCCAAACAGGTGATTATAATCATGGTTTGATACAAAAGCAGCACCAGGAAAGGTTGAGATGATCAGATGATCTCCAGTTAAAAGAGATGTGCATATTTCTCCCTCTACAGTGCATAATATCATTAAACGATTCAAGGAATCAGGAGGAATTTCAGTGCGTAAAGGTCAAGGGTGCAAGCTTAAGCTGAACGCCCGTGATCTTCGATCCCTCAGACGGCACTGCATCAAGAACCGCCACTCAACAATAGCTGATATAACCACATGGGCGAGGGATTACTTTGGCAAACCTTTGTCAAGCACTATAATACAGAGTTACATGCACAAATGCCACTTTACTGTGCAAAAAAGAAGCGGCGTCAACTTCTCTGGGCGCAGAGGCATCTAGGATGGACCATCACACAGTGGAAACGTGTGTTGTGGTCAGATGAATCAGCATTCCAGGTCATTTTTTACATTGAGATCTTAGAGCAACATGTGCTGCCTCAAGACGTCGTCTTTTCCAGGGACGTCCATGCATTTTTCAACAAGACGATGCAAAACCACATGCTGCACACATTACAAAGGCATGGCTGTGGAAGAAGAGGGTACGGATACTGGACTGGACTGCAATGAAATTGAAGTCAAAGTAAATGTAAGAATGTTTTTTATTATTTGCGTTTTCCATACTGTCCCAACTTTTTTCTGATTTGGGTTTGTACAATGATGTTGGTCAGTGAAATCAATGGAAATTTTGTTTGACATTCGTCAGTTAAATAAAGATTCAAGAAAATGAACAAATCACAGATTTGTTTTTATTACATTGTACAAAACGTCCCATCTTTTGTGAAAATGAGGTCTGTACTCTAACTCTAAGTCATGTCACATTAAATCACATCACAGCACTAATCAGTCTGATCTCAGACTGCTTTTGCATCTAATGTGTCTTTAATTAGTAATAGGCTACAGGCATATTGATTGTTAGAATGACTATTGATGTTTCCAGAGACGGCAGAAGAATGCATAGCGCTCGACAGAGTCACTTCATGTCCTGCGTGTTGTCAGATCGAGATACGAGTCTTTTTACTCCTTAACTGTATGGCGGCTTTGATGCGTGAAGCGTGAAATAGCTAGGATCGTTCAGCTTGAATAGATGCATCATGTCTGATCTGGACCTTAAGTTGTTGGATTGCCTGGCCTCCTGGCTGAGATGCCTGAATGCATCAGGTGTTACATATGGGTCAAAAGGGTAGACTGCAGCTTATGGGCATAGAGACGCCTCTAGAAATAGCCAATTAGGGGAAAAAAATTGGGAAGGAAGGGAAAAAACGGACAGCAAAAAATAAGGATTTACGCTGATCAGGCATAACATAATGACCACCTTCCTAGTATTGTGTTGCTCCCCCTTTTGCTGCCAAAACAGCCCTGACCCGTCTAGGCATGGACTCCATTAAACCCATCTGGCACCAAGATGTTAGCAGTTGTGAGGTGGGACCTCCATGGATCGGACTTGTCTCTCCAGAACATCCCACAGATGCTCGATTGGATTGAGATCTGGGGAATTTGGAGGCAAAAACGTGATTCATCAGACCAGGTCACCTTCTCCCATTGGTCCGTGGTCCAGTTCAGATGCTCACGTGCCCATTGTTGGCGGTGGACAGGGGTCAGCATAGGCACCCTGACTGGTCTGCGGCTATGCAGCCCCATAACCAACAAACTGTGATGCAGTGTCACCTTTCTATTAGAACCTATCTATCTATCTATCTATCTATCTATCTATCTATCTATCTATCTATCTATCTATCTATCTATCTATCTATCTATCTATCTATCTATCTATCTATCTATCTTTCTATCTATCTATCTATCTATCTATCTATCTATCTATCTATCTATCTTTCTATCTTATATACACCGATCAGGCATATCATTATGACCATGATAACACTGATTATCTCTTCATCACGGCACCTGTTAGTGGGTGGGATATATTAGGCAGCAAGTGAACATTTTATCCTCAAAGTTGATGTGTTAGACGCAGGAAAAATGGGCAAGCGTAAGGATTTGGGCGGCTAGACGACTGGTTCAGAGCATCTCCAAAACTGCAGTGGGCTGTATCTATCAAAAGTGGTCCAAAGAAGGAACAGTGGTAAACCGGCGACAGGGTCATGGGCGGCCAAGGCTCATTGATGCACGTGGGGAGCGAAGGCCGGCCCGTGTGGTTCGATCCAACAGACGAGCTACTGTAGCTCAGATTGTTGAAGAACTTGATGCTGGTTCTGATAGAAAGAAGTGAGAATACACAGTGCATCACAGTTGCAGGACTGTTTTAAAGAGTCAAGAGGGTTAAAAGCCTTGCTGAAGGTCCCAACAGTCCCAACAGTGGCTGTGAGGCAGGAGGCAGAGCTAAAATACAAACCTTCATCCTTTCAATTGATAGCTCAAAGCTCTACCCACTAGGATACCACTTTCTCTATAATAACACCTCTATAAGAGCGAATGAGAATTAATGTGAGGGCCTGAATGTCATGTGGTTCTCGGTGTACGCCGAGGCTTAGCAAGGTCACTTACCTTTTTGAGTCTTGACTTCAAAAACTTCAGCCTCTTCCCCTGACGTGAAGTGTTTGAAGTAGGAGCAGTTCTTGACTGCAAAGAGAGATGAAAACAGTGATTGTAGCTGAGGAGGTGCTGTTGGTGCCTGCCGTTACGATGCACTTGCACTTCCAATGAGCCTAGCCGGCATTTCCTCCCGAGACCGACCGCTCAGTGTTAGCTGCTATCAATGTGCTTCCTGCAGACATTCTCATCCTCCAGACAGTTTCAGGGAAACGGGGGAGGCTAAGGGTACCACCCTAGTTTCCACTTTCTGCTTCGCCACTGATACACGCCCCCTCCGACACGTGTGCAGTACCGACCTCGTCTTTTCACCTGCATGATGCGAGTTCATATGCGGATCAGTCTTGTGCACGGAGAGCCACACCCTGATCAGTATTATTCCCAGACTCTGCGTAAGCACCAGTCATAATTGCACCAGTTATGAGGAACCCTGGTCCGGCTCATCCCACCCTGAACAACAGCCAATCGTTGTTCATGTAGCCACCCAGCCCAGCCGTAAAGCAGAGCTGGAACTGACCATCTTAGCGCTTGCCCCGCCCGCTCCCAAACATACGCTGCTTATTTCACAAAGACATGATAAGACCTTTTCACCGCAGTTGGCACTGACCTCTCTCAACACAGGTCAAAGCATCTCAGGCGTACCATGAGCATCGCTACAGAACAATCCCACCGCCCTTCGCCGCTATTAGGCGATGCTTTTATTTCAGGACTCCCATGGGGAAGCACAGGAGCGTGATTATGAAGGTGTGTAGGCAGTCTGACACCTCTCGCTTAGATTAAACTCATAAAGCAAGCTCGCACTTGCCGCTGTCCGGAGAACGAGCGGGAGGAAGATGGGCAACAGGCAGTAAAAAAGAGGAGCTATTTGTTACTCTGGACCCACAATCTCCGTCAAGGGTGAGAAGAGACGAAGGGAAAAAAAGCATGCTGTGAGGAGGTTACCTAGCAACAGGCTGCTCCTATGTGCAGTGATGGTTCAGCCTCAATGAGGAGAGCAAAGCAAGGGCTGCTGAGCTGCTTTTAGGGTGTCATTTATTTACCCTGTTTGACCGTTCCTATTACAATGTCTTACTCTCGGGGAAATTGTTACCCCTTGGTGGAGGTCTGGGTTGAAAAAAAAGGCAGCGCTTCCTCTCCACCAATGCTGATCCCTGCTCTGATTGAGGAGAACGAAGCTAACCCACACCCCCCTCCGACACGTGGGCAGCATGCCGTATGCATTGTGTCACCTGCAGTGCAGCTCAGCACTGTGTACTGAGAGACGCACCCTGAGAGCACTCTTTTCTCATCTCCGTGCAGGCGCCATCAATCAGCCAGCAGAGGTCGTAATTGCATTAGTTATGAGAGAGAGACCCCATCCGGCTTAATCCCGCCCATATCTGAACAACAGGCCAATCGTTGTTCATGTGGCCGCTCAGCCTAGCCGGCAGGCAGAGCTGAGATTCGGTACGATGTATTCGAGATCCCAGCTCTGGTTCCAGCGTGTGTGTTTTTACCGCTGCGCCACCTGAGCGGCCTAGCTTGGATGTTTAAATAGGGGCAACAAATAAACACCCTTTTATGATGTACACCTGCTGTGTAGCTACATTTATTGCCGTTACACAATATCGCCAAATGATCGGGGACATCCCTCTTACTTATTGAGTTCGGATGTTCAGCCACAATGAAATTACATGCTAGCAACTTTGGCAACAATATAACAAGGCTGCTACAGCCTAATGTCCTCCTGTGCATCAAATGAGGTCCATAAAGCCATGGTGGCTTGCACAGAGCCGTGGAAAAAAAATCCCATTAGACACCTTTGGGACTGGAGGCCAACATCAGCGCCTAACCTCACAGACCTCACACTCCTACAATCACACATCACCACTTTGGAGGTGGTCAAGGCCACCAAGGAGGGCTTTTCCGAGTTAATACCCATGGTTTTAGCTGGAGTAGGTTGGTCAACACGTTTCAATTACGTACTAACTAAAGAAGCTTATATGTTGTTTGTCTGCTCAACTTCATTTCATTTGTTAATATACAGTACATCCATTCCTGCATTTCAGACCTGCAACACATTCCAAAAAAAGTTGGGACGGGGGCAATTTAGGGCTAGTAATGAGGTGAAAAAACTAAATAATGATGTGATTCCAAACAGGTGATTGTAATCATGGTTTGGTACAAAAGCAGCATCCAGGAAAGGCTGAGTCTTTGATGAGCAAAGATGATCAGAGGATCTCCAGTTTGTCAACAAATGTGTGAGAAAATGATTGAAATGTTTAAAAACAATGTACCTTAAAGAAAGATTGGAAGGGATTTGCATATTTCTCCCTCTACAGTGCATAATATCATTAAACGATTCAAAGAATGTTCGATCCCTCAGACGGCACTGCATCAAGCACCACCGCTAAACAATAGCTGATATAACCACATGGGTGAGGGATTACTTTGGCAAACCTTTGTCAAGCACTACAATACAGAGTTACATGCACAAATGCCACTTAAAACTTTACTGTGAAAAAAAGGAGCCTTATGTTAACCATGTCCAGAAGGCATCTAGGATGGACCATCACACAGTGGAAACGTGTATTGTGGTCAGAAGAATCAGCATTCCAGGTCTTTTTTGGACCAAAGACGAAAAGGACCATCCAGACTGTTATCAGCAACAAGTCCAAAAGCCAGGGTCTGTCATGGTATGGGGCTGTGTCAGTGCCCTTCTGTGATGGCGGAGTTAATGCAGAAAAATACACTGAGGTCCTAGAGCAACATGTGCTGCCTTCAAGACGTCATCTTTTCCAGGGACGTCCATGCATTTTTCAACAAGACGATGCAAAACCACATGCTGCACACATTACAAAGGCATGGCTGTGGAAGAAGAGGGTACGAGTACTGGACTGGCCTGCCTGCAGTCCTGACCTGTCCCCAATAGAGAATGTGTGGAGAATTTTGAAAGGAAAAATGCGACAACGACGACCCCGTACTGTTGCACATCTTGAGATGTTAACATTACAAAGTGGTAAATGCTTTACCATCCCAACTTTTTTCGGAATGTGTTGCAGGTCTGAAATGCAGGAATGGATGTATATTAATAAATGAAATGAAGTTGAGCAAACAAAACATGAGCAGTGGCAGAAATACCATCCTGCAAGTAGCGTGTCGGGCCGTATCATTGACCTTACGTGATTCTTAATGGAGGCACTTATTGCAGAGAGGAAGTCAATTACTAGGTTGCACTGGCTGTCACATAAGGTTTCTTCTTCTTGATTAAAACCCCCTCCCCTTCGAGCCAAGTGTAAACATACACATCATTGGTCGCTGCACTTGCCTGGGTTGTAGCTTACTGTACTTGTGAGGCTAGAACCACAGATTCTTTGTTCGTCCTTGACATTAAATGACCATTAGATTCAGGGTCAGTTATAAAAGAGGACACTTTTAAAGCAGCTAAGCTGCCAAGAGCACTGGTATCTGGGACGTACCAGTGCAGCGCCATCCACAGAGGCCTGTGCTGTGCTTAAAGTATTACCTGCCGGCAAGAGTTTAAAGAGCATCTCATTTTTTTCCCTTTCATCAGCTCTTACTCTCTCTCGTCTCTCATTTGCTGTCTCTTTTACAGCCACATAGACACAAACAAACATCTATCAGCTGGAGGTAGCTCTGGGAGTACAGCCACGAAACAGCATGAGTAAGTGTGAAGCAGGGGGAAAGTGACTCTCCAAGTGCTAACGTGTTTACTCATGGCTTCAATTGTGCATCGGCGAAGGCTATCAGAATCGAGCCCTTTTCCAGGCTGTGCAGATGCTAAGCCGCTGTGAAATCGATCACACCCGGCCTGCTGGAATCCCCCTCCTCCGGTCCTGCTGTGTCCTGAAGCCGCTGTGAATCTCCGACGCTGTTATTGACGCTTGACAGCAGGGGCGTTCAGAATCGTTCAACAGTGCCAAATGTAATCTGTGCCAGGCACCTGGTTTAACTAATCGGCTTCATTTGTACGCAAATGATCCAAATTAGGACGCCCAGCGCCTGGTTGGACCAGATCCAAATACATAGGATACTATGTTTAAAAGCAATCTGCTTGTTTTCCCAGTCTGTTCACCACCCGAAACTCAACATTTCCACTGAACATATATAATCTAGTAAACAGAAGTGGCATCCCTCATGTCATTAATGATGACACACCAAATGGGTGTTGGCTCCCAATCAGTCTTCCACTGCTGGGGGATTCCTGATTGCGTTCGAGGAGGATATATACACCAATCAGCCATAACATTAAAACCACCTCCTTGTTTCTACACTCACTGTCCATTTTATCAGCTCCACTTACCATATAGAAGCACTTTGTAGTTCTACAATTACTGACTGTAGGCTTGTTCTGCAGTAAAGTGGATGTTAATTAATAATTTTGTAATGCAGCGTGGGTGTTATGTTTTGTAGAGGATATTCTGATATAAACTATATCCTCTTCTGCATTTCCCCTCACACCGTATCCTGTGTTCTCATTGGCTGTTCGACATGTCACTCATTCCCAGTTGCCCATCTGAGATCAGATATCTGACGTGCTAGAAAACTCGATCCGGTCGCCGAGCGGTCTGCGAGCCGGTCGGGTCGAGTTGTTGGATAGTTCACACATAGCGACTGAGAGCCGAGTTTTGATCGCCGAGTGAACGCTGAGTTGCTCCCGACCCGGAAAATCAATTGCCGACCAGTCGCCGAGCGAAAATCAGGGCAAAAATCGTGTAGTGTGAACTAGGCATTAGTCCACTCACTGTTAACTCTATTAGACACTCCTACCTAGTTGGTCCACCTTGTAGATGTAAAGTGAGACGATCGCTCATCTATTGCTGCTGTTTGAGTTGGTCATCTTCTAGACCTTCATCAGTGGTCACAGGACGCTGCCCACCGGGGTGCTGTTGGCTGGAAATTTGTGGTTGGTGGACTATTCTCAGTCCAGCAGTGACAGTGAGGTGTTTCAAAACTCCATCAGCGCTGCTGTGTCTTATCCACTCATACCAGCACAACACACACTAACACACCACCACCATATCATTGTCACTGCAGTGCTGAGAATGATCCACCGGCCAGATAATACCTGCACTGTAGTGGGTCCTGACCATTGAAGAACAGCATGAAAGGGGGCTAACAAAGCATGCAGAGAAACAGATGGACTACAGTCAGTAATTTGGTACGTGGAGCTGATTAAATGGACAGTGTGTGTAGAAACAAGGAGGTGGTTTTAATGTTATGGTTGATATTATTGGTGTATATACTCCTCTCGATTGTTGGATTTAGAATTTGCAAATCATTATCATCTTAATATTAATGCAGTATTAATGGAATAGAATGTCTAACAAGCTTATAGTCAGTAGTCCACATACCTTTGGTCAAGTGTTATTTTTTATTCAGTGCACAGACAAAGACACACGCTTTGATAAATAGATGGACAAATGGCAGCCCTGTAAA
Source organism: Trichomycterus rosablanca (assembly GCF_030014385.1). Lineage (NCBI taxonomy): Eukaryota > Metazoa > Chordata > Actinopteri > Siluriformes > Trichomycteridae > Trichomycterus > Trichomycterus rosablanca. The sequence goes on along the minus strand of NC_086009.1, from coordinate 14,429,429 downwards.
ACTGCATTAACAAGCTAATTGACGGGTACAAGTTAATGTTCTATAAATAAAATGCCATAGTCGAAATTGCCCAGTGAAAAGAGAAGTTTGATTGAATAGGAATGGAAATTGAATGGTGTGAAAATAGGTATTTATTTAGCTTTTGAAAAGCACAAAAACAAATTGTAATGAAACTTTTGTTATCACAGGGAGTGACGACTTGAACCTAGCTGATAAAGTGGGTGGCACACAGCAAATGGGTGAAGAGGAACTCCTCTCCTCTTTTTTTAGGAGCTTCCTAAAAATAGGCAGAAGGTCGACTGGCTCCCAGAGGTGTGAGTTGGCAACCTACCCTGTTTTAAGGTGGTGTCCAACCCTCGCGATCCTAACCTGAAGGTAATATGAAGCAGTGCTTTGATGCAGAACACGTATATACAGTACATTGCCAAACGTATTCGCTCGTCTGCCTTCACACGCATATGAACTTGAGTGACGTCCCATTTTTAATCCATAGGGTTTAATATGATGTCGGCCCACCCCTTGCAGCTATAACAGCTTCAGCTCTTCTGGGAAGGCTTTCTACAAGATTTAGGAGTGTGTTTATGGGACGTCAGACGCTGATGTTAAACGAGAAGGCCTGGCTCTAATCATAGTCTCCGCTCTAATTCATCCCAGAGGTGTTCTATCGGGTTGAGGTCAGGACTCTCTGCAGGCCAGTCAAGTTCTTCCACACCAAACTCGCTCATCCATGTCTTTATGGACCTTGCTTTGTGCACTGGTGCGCAGTCATGTTGGAATAGGAAGGGGCCATCCCCAAACTATTCCCACAAAGTTGGGAGCATGAAATTGTCCAAAATCTCTTGGTATGCTGAAGCATTAAGAGTTTCTTTTACTGGAACTAAAAGGCCGAGCCCAACTCCTGAAAAATAACCCCACACCATAATCCCCCCTCCACCAAACTTTACACTTAGCACAATGCAGTCAGACAAGTACCGTTCTCCTGGCAACCGCGAGACCCAGACTCGTCCATCGGATTGCCAGCCGGAGAAGCGTGATTCGTCACTCCAGAGAACATGTCTCCACTGCTCTAGAGTCCAGTGGCGGCGTGTTTTACACCACCGCATCCGACGCTTTGCATTGCGCTTGGTGATGTAACGCTCGGATGCAGCTGCTCGGCCATGGAAACCCATTCCATGAAGCTCTCTACACACTGTTCTTGAGCTAATCTGAAGGCCACATGAAGTTTGGAGGTCTGTAGCGATTGACTCTGAAACAGTTGGCGCCCTCTGCGCACTATGTGCCACCCCGCTCTGTCATTTTACGTGGCTTCCACTTCGTGACTGAGCTGCTGTCGTCCTCAACGCTTCCACTTTGTTATAATAGCAATGACAGTTGACTGTGGAATATTTAGTAGCGAGGAAATTTCACGACTGGACTTGTTGCACAGGTGGCATCCTATCATGGTACCACGCTGGAATTCACTGAGCTCCTGAGAGCGACCCATTCTTTCACAAATGTGTGTAGTAGCAGTCTGCATGCCTAGGTGCTTGGTTTTATACACCTGTGGCCATGGGAGTGATTGAAACACCTGAATTCAATGATTTGAATGGGTGAGTGAATACTTTTGGCAATATAGTGTATGTACACTGTATTATAAAAACACAAAAAAGAGGCAGTTCAGGTAATCATGAACACTATGACACTAAATACCACCTGGAAACGCTTGTCACGAAGCATGAATACATCCTAGACCCCCCTATCACATTCACTGACTCATTTCTACTTTGTAGCAATGAAAAGCAGACAATCCATCATTTGCATGTTTTTAAAAGCTGAGAGGTAACTAAAGTACCTGGAGGACACTCATGAAGACATAGAGTGAATATGCCAGACTCCTCAAAGAAAATAATCAGTTGCAGGGATTGAATCCAAGTCCCGAGGACTCATTCTATTGGTGCCACCAAGTAATTGAGTCTTTACTTTAAAGGGCATGATTTTTTGGGCTCACAGGAACCTTTCTGTGATGTTAAATCAATGTAAATGTTCCATAGCAACAAAGTACCTTAAATAAAAGACCAATTGAAGCAACATATCGAAAATAATACTGATTTTTAATGGCATGGCGATCTGCGGATGTATCAGGCACAACTGTTAGATTTTATGGTGGGTACCCTCTGTGGGAAGCACCGTTGCCTCACAGCAAGAAGCGGGTCGGTGCTGACCCCCACCCCAATTGAGGAGAGCGAACGGACACACGCCCCCTCCGACACGGGTGCAGTACAGAATGCATCTTTTCACCTGCATGAGGCGAATTCATATGTGGATCAGCTTTGTGTACGGAGAGCCACACCCTGATCAGCATTATTCCTTAACTCTGTGCAGAGGTCGTAATTGTATCAGTTATGAGGTCCCTATCCGGCTCCCTCCGTGTATGAACAACAAGCCGATCGTTGTTCATGTAGCCGCCCAGAGTTTTGGAATGTCAGCTCTGGTGTGCTAGTGTGTTTTACCAATGTGCCATCTAAGCGGCTGCGGTCCGGATCATTTCTGTGTGGGTTTCCTCTAGGAGCTCTGGTTTCTCCCACAGTCCAAAAACAAGCAAGTTAGCTTTACTTGTGTGTGTGTGTATGCCCTGTGGTGGACTGGTGACCTGTCCGGGGTGTTTCCTACCTTTCGCCAGGTAAAAGGTACCCACCGTGACCAGAATAGGATAAAGCAGTGGTGAAACAGACATTGAACAGACAGTGCTTTCCTATTGCCAGACAGGAATATTAAGAAATCCTAATACTGTGGATGACTCGGATTAGTTGAAGGTAAACAACACAGTTACTGTTACTAACAGAGCATCATTTATGAGTGCAAGTCTTAAAGACTGCTGACTACCTATAGGACACAATAATCTCAGGTGAGGGGCCGCTCAGGTGGTGCAGCGGTAAAGTACGCCAGCGCACCAGAGTTGGGTTTCGAATACATCGTATCCAATCTCAGCTCTGCCTTTCCGACTGGGCCGGGCGGCAACATGATCAACGATTGGCTGTTGTTCAGGTTTAGAGGGTTAGAAAGTCGGATCATAGGTCCTCACAACTGGTGCGACTGCGGCCCCTGCTGGCTGGGTGTGGCCCTCCGTACACAGTGCTCGTCAGTGTATGAACTCGACTCGTGCAGGTGAAAAATGCAGTCTGTACTGACTGTACGTGCCGGAGGGGGCGTATGGCCGTTGAGAGGCGAATCAGTATAGAGGACGCAATCAGGGTAATTGGACACGACTAGATTAGGGGAAAAAGTGGGGAAAAATAGAAAATTTAAAAAAATAAATACAATAAATCTCAGGTGAATCAATTCCAGGGTATCAAAACATTTCTGGGACATTGAGAAAGAGCTGCAAACGTCACCGTCTAACAATTTTTGTGCTAAAGAAAGACATGATGAAGGCTGTTCTATTTCTGTCTGACATAACAACCTATTTCAATGGCCTAAATGTCAAGCTCCAGCGCAGAAACAACACAGTGTGACCTAGTGTAGGCAGTGCATGCTTTAAAGAAAAAGGAACTGACAAACTGAAGGGCCTGGTGATCTTTCCAAAAAAATCTAACAATTCTGCCATTCGGCCTTCATATGAATCATACTTAATACCTAGAAAACTGGGCTGAAGTTCTGGGTAAACAAGCCGCACTGTGTAATAATTCATGTCAGAAATCTTATAGAACTCCCAGTAAAATTACACATGATTTGCGTAAGGTCTGTCCAGTTTATCAGCTCCACTTACCATATAGAAGCACTTTGTAGTTCTACAATTACTGACTGTAGTCCATCTGTTTCTCTGCATGCTTTGTTAGCCCCCTTTCGTGCTGTTCTTCAATGGTCAAGACCCCCACAGGACCACCACAGAGCAGGTATTATTTGGGTGGTGGATCATTCTCAGCACTGCAGTGACCCTGACATGGTGGTGGTGTGTTAGGATTTTTAAACACTGTGTCCACTCACTGTCCACTCTATTAGACACTCCTACCTAGTTGGTCCACCTTGTAGATCAGAGTAAAGTCAGAGACAATCACTCATCTATTGCTAATGTTTGAGTTGGTCATTTTCTAGACCTTCATCAGTGGTCACAGGGCGCTGCTCACGGGGCGCTGTTGGCTGGATGTTTTGGTTGGTGGACTATTCTCAGTCCAGCAGGGACAGTGAGGTGTTTAAAAACTCCTCATACCAGCACAACACACACTAACACACCACCACCATGTCAGTGTTACTTACCAAATAATGCCTACTCTGTAGTGGTCCTCTGGGGGTCCTGACCATTGAAGAACAGCATGAAAGGGGGGTAACAAAGCATGCAGAGGAACAGATGGACTACAGTCAGTAATTGTACAACTACAAAGTGCTTCTATATGGTAAGAGGAGCTAATAAAATGGACAGTGAGTGTAGAAACAAAGAGGTGGTTTTAATGTTATGACTGATCGTGTGTGTGTGTATATATATATATATATATAACATTATATATATACACCGATATATACACCGATCAGCCTTAACATTAAAACCACCTCTTTGTTTCTACACTCACTGTCCATTTTTCAGACTGGATATATTTATACACATACCACCCCTCTGCTACAGCACTAAGGAACCCAGTCGACCCCTTCTCCCCAGGCACAGCCAATTGTGCCTGTTGGATTCCCAGCCAGGTTGATCCCAAAGTAGGGATTCAAACTCACAAGCTCAAGATCTCTGCAGTGCTGGGCTCTTGCATTAGACTGCTGCACATTTTGATATGATTTGCTACCTTTAGACTGGAACTGGAACTCATTTGCTTGGTGGGCTTCTATCTCTAGGCTCTATCTCTAAGTTGCTGTAGGTTAAAGAAAACCAATTCTGTGTACAATAGGTTTGTAATGAAATGGTCTGCAAGGTTTAAGTCTGGGCTTTGGCTGGGTCACTCATTAATAGACTTGCCCTGAAAGGTGAGCTGTTGCTCCAGTCTGAATGTGTGTGCACTCTGGAGATTCCATTATTTGGCTGCATTTATCCGCACCTCATATATTACCAACCAGTCTTCCTGTCCCTGCCATTAAGATGCACCCAATAGCATGATGCTGCCACAGTAGCAATGATATTAGCAGGGTCGAAATTCTAGCCGCTCAGGTGGCGCAGCGGTAAAAACACATGCTGGAACCAGAGCTGGGATCTCGAATACATCGTATCGAATCCCAGCTCCGCCTGCCGGCTAGGCTGAGCAGCCACATGAACAACGATTGGCCTGTTGTTCAGATATGGGCGGGACTAAGCCGGATGGGGTCTCTCTGTCTCATGACTGGTGCAATTACGACCTCTGCTGGCTGATTGATGGCGGCTGCACAGAGATGAGAAAAGAGTGCTGTCAGGGTGTGTCTCTCCGTGCACAACGCTGAGCTGCACTGCACTCGTCAAAGTGTAGGTGATAAGATGCATACGGCATGCTGCCCACGTGTCTGAGGGGGCGTGTGAGGGGGCGTGGGTTAGCTTCGTTCTCCTCAATCAGAGCAGGGAAATGCATAAAGAAAAAAATTAAATTCTAGTTTGAGCTTCATTAAAAAGTGTAAATACAGCGGTAAAACACGCTAGCACACCAGAGCTGGGATCTCGAATACATTGTATCGAATCTCAGCTCTGCTGGGCCGCTACATGAAAAAAGACTGGCTGTTGTTCAGGGTGGGATGAGCCGGACAAGGCTTCCTCATTACTGGTGCAATTACGACCTCTGCCTGTGCAGAGTTGGGGAATAATGCTGATCAGGGTGTGGCTCTCCGTGCACAAGGCTGATCCGCATATGGACTCGCCTCGTGCAGATGAAAAAAGGCAGTCGGTACTGAGCACGTGTCGGAGGGGGCGTGTGCCAGTTACGAAGATCCTCAGTGAGCAGTGGAGGGTTGTATCGGTAGAGGTGAAGTGTAACGCAATCAGGGTAATAATTTAGGAGATTATTTGACATGTGGTAGTTTTTGTTTCCCTTCTATTCAGCATTGTACACTAAGCATAATGAGACTGTTTCTCCAGAAGAGTGATAAATAAGATGACTCAACATGCATAAGCAGATTATAAACACTAATTTTTAATGCTAATGTTTTAGGTTTGGAATGTTACTTTACTGAAGCAAGTAACAAAATGAAAAGCTCTGTGAATGATACATAGTTTGTTCAATATAGTATAATAATGTACACTGATCAGCCATAACATTAAAACCACCTCCTTGTTTCTACACTCACTGTCCATTTTATCAGCTCCACTTACCATATAGTTCTACAATTACTGACTGTAGTCCATCTGTTTCTCTACATACTTTTTTTTTAGCCACAGGACCACCACAGACTAGGTATTATTTAGGTGGTGGATCATTCTCAGCACTGCAGTGACACTGACATAGTGGTGGTGTGTTAGGATTTTTAACACTGTGTCCACTCACTGTCCACTCTATTAGACACTCCTACCTAGTTGGTCCACCTTGTAGATGTAAAGTCAGAGACGATCGCTCATCTATTGCTGCTGTTTGAGTTGGTCATTTTGTAGACCTTCATCAGTGGTCACAGGACGCTGCGCACGGGCGCTGTTGGCTGGATAATTTTGGTTGGTGGACTATTCTCAGTCCAGCAGTGACAATGAGGTGTTTAAAAACTCCACTCATACTAGCACAATACACACTAACACACCACCACCATGTCAGTGTCACTGCAGTGCTGAGAATGATCCACCGCCTAAATAATACCTACTCTGTAGTGGTCCTGTGGGGGTCCTGACCATTGAAGAACAGCATGAAAGGGGGCTAACAAAGCATGCAGAGAAATAGATGGACTACAGTCAGTAATTGTAGAACTACAAAGTGCTCCTATATGGTAAGTGGTCTGAATATACTCAATGTACATGTGATGCATGTTTGGTATGTTAAATCCACTAAACCTAAGACTCAATTGTCAACCACCTTAACTTCAGCACTTTAATTAACTTAAATAATTATAATAGGAGTAAAACTGAAGACAAAGTCATTTAATAAAGCCCTAGTCCAGAACCAGGTATCATATCAAACTTCTTAATCAAATGTAGATTATATTAATGTTAAGAACCCAGTTTGCACAAATTAATAACACCCATAAATAAGATACGTTGCCCCAGACAACGTATAATATCTACTTTAACCCCTGCTTACCTCCAGGCAGGCTAATAGGGCCACAACCTTTGCCTTCAGGGTCTTCCTCCACAATAAAAATGCTCTTCTTACAAAGCCTCCAAAGCCCGAAGTGGGCAGCCTCGCAGGTAGTGTTGAGCTGTTCCACCCTTGGGCTCAGCACGGCCCAATGATCCGTCACGATCGCCGTCAGCATGGATGAGATGCCCACTACAGTGATAAGGAACGTGATCTTCACTTTGGTCTTCGTATCCTTCAGCATGGTTGTGGGACAAGTAGCGATTTGCAAAGTTTGCTGTAATTCTAGACAGCTTTCTATTAAATAAATGCTAAACTTAACACAGAGACTGACAGATTCCTCACTGCAGCTTACCGTCCACAGATCTCTGCTTCAGTTTGTTAAAAAAAAGGGCCAGATAACAGTGCCCTAGTTTTCTTTCTCTCTTCCTCCCTGGATGGCGTTCGGCTTGGAGGGCTGTGGCTAATGTGCACTGTCTTAATGAGGTGTTCTAAAAAGAAAAAAAAAAGATTAATTAATGTATCTTTATCTGTACACCAGATGAAGATCTCAATATCTTTTTTTAAGTAGGACATATGAGGTTTGGCAGGATCTTTGACAGTATATACTGTGTTGTTATATCTAAAGCAATCTCTTCTTGTATTGCTAGAGCTCTTTTTCATTAGGGGCTCGTGGGAAATCTTGACTCTAGTTGGGTAGGTTTGGTTGGGTAGTTTCCCCCCATTAGTAAAGAAATAAGATATTAGGGACAGGTCAGGACTGCAGGCAGGCCAGTCCAGTACCCGTACCCTCTTCTTGTCCTGTTGAAAAATGCATGAACATCTTGAAGGCAGCATATGTTGCTCTAAGATCTCAATGTACTTTTCTGCATTAATGCTGCCATCACAGAAGTGTACACTACCTTTACCAAAGGCACTGACACAACCCCATACCATGACAGACCCTGGCTTTTGGACTTGTTACTGATAACAGTCTGGATGCTCCTTTTTGTCTTTGCTCCGGAGCACACGGCGTTCATTTTTTCCAAAAAAGACCTGGAATGCTGATTCATCTGACCACAATACACGTTTCCACTGTGTGACGGTCCATCCTAGATGCCTCCGAGCCCAGAGAAGTCGACGCCGCTTCTGGACATGGTTAACATAAGGCTTCTTTTTTGCACAGTAAAGTTTTAAGTGCCATTCATGCATGTAACTCTGTATTGTAGTGTTTTACTTAGGTTTGCCAAAGTAATTCCTCACCCATGTGGTTATATCAGCTATTGTTGAGTGGTGGTTCTTGATGCAGTGCCATCTGAGAGATCAAAGATCGCGGGCGTTCAGTTTAAGCTTGCGTCCTGGGCCTCCTTAAATTGTTCAATGATATTATGCACTGTAGAGGGAGAAATATGCAAATCCCTTCCAATCTTTCTTTGAGGTACATTGTTTTTAAACATTTCAATCATTTTCTCACACATTTGTTGACAAACTGGAGATCCTCTGATCATCTTTGCTTATCAAGGACTCAGCCTTTCCTGAATGCTGCTTTTGCACCAAACCATGATTAAAATCACCTGTTTGGAATCACATCATTATTTAGTTTTTTCACCTCATTACTAGCCCTAAATTGCCCCCGTCCCAACTTTTTTGGAATGTGTTGCAGGTCTGAAATGCAGGAATGGAATCTGCAGGTCGATAATGCAGATTCCTACATGACCGGACAACTGGTCTGAAGAGAGAATACAAACCTTTGACAGTGTATTAAGCTGCCAAGTCTTATTAATACCAGAGGACAAGGAAAGCCGAAGCAACTGGTACAGACTAACAGAGAAACCACTGTATATTAAAAAAAAACATATTATAATATAACATATTTAATATTTATTTTTAAACTGCTGCTTTTATTAAAATACACCCTCTGTAATGGGCACCACTTATGTTAGTGTCTGTTATAAAATTTCCTGGCCCACTTCACAGAACTCTGGCCCATTTTTGTTAGTGAAAAGCTTTTCAGCCTTTCTTTAGAGAAAATAGAAAGACCTTGTCAGAAGAGGCTTTAAGTGCTAAATATGGAACAATTTGCACGGAAAATTACTTTCTACCCCGCAGTGCAATTAATTAGAATTAGGCTAAGATTGAGATTTATCATTCTGTTAAAGTGTAAGCCATCCAACAAATGTGCCTGTATTTGTTATATAAGTATATATTGTGCATGTCAGTAGCAAACCGTGACTCTTTAACCTCGGCCCTCTGACCAACGGACCACCAACCACCAACATTCTTTCCAGCAACAGCGAAGCAGCAAAATGACAATGCCAGCGAGTTTGACAAGGGCCAAATTATGATGGCTGGATGACTGGGTCAGAGCATCTCCCAAACTCTTAAAGCAGCTCTTGTGGGGTGTTCCTGGTCTGCAGTGGTCAGTATCTATCAAAAGTGGTCCAAGGAAGAAACAGTGGTAAACCGGCAACAGGGTCATGGGCGGTCAAGGCTCATTGATGCACGTGGGGAGTGAAGGCTGGCCCATGTGGCCGATCCAACAGACAAGCTGCTGTAGCTCAGATTGCTGAAGAAGTTATTGCTGGTTCTGATAGAAAGGTGTCAGAATACACAGTGCATCGCAGTTTGTTGCGTAAGAAGGCAAGCCGGCGGAGGCAGTGTGATGCTTTGGGAAATGCTCTGCTGAAACCTTGGGTCCTGCCATCCACGTGGATGTTACTTTGACACGTACCACCTACCTAAGCATTGTTGCAGACCATGTACACCCTTTCATGGAAACGGTATTCCCTGATGGCTGTGGCCTCTTTCAGCAGGATAATGCACCCTGCCACAAAGCAAAAACGGTTCAGAAATGGTTTGAGGAGCACAACAACGAGTTTGAGGTGTTGACTTGGCCTCCAGATTCCCCAGATCTCAATCCAATGGAGCATCTGTGGGATGTGCTGGACAAACAGGTCCGGTCCATGGAGGCCCCACCTCACAACTTAGAGGAGTTAAAGGATCTGCTGCTAACATCTTGGTGCCAGATACCACAGCACACCTTCAGGGGTCTAGTGGAGTCCATGCCTTGATGGGTCATAATATTAGGAAGAAGGTCATAATGTTATGCCTGATTGGTATAAACTATATAAAAGAACTATTAGTGCCAGTATGAATGATTGGATGACCTGTATTCTAGATACTATTTGGACAGAGGACATCTTTGTGACTTACCTCTGCAGTACAAGAAACGAGAGGAAACCCTGGAGCAAAACAAGACATAAACAAGACGTTGACATCATTTTTCTGCTTCTCTGAGACACTAAGTAAAGGCCCTATGGGTCACCAGCCACAGATTGACTGACAGCTGGAAAACATCTTACCCCATCTTTAACAATCAACATCAACACAGTCACACTTCAGCATCTCTGTGACAAGCACACCTGAGACCGGTATGTGACAGCCTAACATGCTTATTCACAATCGGTGAACTTTTAGATCCCAGAGCATTTCAGTGTGCCAGATCTGTTGAGTGGAGAAAACATTCTAATTGGATAAGCATTATATACAGAGAAGAAGGCGGCATTTGACCGACTGAGTTAGAAAAAACCCTGTATTTTCCAGTAATGGCTAATATTATTCATACTAAATTAGATTGCTCAGGCCCTTGGGCCATCACCATAAAGGTCATGTAGGATAAAACAAAGCCATCGCAAAATAAATTGGTTTTGGCAATTCCTCATCAGCTGTATGCCGCTTTGTGGACCAGGAATAATGGAGGTAAAATATGTTTCGCATGGCTGCACAAAAGTAAGATATTAATATAAACTGCATAATGTGTTAATGAGATGCTTTATACACTGATCAGCCATAACATTAAAACCAACCTCCTTGTTTCTACACTCACTGTTCATTTTATCAGCTTCACTTACCATACAGAGGCACTTTGTACATACTTTTAACCTGCTTTCACCCTGTTCTTCAATGGTCATGTGGTGGTGTGTTAGTGTGTGTTGTGCTAATATGAGTGGATCAGACACAGCAGCGCTGCTGGAGTTTTTAAATACCGTGTCCACTCACTGTCCACTCTATTAGACACTCCTACCTAGTTGGTCCATCTTGTAGATGTAAAGTCAGAGACAATCGCTCATCTATTGCTGCTGTTTGACTTGGTCATCTTCTAGACCTTCATCAGTGATCACAGGACCCTGCCCACGGGGCACTGTTGGCTGGATGTTTTTGGTTGGTTGACTATTCTCAGTCCAGCAGTGACAATGAGGTGTTTCAAAACTCCAGCAGCGCTGCTGTGTCTTATCCACTCATACCAGCACAACACACACTAAAACACCACCACCATGTCAGTGTCACTGCAGTGCTAAGTATAATGACCTACCACCCAAATAATACCTACTCTGTGGTGGTCCTGGCCATTGAAGAACAACATGAAAGGGGGCTAACAAAGCATGTAGAGAAACAGATGGACTACAGTCAGTAATTGTAGAACTACAAAGTGCTTCTATTTGGTAAGTGGAGCTGATAAAATGGACAGTGAATGAAGAAACAAGGAGGTGGTTTTAATGTTATGGCTGATCAGTGTAATCACCTACACTATGTCCTAATTTGATGCCAGCAATACATTTCAAAAAAATGTTGGGACAGGGGTATATTAGGAGGACCAAAGCTGTGAAGTGTTAAAAAATGATCTAATTCAAGTGATGCTATTATGATTAACATAAGGCTTAGTTGTTTATGAGCTGGGAGGGGAAAAACTGGAACTCAATGCACATTTGCAAGAAAATAGGGTATTTCACCATCTACAGTTCATAACATTATCAAAAGATTCAGAGAAGCCCAAGAAATGTCTGTGCATTACTAACAAGGCTAAAAAACAATATTTAATCCTTGAGACCTTTGATCCCTTAGATGAAGCTGCAACAAAACCCGACTTCTGTACGGATCTTTGAAAATGTGGTTCAAACTTATAATAATCTTAATCAGTGTAATATCAAAAACCTTTATGATTACAGTGGTACCTTGAAACTCGACGTCAGTTGGTTCTGGGAGTGGCATTAAGTTTAAAAGGCGTTGAGTTTCAAGATATTTTTTCCCATAAGGATGTATGGGAAACCTGTTAATGTGTTCCATGGTCCCATGGACTTGCAGATATTGACACTTATACACTGAAAATAACACAAATATAATTAAAAAAGCTGAAATAAAAAGCTGATTCTTACAATTTCTCAGAGCCCCGAGCTGTAACACAAGTTTAAAAGTGAAACAGTGAGGAAAATCCAGATAAACCCAGCTAATACATGTGGACGCTTTCAGAGTGGATTTGACGGTTATTTCACACAAATGCAGATTCGTCTCATATGCGCACTTTGATGACTTATTACCGCACTGCTCAAGCCGAGCACTGACTAAAGCGACTGTTCATTGTTAATTTGAAATTAAATAAATAATTTTTTTTAAAACAAACTAAACACGTTGAGTTTAAGGGTACAATATTCTTGACTAAGGGTGTTGAGTTACAAGGTACCACTATATGTGTTTTGAAGGACTAAAGGAAACAAAACTTTAATACAGTAAGAACATGTTTTTACTGTATTAAAAAAGGTGAGAAGACCCCAAAAAATACACACACACACACAAGCAGAGAAGCAAAATGAGCAAAACAGCATGTTCCCTGACTTAATTTATTCAGGTTAGCAAGTATAAGGTGGCATTTATTGGTAGGCGAATAATACTGAGAACATCAAATGATAAAGAGTTATGAAGAAAGAAGGCCTTCTTTGTAAAAGACAAAAAGCATTACAGGTAGATAAAAGGTGTTTTTTTTTATGACCAGATCTAATGGCACCGAAACCAATCTGAAGATAATACCTAAAACACACACACACACACACGATAGGTCTTTTTACAGGTTTATGTAACATTAAGGCCTCTCCTGGCCAAATTACATATTGTCTTATGTGTTACATTTAAATAAAATACACAACCGCTGAAGCATTTTTATTGTTTGCAAATGCAAAAAAAAAAACACCTAAATATAGCATGTGCAGTTTGGACACCCTTTTAGCACTTTCAGAAGTTTTAAAGTCTCAGAACTTGATTGACCTATTAGGTCTTTATAAACACATTATAATGTGTCTTGTGGTCCAAGAATTTTCATTATGTAATAACAGTTAAGGGGGACCACAGAAGTCAAGGCAAGCTCTTAAAGACCAAGAAAGCTCTCACATACTGTATCTTGCTTGTTTGCTGGCCAGAAATGCAAAGCAAAACCCTGATATAAAAGCAAAGGAGCGGCCAAAAAGTCTAGCTGATAGGAGTGGTTAAGGTACTGGACTAGTAACCAGAAGGTCGCTGGTTCAAGCCCCACTATTGCCAGGTTGCTGCTGTTGGGCTCTTGAGCAAGGCCCTTAACCCTCAATTGCTCATACTGTATACTGTAACTGTAATGTAAGTCGCTTTGGATAAATGTATCAGCTAAATGCCATAAATGTAAATGTAATCAAAAGGATGCTGGTTCAAGCCCCACCACTGCCAGGTTGCTACTGTTGGGCCCTTGAGCAAGGCCCTTAACCCTCAATTGCTTAGACAAAATACTACTATCACAATACTGGAAGTCGCTTTGGATAAAAGCATAGGGGTGGTTCTGTTATGCTTTGGGGACATGTGGCAGCCAGTGGCACATAACCCTGTAAAATTGCAGGGATATATAGCATATTTTGGAAGCAAAGTGATACACTGGGTCAAGAAGCTGAAAAGGCGGTTTTTAAATAGTCAGTGACGAAAACATACCTCAAAATCCACCACACATGTAAGATGGAGATGTGGGCAAAAGCTGAATGGCACTCACAGTCCTCTGTCATGTACATTATTAAAGATTTGTGGATAGAATATACGTATATTATATATGAGCCACCCACCTAATACGCTGTCAAAACAGCTCTGACCCGCTCAGACATGCACATTGGAAGGTAAAGGAGTTTTATACAATCCTCCAAGGATATGCCTCTCGAGACAATCACTGACTTGCTGAATGATGTTCCAGGCAGCATAACATTGACCACAGCATCTAAACTCTTTCACATGTAGCACCAATGGTGGAACTGTTCACTGGCATTTTTCAATTTCCAATCTAGTTGTAGGGTACTGGGCTGTGAGCACAAGTCACACTAAAGAATATCTGGTCCTCCTGCCCCTCTCAGAGAATTTGTTTCTGGCAGTTTGGGCAGAACCATGCACACCGGTAGCCTGCAGGTGTAGGGCTCTGGCAGTGCTGTTGGGTTGATGCCTTTGTTCTTGCGACCAGTAAGGACACTAGCAACATGTGAAACTAGAGAAGAATCAGTCAACTGCAGCCACCACCTGCAAAACCAGTAATTTATGGGGGTTGTTCTGCTGTTGGCACCTCTCCAACTGTGATGATTAAGTGTTCCCTTAGCTTTTTTGAGCAGTTTATATCCCTGACCGTGAGATTCACAACTAAGAATGGTCCTAATGAGCTGCTCAGGTGGCACAGCAGTAAAAAAACACACGCTGGGACACCAGAGCTGGGATCTCGAATACATCGTATCGAGTCTCAGCTCTGCCGGCCGGCTGGGCTGAGCAGCCACATGAACAACAATTGTTCTGACTGTTGTTCAGATAGGGGAGGGATATTAAGCCGGAAAGGGTCTCTCTTATAACTAATGCAATTATGACCTCTGCTGGCTGATTGGTGGTGCCTGCACAGAGACAGGGAAAATAGTGCTGTCAGGGTGTGTCTCTCCGTACACATTGGTGATCCGCATTGCACTCGTTAAAGTGTAGATGACAAAATGCATATGGCTGCTGCCCACGTGTCGGTGGGGGCGTGGGTTAGCTTTGTTCTCCTCAATCAGAGTGTGGATCGGCATTGGTGGAGAGAAAGCATGATGCAATCGGGCAATTGGACGCGCTAAAAGGGAGAAAAGGGGGGGAAATGCATAAAACAAAATATATATATATTTTAAAAACAATAGTCCTAATGTTTTGGCTCCTCAGTTTGAAGTTGTGTTTACTTTTATTGACTTGATTTGGACAGGTGGATTAGAATACAGGGTAAGGGTTAGGGTACAGGGTTAGGATTATGTTTAAGGTTAGGGTACAGGGTACAGGGTTAGGATTATGTTTGGGGTTAGGGTACAGGGTTAGGATTATGTTTGAGGTTAGGGTACAGGGTTAGGATTATGTTTGGGGTTAGGGTACAGGGTTAGGATTATGTTTGGGGTTAGGGTACAAGGTTAGGATTATGTTTGGGGTTAGTGACAGGGTTATGGTTCGGATTAGGGTTAGGGTACAGGGTTAGGATTATGTTTGGGGTTAGGTTACAGGGTAAGAATTATGTTTGGGGTAATTTACAGGGTTAGGATTATGATTGGGGTTAGGGTACAGGGTTAGGATTATGTTTGGGGTTAGGGTACAGGGTTAGGATTATGTTTAAGGTTAGGGTACAGGGTTAGGGTTATGTTTGGCGTTAGGGTACAGGGTTAGGATTATGTTTGAGGTTAGGCTACAGGGTTAGGATTATGTTTGGGGTTAGGGTTAGGGTACAAGGTTAGGATTATGTTTGGGGTTAGGGTACAGGGTTAGGATTATGTTTAAGGTTAGGGTACAGGGTTAGGGTTATGTTTGGCGTTAGGGTACAGGGTTAGGATTATGTTTAAGGTTAGGGTACAGGGTTAGGATTATGTTTTGGGTTAGGGGACAGGGATAGGATTATGTTTGGGGTTAGGTTACAGGGGTAGGATTATGTTTGGGGTTAGGGTACAGGGTTAGAATTGTGTTTGGGTTTAGGGTACAGGGTTATGGTTCGGATTAGGGTTCAGGGTTAGGGTTTGGATTACGGTTAGGGTACAGGGTTAGGATTATGTTTAGGGTTAGGTTACAAGGATAGGGTACAGAGTTAGGGTTAGGGTACAGTTTGGCATACAACTGTATCGAACATCACACTGTAAGACATGGCTTCAAGGCTATATTTGTTACAAGTAACTAAGAGCTTTTATAATGTTCACAAATATGCAGCTGAATTAAAATTATACAACATTTTCAGATAAGTCCTTGTAAATGTAAATGAAATATCAAAAATGTACCACAGTGATGCATTAAGAAAATAATCAGGTATGAATTGGTTGGTATTTTACAGAAATTTCGATCATAAGGCTCTTAGACATTGCTGGTCTTCAAAAGCTCTTTAGAAACGGAAAGTCTTCCATTCGTCATCCTTTATCCTAGATAGTTATCAGCAAGTGGGCCGCACTGCTGAAACGCCGACAGGCTCTTTCATTCCTGAATGTTTGACATTTTTTCAGCCGTCTGTTTATCTTCAGACTCTCACAATGTCATGGCCCCTGTGGCACGCCATTTGGATTTACACAGGGCTGCGGGGGCATGGAGAGGCAGCGCGTCCATTCTGATTCAGATCTAATCAAGATGTAATCTGACTGAATAAATACAATTACGTTTAACCAGCGTTTGGTCCGAAGGGTTCAAGTCCTTTATGCTAAGTAAGAGCAATGGCAGTGGAATCAATGGAATAACATCAATATTTCAAATCTTTTACAATGAACAACTGACAGCTTAGGACACAGTATCATCAGAAAAAAAGAGAACAGAAGCCTGTTTTTGCCAGCTAGAGGAAAATAAAAGTAGGGTTGCACAATTTAATAATAACATTATGACCACCTTTTGCTGCCAAAACAGCCCTGACCCGTCGAGTCATTGACTCCACTAGACCCCTGAATGTGTGCTGTGGTATGTGGCACCAAGATGTTAGCAGCAGATCCTTTAAGTCCTCTAAGTTGTGAGGTGGGGCCTCCATAGATCTGACTTGTTTGTCCAGCACATCCCACAGAATTCTGGGGAATTTGTTGTGCTCCTCAAACCATTCCTGATTCATTTTTCTTTGAGGCAGGGCGCATTATCCTGCTGAAAGAGGCCACAGTAATCATGGAATACCGTTTCCATAAAAGGGTGTACATGGTCTGCAACAATGCTTAGGTAGGTGGTACGTGTCAAAGTAACATCCACATGGATGACAGGACCCAAGGTTTCCCAGTAGAACATTGCCCAAAGCATCACACTGCCTCCACCAGCTTGCCTTCTTCCCATAGTGCATCCAACGTGATTCATCAGACCAGGCCACCTTCTTCCATTGCTCCATGGTCCAGTTATGATGCTCCCATGTTCATTGTTGGCACTTTCGGTGGTGGACAGGGGTCAGCATGGGCACCCTGACTGGTCTGCACCTATGCAGCCCCATACGCAACAAACTGTGATGCACTGTGTCTTCTGACACCTTTCTATCAGAACCAGCATTAAGTTCTTCAGCAATCTGAGCTACAGTAGCTCCCCACTTCGCTCCCCACGTGCATCAATGAGCCTTGGCCCCACGTGCATCAATGTTATGCCTGGTCAGTGTATATTTGACTTATATTTCTCCCAAATTTGGTTGCATACAATTGCCCTGATTGTATGGCACCTCTACTGATGCACAGGAGAGCCTTGACTGACCAGGGACCAATCGAGCCCAGGACATTCTTGCTGTGAGTCGAGAGTGCTACCCACCCTATTGAGCCACGCTTTCTCCAAATTAATAACACATGTTTGTCAATAATTCAGTCACACTGTTCTGGCAGGGCACCCAAAGGCACAAATGGTCTTTTCTGCAAAAGAGGTGGTCCAGTGGACTTTCTTTTTGTCGGAGGGGTTAGATGTTTGTCTGTGACTCACCTCGACCAGCATTGGGTTGGTGAAAGTGGCAGAGAAGTTGCAGGAAATTGGAAATAACTCAAGTGGGGGAAAAGAACAGCATTTAAATGTGGATTTTTCATGATGGAGAGAACTGCAGCCTCTACACCATAATCCACCTCACAGAACTCAACATCAATTTTCGCATACAGCTTGAATAAATGGGCAAAATGCCAAATACTCCGCATTTCTCTCCACTATCTGGTGAAAACAGCCTTCCAAACTATTCAGAAATATACCGTGCTTTGAATTTCCTGTCATTTTCTAATCAATCTGAGGTTTAAAAGGCTGTACGCTTACATTTCTCTAGTTTCTGAAGACCTCTGTACAGCTTTGAGTCAGCTAGAGCTGTTAATACTGATAAGCACATGGAATAAGTTAAGACAGCTGTGGCTACACACACATGACATGGACGAGGCGATACAGGGATCAACTTTATATACAAAATGCACAAGACTGTGGAGGCCTGAATTGTCAGACTTCTTTAAGCACCATTTAGTTTAATTTAATTTAGATAGGTTCAAAATGGTTTGCTGATTTTATAACATGTGATGTTCGGACCAGAGACTTGAGCCTGGCTTAATAGACATGACTGTCTGAGGGAGGGAAGGGACTGTCTGAAATGGTGCAAACAGTGGAGGAATACAGGGATAATAGCATGGTCCTCCAAAGGTGTTAGAGCTCTGTGTAAGAATTTGCCACTGGCTGGTGTAAAGAAGCCTAACCTGTGGCCCTCCTCCACCAGCAAGTGTTGTGCAATTGGCACTGGAATGCACAAATTTGGGCGTGCATACAGGGGGTCAACAAACAACCAATCACTGTATGGTAGAACAGGTTCATGACGTTCATGTTGTCTTTTAGGTCCATTTAGAGATGTTGTAAAAAAGTAGAAGTCATAAGGTAGCTGGCTCAATTGGCACTCCCTGGCCAAGGCAGTGTATTTCGTTAACATTAGTCATTAGTGTCTCTCATACGGGTGTGGTCCTCCTGTTGCCACCATCGTTCAAGTCTTTAGAAAAACAATTGTGCACCTGCAAGAACCCAGGATCGTGTTCAGGACTGTAGGAGGTATCGGTACCCGATTTTAGTGGATCTCTGCTCAGCGTGTACATGTTGATTTCCCCAATCGGCATCGAGCTCACCATCTTAATCCCGACCGGAGAGGCTTCCCGGGACGCCTCCGTGGAGTGCGAGCTAGAGCGCGAACGTCGCCTGCGGTAACGGAAACTGGACATGCGCGAGTACGGAGAGGAGGACGAGGTAGACTTGATGAACTCCCGGCGCGCTTTGTAGCGCACCTCTTTGTTTTTCTCAATGTAGATGTTCACAGCGAGCACAGCGACCGCCTCAGCCACGATGAACGAGAGGGCGCCGAAGTAGAACGACCAGCCGTAGTTGTACTGGCTCTTCTTGTCTTCGTCGCGCTTGTCACTGGGATCACCGGCGTTGCTGGAGATGTAAACGATGATGCCGATGATGTTGCTCAAACCTGTTACATTGGAAAATAAGTATAGATAATTAACATAAATCCAATTTTTAAGACACAATACTGTAATCAGGGTTGATACTGAGATGTGACCGTTCTCACAGTAGCCGAACCCACTCTATACAAGCTTCAGGTGCTATAATGATGCCAGACTTTAAAACTATTGGTGTTTTTGTATTGATGTGCCAGATCTCTAACCTGTCTATGAACATCACCTACCTTCATGGAATAAAGACAAGGCTACCTGCATTCTACACCTCAATTTTCTTGATTTATTCAGATTTTGCTGGTTTTACAATGCAGTTAGGGGTTAATAATTAATTTGGGGTACAAATAAAGCCATATGTGTGCACAAAGTGTTTTCATATTAAACGTTTTTTGATAATCTGCTTTGTTTGTTAAGATATCTCAGCTGGTGCACAGCAAGCTTGCTAACCCAGTTTAGGAAGTATTAGTTACAATTATCATGATATCCATAGGTTGGTAGTCATTGCCAGTAAAAAAGTATGATTCAAGGCAAATTTTAAGACAAACTTTTTTAATATCCCATCCATCCATCCATCCATCCAAACAACAGTCCATCAATCCATTCATACAACTAACCATCCACTCAAACAACCAACCATCCTTCCGTCCATCCAACCTTCCATTCATCCAATTATCCATCCATTCAACTAACAGTCCATCCATCAATCAGTCCGTTCATCCATCTAACCAACTATTGTTCCAACCGACCAACCAACCAATCCATCCATCCATCAACCAACCAACCAATCCACCAAACAACCAACCAACCAACCAACCAGTGCTACTGATTCAACTCTGTGCTACCATTACTTGCTTACCAACCATCCATCCATCCATTCATTCATTCAACCTTCCATCCATCCATTCAACCAACCCATCCATCCACCAACCGACCAACCAATGAATTAACCAAACAGTGCTACTGATTCAGCTGTGCTACTGTTACTTGCTTAGCAACCTCTCATCCATCCATCCATCCATCCATCTATCCAATCAACATACAGTCCATCCATCAATCAGTTAATTTATCCAACTAACCAACTAACCATCCATCTAACAAACTAACAGTCTATCCATCAATCAATCATTCATCCATCCAACTAACCAATTATCCTTCGAACCAACTAACCAATCCATCCATCCAACCATCCATCCATCCAACCATCCATCCATCCATCAAACAGCCAACCAACCAACCAACCAACCAGTGCTACTGATTCAACTTTGTGCTACCGCTCTGCTTTTTTTTTTACTTCTTCTTGGATTTAACTTTCTTTCCTTTTGTTTTCACATCTAGTGGACAAAAATTGTTCAATACTTTACATTAATTAGTTTGGGTTTCATGTAAACAAGGATAAATTAGGGCAGATTAGATGCAAATACTATGCGAATACTGGTTGTGTGCTGTGAACATGTGAAACAATATATCAAATGCTAAGTTGATGGTTGTTCTGATGGCATAGGACTGTTTTTTACGCTCCATTTAGGCCAAACAAAGACTTTGGAATATGTTGTGTGCTCTGGAGTGCTGCATGAATGTCTTACCTGCTGCCACAAACAAGATGCCTGCACTGAGCAAAATGTTGTTCATCTTGTTGTAGATGCGTCCCACTCCTACACACAGACCCCCCAGCAGCAGCAGAATGGTACTCATAAGGGGAAACACACTGGAGGCACGGACTATACCTAACAACACAGAGCCAGATCACAGGTTTGTTTTTAAATGCTGATATTTATATGAATTGGAAATGTTAAACTGTCAAAGTAAAAGAAAAACACTTACGTAAGAGATACTCAGAACTGTCGGTATCGTAGTCATTATCATCTGGGAAATGATTGATACGGTAACAGCTCCCTTTGTTAAGACCTGGAGAACAAGATTTCATAGGTGTCACACAGCTCATTTCACTGAACTATAAATCCAGCACATAGTGACAAAGTGTTGCATTATAGCACTTTGTAGTTCTAAAATTACTGACTGTAGTCCATCTGTTTCTCTACATACTTTTTTTAAACCTGCTCCCTGTTCTTAAATGGTCAGGACACTACAGAGTAGGTATTATTTAGGTGGTGGGTCATTCTCAGCACTGCTGTGACAATGACATGGTGGTGGTGTGTTAGTGTGTGTTGTGCTGGTATGAGTGGATCAGACACAGCAGCGCTGCTGGAGTTTTTAAATACCGTGTCCACTCACTGTCCACTCTATTAGACACTCCTACCTAGTTGGTCCACCTTGTAGATGTAAAGTCAGAGACGATCGCTCATCTTTTGCTACTGTTTGGGTTGAACATCTTGTAGACCTTCATCAGTGGTCACAGGATGCATGCCCACGGGGCGCTCTTGGCTGTTTTTTTTTTTGGTTGGTGGACTATTCTCAGTCCAGCAGTGACAGTGAGGTGTTTAAAAACTCCAGCAGCGCTGCTGTGTCTGATCCACTCGTACCAGCACAGCACACACTAACACACCACCACCATGTCAGTGTCACTGCAGTGCTGAGAATGATCCACCACCCAAATAATACCTGCTCTGTAGTGGTCCTGTGGGGGTCTTGACTATTGAAGAACAGCATGAAAGGTGGCTAACAAAGCATGCAAAAAAACAGATGGACTACAGTCAGTCATTGTAGAACTACAAAGTGCTCCTATATGGTAAGTGGAGCTGATAAAATGGACATAGAAACAGTTTAGCCACATGCCGTGACCTTTCAGTTCCAGAGTTCTGTGTGGAGAGAGGCGGTCTGCACCCTCTGACAGGTTTAACAGCCCAGTGTGGCAGTAATTGGGTCTAGTGGTTAAAAAGGAGCATCAAATTAATTAGCATTAAATAGGGCCGGGAAACTGGGTCACATTTTCCTGTCTAGTCATTGTAAAAAAGTGTTTTTTTTTCAGTATGGTTTTATTATACAGATATAGGTGTAACATTTTACATAGATATTTAGAGTGCTACTTGAAGATATGATTTTAAATACGCTTTCAGAAAGTACAAGGACAATAATGTAGCTTTTGCTGCTTTTAATCAACCTTGGACAGAGCTACTTTATAATAATTAGATTTATTACTAGAGTGGTGTTATGTATACCCTATTTCATTAGCACTTCACTTTTCACATGTATAGATTTGTGCATTAAAAGCATTTACTGATGATCCTACATGGCATTCTCTAAGGAGAACGGAACATTTTCTTTAGAGGATCATTTAGTTAATCTAAGCACATAAATACACATTTATTATTTATTCTACCAGCCTTAAGCTCAAGCTCAATAACTGTCCTGCTCCCTTTTTATTCTTACTTATTATTTTGCTAGGTTTTGTAGTTTAAGTGCTTCACTTTTATATAATTTACCTTATTTAAGCATCTACAGGCTTGCTTTAAACAACATCTCTTTGTACATGTACAGTGACAATAAAGACATAATTTCTTATTATTGCTTTATTATTAATATTAGAATTACTATACAGTAGACACTTGACTTATGAATTTAATTGGTTCCGAAGGGCTGTTCTTAAGTCAAAATGTTCGTTAGTTAAACCTATTTTTCCCATAAGAAATAATGTAAATAGAATTAATCCGTGCCAGACCTCCCAAACCACCTCTTACCTAACATTTCTAATGTCTTAAATAGTGTTTTTCATTATAAATACAAGTATATTTTTCCTTAATCTTAAATTAGAGAATAGGCATTACTGTAATAAACAATAATAAACAACAATACACAGTAGTACTATAAATCCAGCACATGGTCATAAAGTGTTGCATTATACAGTATATACACTGATCAGCCATAACATTAAAACCACCTCCTTGTTTCTACATGCACTGTCCATTTTATCAGCTCCACTTACCATATAGAAACAGTTCTGTAGTTCTACAAATACTGACTGTAGTCCATCTGTTTCTCTGCATGCTTTTTTAACCTGCTTTCACCCGTTCTTTAATGGTCAGGACCCCCACAGAGCTGGTATTATTTGGGTGGTGGGTCATTTTCAGCACTGCAGTGACACTGACATGGTGGTGGTGTGTTAGTGTGTGTTGTGCTGGTACGAGTGGATCAGACACATCAATGCTGATGGAGTTTTTAAACACCTCACCGTCACTGCTGGACTGAGAATAGTCCACCAACCAAAAATATCCAGCCAACAGCGCCCCGTAGGCAGCGTCCTGTGATCACTGATGAAGGTGTAGAAGATAACCAACTCAAACAGCAGCAATAGATAAGCGATCGTCTCTGACTTTACATTTACAAGGTGGACCAACTAGGTAGAAGTGTCTAACAGAGTGGACATGGTATTTAAAAACTCCAGCAGCGCTGCTGTGTCTTATCCATTTATACCAGCACAACACACACTAACACACCACCACCATGCAGTGTCACTGCAGTGCTAAGAATGATCCACCACCTAAATAATACCTGCTCTGTAGTGGTCCTGGGTCCTGACCATTGAAGAACAGCATGAAAGGGGGCTAACAAAGCATGCAGAGAAACAGATGGACTACAGTCAGTAATTGTAGAACTACAAAGTGCTTCTATATGGTAAGTGGAGCTGATAAAATGGACAGTGAGTGTAGAAACAAGGAGGTGGTTTTAATGTTATGGCTGATCAGTGTATGTGTGTGAGTCCATCAGTTCAGATTTGAGTTGAGGAGTCTGATGGCATGTGGAATTAAGCTGTTGCACAGTCTAGTAGTGTAGTAGTGTTAGAGTTTTGAGGATGTCTGTACTCAGAACAACAGGATTTTGGTAGTCTAGACAGTGGTAGCCTGGTGGATAGAGCTGGTTACCAACTAGAAAGTTGTGGGTTCGAGTTCTGGCTCTGCCATGCAGGCACTGTTGGGTCCCTAAACAAGGTCTTTAACCCTTTCAGCTCCAGGGGTGCCATACAATGACTGCGCCTGCTCTCTGATATGTAATAAAGAGAATAAAGTGAATTTCACTGTACTGTACACAAGTATATGTACATATGACAAATAAACGCTTTCCATCTGCCCTAGATTATTATTAGAAGTTCATACATTGCTTGTTTGTGCTGCTCTTAAGTGGTATGAGTTTGTCTACAGTGTGACAACCTGAAGTCTCAATGTAGCCTTTCAAAATGTTATAGCTAACCAATTGCTGACTTCATTTTTAAATCCTCAATTTGGACTGGAAACAATGTATTCAGCCAGGAAAACCGGGATCACTTCTGACAGGTTATTATTACCTGATTTGCATGCTCTGCCTGCTTTGCACCTCAACCTCACCTGGGATGTTCTTTTAAACCTTTATTAAACTGACAAACGCATAGAGAAAAACTTGTAATGTTTTGAACATTTTGAATTCGATGCCTCTCTAACAAAGGCTTATTCTTTACAAAGATGGGTCATGGTAGCCTAAAGACAGAATTTCTCAATGCAGTATTGCAAATAATTTAGTTTTACACCATCTACTTAACTCCCATAATATTATGGAAAGATTTAGGGAATCTGAAAAAATCTCAGTCTGTTCTGGTCAAAGCTGGAAATCACTGTTAAATGTCTTGACCTCAAATGGTATAGATTAAGGATTTGGGAGTACTTCGGAAACATGCTGTCACTTAACACAGTCCACCGCTGTGCAACAGACAGCAGTATGTTATTATATGTAAAAACACTGCTGAGTTGTGTGGCCCCGAGCTCATCTCAGCTGGACCAAAAGTGGGAACTTTTTCTTTTTGATGCATTTTCTATAAGGTCTTAATTTTGGGTATATGTTCGTTGATTTAGCTGTGTTGCAATGCTATAATGACAAAACCCCAAAGCTCACCCTGCATATTACAAAATAAAAATGTAACAATCAAATATACATTCTGTATTGACCATAGAGGTGTTGTAAAATTTAAGAAGAGTAGAACTGGTTTGCACAATGACACACTGTCCATCAGGAGGTACAGGTCATGAGATTCAATTAAATTAGAACACCACTAGTGTTTAGTGTTTAATTTTGTGGCTTGCTGATCCTCCAGGGTGTGCGACCAATAGCCCAATAAATTATACAGTATCTATCCAAAGGTAACTTGCTCTTAGGCAGATGTGAACATCTAACAACATTGTATCCAGACTCTTTGCTTTGGCACACAAAATTGTATTTAGGTGCCATTTTATTTGTGTTATTGCTTCAATACTAGAAACGTGTCTAGAACTCAATTGGAAGTCACCCACCTGGGTCTATAAGGGTCCACGATTTATATTGCACTGCCAAAGGAATCATAAAGTCCAATAAACTGTTGATCTGTGGATCTACGTGATCAAAAAGTAGCGAGATATAGACCCAGGCAAGGATATAAAACAATATCTAAGGTTTTGAAAGTTTCCAGGATCACAGTGACCTCAATGATTTTAAATCTAGAACCTTCTAGAGTTGGCCATCTGGCAAGAAATTCAGAGTGGCAGAGTAACAAGTGTTGTGATATAAGGAAAAATAAAGTGAGATGATAAATGAAAACAAATATTACAGTTGGCACAATCGTGGGTTCTTACAGCAGTGGAATAGCTGAAGAACCAGAAGCAGAACTGTGGGCCACTGTTTGTATTGCTCTAGTCAAATCACATTGGGTGTTGGACTTTGGAACCTCCATTCTGTGCTAACTGTTGTTTCTTATCTGCTAACAGTTTAACAACAGAAATGTTGCTTATCTCTAATATTCATGTGATATTAAACATAATATCAAGCCGCTGTTGAGGAGAAGGCATGTGACAGCACGTAAAGGACTGTGCGAATATGAAGATGATGAGACAAAAAGTAAGCACTTTGGGCAGAACAGCAAGCACTAGCTAAAAGTCTAGCTAAAAACAGGCCCTGAACATCACCTGATCCTACAGTCAAACATGATAGTGGCAGTTGCTTCTCAGTGGCCGGGACAGGAAGACTGGTGAGAACTGGGTTTGGAAAAATGGGTTCACTATTCAGCATGACAAAGACCCAGGGACATACAGCCAAAACAACAATGAGGTAGCTTTGGAGCAAGTGCCTAAATGTCCTGAAGATGGCAGTTCACAGATTCTGACAACAATGGGGATAAACTGAGCAAGCTGTAATCGCTGCCAAATGGGATTCTACCAAGTATTAAATAAAAAGTCTAAATACTTTAGTGAATTTAATATATTTATATAAAACTCTAATAAGTTGATAAGTAAAATTTAAGTCAATAGGTCAAAAAAAGCAAAGAGGTCTAACAGCACCAACAAAAAGTTTAGCTAACAACAGTAAATGACATTTTACACAATCACTGCGAAATGACTCAAAAGTACAGCGACAAAAATATCCACAGAGTAGAATAAAAGTTTCTGTGACCCAGTTTTGACAGTAACTGCAATTGTGTGTTTCACATTGCTGGAAAGTTTGGCAGGGCTGACATTTAAACGGTATGAATTGTATTAAAGGCCAAATTGCGAGAGCAGGTTATTATTTGGTAAAATGAGCACAATACCTGAAATGCAGAGCAATAGAAAACTTTAATATGGTCTGATGAGTCAACTTTTACTATATTTATGTTTAAAGGAGGCCAAACGATCTATAACAAAATGGACAGATTGCTCAGTCAAATTGAATGTCATTAATGTAATCCAATTAGGGCCATTCTAGATCAGAGGTTCTCAACCTTTTTTCCTCTTAGACCCCCCTGTGTTAAAAAAAATGTTCTGGGACCCCCTTGACATGGGTTATGATATCTTTCTTACTAGAGTGACAATAGGTATTGTGTTGTTGCTTTTGTTTGGTTGATTTTGGTTGACGTAGGAACTTTGCCCCAATCTGAGGTCTAGAGCGCTCTGGAGCAGGTTTTCTTCAAGGATCTTGGTGTACTTAGCTGCATTCATCTTTCCCTCTATCAGGACTTGGTCCTGCTGCTGAAAAACATCCCCACATCATGATGTTGCCACCGCCATGCTTCACTGTAGGGATGGCATTAGCCAGGTATGAATGGTGTCTGGTTTCCTCCACATGTGATGCTTGGTATTCGGGCCAAAAAGTTAAATTTTGGTTTCATCAGACCAGAGAATCTTGTTTCTCATGGTTTGAGAGTCCTCCAAGTGGGCATTCATGTGCCTTTCACTAAGGAGTGGCTTCCGTCTTGCCACCTTACCATAAAGGTGTGATTTGTGGAGAAATATTGTGGTATAATATGGAACAGTTTATAACCAGTACTGAATTCTGCGTAGCATTTACAATACCTTTGATAGGTGCCACTTTTATGGTCTGTGATCGGCTGTATTGCCCTAATTCACAAAAAACACCAAATTGCACCCTCCTGACATGCTGACAGTTTTGTAACAGAAAGCAATCCCGGCATGTACATGTGAGGTGGATGTGAGGGCGGGGGGTTAGAAAAGGCAGGCTGCACTGGTGTCTGTATTAAACCACAATAAGGATGTCAAATGGCACCCTTGGAGACATTATGGAAATCGGATTGTTGAAACAGTGCTCAGGTTGCCATGGCAAAGATGCACTCAGCACAGAGCGTTGTTACCTCCAGGTAGGCCTAAGGGACCGAACTGTTGCTTTGTCTTACACACACACACACACACACACACCAGAGATGCGAGCATATACGTTAGGTGAGTCCCTTGATTTCTCTGTTATGAAAACAGACGCACCTCAGACTCTGGGCTAATAACCAGCACTCATAAATCAACTGTCCGTGCTTCACTCAATCTGATCCCACTTCACATGCCTTGTTCTTTAATACTAGGACGGAAATGGGGTGAACCACAGGTCTGATGGATCTTAAATTGAAGACAGCTGTTGAAGCAGGACTTCTATTTTACAGCCCTTGGAAATGATTATAAAACCATTAGTACGATCGAGCATTAAATACCAAATGATTAAAAAATGTAAGTAGTTTCTAAGGTTCAGAGTAGAAACGCTAAAGGAAAACATGTTTAAATAGTTAAAGGTAACAGTTTAGATTCCTTTTTTTTTGTAGACTACCATATGTTTCTTGCAGCTTACTGCTAATTACTGCTTCAATAAAATGACAATTGTAGCTAGGTGCATTTCCTGAAGAAAATGCGAGTGTGATTGCAGTGCAGCCGATGGGCGGATGCGCAGATCCAAATGCTTTATCTAAGTCGGGAGTGTCATCAACGGGCTGTACGATTTAGATTTGGAACAGCGTCGATATCTCGAAATGTCAAAAACGGGCGTGGCAGGTGGGCGGGTGTGCGTATCCAAAAATTGCATCCATGTCCCGGTGTCATCAATATCTCGAAATATTTTTTTTAATGGGCGTGGCAGGTGGGCGGGGGTGTGTATGGCCATGCTGTATCCAAGTCAAGGTGTCATCAGTGGGCCGAACAATTTAGAGTTGGAATTGCGCTATCTCAAAATATTAAAAAAACGGGCGTGGCAGGTGGGCGGGGGTGCGTATGGCCATGCTGTATCCAAGTTATCGATATCTCGAAATTTAAAAAAATTAATGGAAGTGAATGGGACCAAAAAAACGGGCGTGGCGGGCGGACGGGTGGGTGGATCCAAAAGCTGTAAACAAGCATTGTTGTCATTAACGGGCCGGACGATTTATAGTCAGAACAGTGTCGATATGTCGGAAATTGTAGACGAAAAAAGCTTGAAAATTTGGCCAAAAAACTGTAAAAACCGGCGTGGCGGGCGAACGGGTGGGCGGATCCTAAAGCTTTCTTCAAGAAGTGGTGTCGTTAACGGGCCGGACGATTTAGAGTTGAAACAGCGTTGATTCACCCATACTTTGGCGGTTTTGTGTGTGAGGCACATGCATGGAGAGTCACGCACTGATCCCCACATTCCTCCACTTCTGTACAGGCGGGTCCTTACACAGCACCAAAGACCCCAATCTTTTCCCACCCAGCAGACTAGTGGCCAATTTTGTCTTACACTACTGCTGGACAGGGGAGTACTAATACTATACTAGTACTATTACACAAGCCATCTAACATGTGCAGTTCCCTGGTTGCTTCTTATTAACCCATGGAAAAAATTTATTCATTTAATTATAGATGCTATGCATAGATGTATAGATGGGTCAGGAGACTGTGACCATTAGGCTCAAGACTGGAACTACACTGATCAGCCATAACATTAAAACCACCTCCTTGTTTCTACACTCACTGTCCATTTTATCAGCCCCACTTACTATATAGAAGCACTTTGTAGTTCTATAATTCTATCTGTAGTGTGTGTTGTGCTGGTATGAGTGGATCAGACGCAAAATACCGTGTCCACTCACTGTCCACTCTATTAGACACTCCTACCTAGTTGGTCCACATTGTAAATGTAAAGTCAGAGACGATCGCTCACCTATTGCTGCTGTTTGAGTTGGTCATCTTCTAGACCTTCATCAGTGGTCACAGGACGCTGCCCACTGGGCGCTGTTGGCTGGATATTTTTGGTTGGTGGACTATTCTCAGTCCAGCAGTGACAGTGAGGTGTTTAAAAAAGGCTAGGACAGCACTAGAGTCTCAGAGAAAAATGCATCACATCTGGAGAGACACGCTAAGCTCTTTGAAGCATTTGTTGCTAGTACAGATGGCAGAAGGCGCAACATTTTACCCCCCATACAGGCACAGTCAATCGTGGGATTCAAACCTAAGATTCAAACCTGGATCTTTTATCTTTAGCCAGCCCTACAGTGTTTCCCCCATTTCCTATAAGTCAGGACCCCCAAAATGATGCAAGATCGTACACTTTCTGCTTCCTTTGTCATGATGGTGTGTTGCCGGTAAGGTCAAGGGTTTGAAGACCATGTCTGTCTGGTGCACGTATCCAACTTGTTATCGCTCCCGTTACTCACTTGCAGATTTCAAACTCGCTGGCTAATTAGAGACTGCGTGGCCTTTCAGTGCTGCATATTAATTACACATCAGTGGAGCACGCTGGGAATGGCAAAGTGACAGCACTCCCCCCCTTCGAAACCTCCCCAGCCTGGCAAAAAAAATGATTATATCAGTGGGGGAAAACAAACCCAAGCTTTGGATCCATATTAACCTGAAGCAAATGTTATCTCAAGGGCTGCATTTGGCCCGACAGACAGACACGTATTGACGCTCCAGTCGTGTTGCCCTTTTTTGGTTGATGAGTGACCTTTAGGAGTTCGTAACTGAATGTTTCTGATGATGCACGAATTGGACACGCTTTGAGTGGGCATTGAGCTGTACGATATAAAAGACCGGGTTCAGCTAAGAGATTTTGCAAGTATTGATACTATTTGGGAGGCGGGGGTGAGGGGGCGGCTGCTGTCATAGCTACGATTGACATCCCACGTAACTGAAGATGCTGAGTTCAGTCATAACATTAAAACCACCTCCTTGTTTCTACACACATTGTCCATTTTATCAGCTCCACTTACCATATAGAAGCACTTTGTAGTTCTACAATTACTGACTGTAGTCCATCTGTTTCTCTGCATGCTTTGTTAGCCCCCTTTCATGCTGTTCTTCAATGGTCAGGACCCCCACAGGACCACTACAGAGCAGGTATTATTTAGGTTGTGGGTCATTCTCAGCACTGCAGTGACACTGACATGGTGGTGGTGTGTTAGTGTGTGTTGTGCTAGTATGAGTGGATCAATTTTTAAACACCTCACTGTCCCTGCTGGACTGAGAATACTCAACCAACCAAAAATATCCAGCCAACAGCGCCCCACAGGCAGCGTCCTGTGATCACTGATGAAGGTTCAAAAGATGACCAACTCAAACAGCAGCAATAGATGAGCGATCGTGTCTGACTTTACATCTACAACGTGAACCAACTAGGTAGGAGTGGACAGAGTGGATACGGTATTTAAAAACTCCAGCAGCGCTGCTGTGTCTGATCCATTCATACCAGCACAACACACACTAACACACCACCACCATGTCAGTGTCACTGCAGTGCTGAGAATGATCTACCACCTAAATAATACCTGCACTGTTGTGGTCCTGTGGGGTTCTGATCATTGAAGAACAGGGTGAAAGAAGGTTAAAAAAAGTATGTAGAGAAACAGATGGACTACAGTCAGTAATTGTAGAACTACAAAGTGCTTCTATATGGTAAGTGGAGCTGATAAAATGGACAGTTAGTGTAGAAACAAGGAGGTGGTTTTAATGTTATGGCTGATCAGTGTGTTTACTTACATGTATTTACTAACTTCCTCAAATCTAACTGAGCTTGGCAGCACTCACTAAAGTTGTTTTTACGTTTCAGCACCATGAGTAATCAGACAGCACCGGTTAGTCCCTCCTGAACAGCCGCTTGGTACTGGGGCCCGACTAGGCATAACATTATGACCACTGACAGGTGAAGTGAATAACACTGATTATCTCTTCATCACGGCACCTGTTAGTGGGTGGGATATATTAGGCAGCAAGTGAACATTTTATCCTCAAAGTTGATGTGTTGGAAGCAGGAAAAATGGGCAAGTTTGACAAGGGCCAAATTGTGATGGCTAGACGACTGGGTCGGAGCATCTCCAAAACTGCAGCTCTTGTGGGGTGTTCTGCAGTGGTCAGAATCTATCAAAAGTCATCCAAGGAAGGAACAGTGTTAAACCGGCGACAGGCTCATGAGCGACCAAGGCTCACTGATGCACATGGGGAGCGAAGGCTGGAGCTACTGTAGCTCAAATTGGTGAAGAAGTTAATGCTGGTTCTGATAGAAAGGTGTCAGAATACACAGTGCATCACAGTTTGCTGCGTATGGGGCTGCATAGCCGCAGACCAGTCAGGGTGCTGGTCATGCTGACCCCTGTCCACGGCCAAAAGCGCCAACAATGGGCACGTGAGCATCGGAACTGGACCACGGAGCAATGGAAGAAGGTGGGCTGGTCTGATGAATCACGTTTTCTTTCACATCACGTTGATGGCCGGGTGCGTGTGCGTCGCTTACCTGGGGAACACATGGCACCAGGATGCACTGTGGGAAGAAGGCAAGCCGGCGGATGCAGTGTGATACTTACATCCATTCTGACACGTACCACCTACCTAGGAAGGTGGCCATAATGTTATGCCTGATCGGTGTATGATGAAAGTAGTTTCCTTTAGTAACATAGTTTCAACAGAATTTGTATGTTGGCCAGATACAGTATATAAAGAGCTTTGTGAAGTTTCCATGACTTCACACCTCCCTAGTGTGCGCAAGACACTGGGTGAGCTAGGCTCTGTAAAGCTAAAGCTAATACTGCTAGTATAGAGTCATCAGCCTCACGTTGCACTGAAAAAAAAGTAAAACGTGTCTTGTTTTGGTGGACAATGACAATAAGCAATAGATTCGTGTATTTTTAAACCTTGGCCATGTTACCATAGTGATTTGAGACACGCTGTTGCCAAGCAACAGCATCAAATACAATAAGGGCATGAACAAAGACTTTTGACTGCATTCGCTTTGCAGTTCATTCAGCAAACTCATCTTCAGAGAGAGAGAGAGAGAGACAGAGAGAGAGAGAGAGATTACTGTCTTAATACGAGTTGATGGTTTGGTTAATAAATCACAAGAATGGTATACTATCTGACCAAAAATATATGGACATTCCGTTCCAAAACTATACAACTGTGTTCATTAATAATAACTTTCTACTTGTCTCTCATTCCAACCTGTTGCTATAACAGCCTCCACTCCTTGTGGCTCAGTGGGTAGCACTGTCCCCTCACAGCAAGAAGGTCCTGGGTTCGATCCCCAGGTCGGGCGGTCCGGGTCCTTTCTGTGTGGAGTTTGCATGTTTGCATTTCCTCCGGGTGCTCCGGTTTCCTCCCACAGTCCAAAGACATGCAAGTGAGGTGAATTGGAGACACTAAATTGTCCGTGACTGTGTCGATATAACCTTGTGAACTGATGAACCTTGTGTAATGAGTAACTACCATTCCTGCCATGAATGTAACCAAAAGTGTAAAACATGACGTTAAAATCCTAATAAACAAAACAAACAAACACAAGATTGTGGATTGTGTCCGGGAATTTGTCACAATTCAGGCAAAAAAAGGAATTTGTGTTTTTTTTTGGAACCCAATTTATCCTAAATTTGTTCAGTGGAGTTGAGGTCAGGGCTTTGTTCAGGTCTTCAAAGTTTATCTACACCAGACTAACTACACTCTGCCCCATACTGTTGATTTTATACACCTGTTAGCATTCTAAACATGATTATGAGGAGTGTCCACATACTTTTTTTTAAGTATATTTTCTTAATACATTTTCTCCCCTTTTTCTCCCTTTTTTTTAGTGTGTCCAATTGCCCGATTGCTTCATGCTTCCTCTCCACCAATGCCGACCCCTGCTCTGATTGAGGAGAAGGAAGCTAACCCACGCCCCCTCTGACACATGGGCAGCAGCCGTATGCATCTTATCACCAACACTTGTGCAGTGAGTGCACTGCAGCTCAGCGTTGTGTACAGAGAGACACACCCTGAGAGCACTCTTTTCTCATCTCTGTGCAGGTGCCATCAATCAGCCAGCAGAGGTCGTAATTGCACCAGTCATGGGAGAGAGACCCCATCCGGCTTAGTCCCGCCCATATCTGAACAACGGGCCAATCGTTGTTCATGTGGCCACTCAGCCTTAGGCGGCAGGCAGAGATGAGATTTGATACGATGTATTCGAGATCCCAGCTCTGGTTCCAGCATGTGTTTTTACCACTGCGCCAGCTGAGCGGCCCGTGTCCACATAATTTTGGCCTGTAGTTTAAAGCTATATAGTATCTATTAATTTTCTTACACGTTTAGAAAACTTTTTGGGCTGAATAGCAATCCATCTATCATGGATTTATCTATTTATCAAAACTCAAGGAAGACAAGCATTAAGGCTTTTCTTTGAACTAGAACCCTGGTGGTGAAATGAAGTTCCTCTGTCTGTTCCAACAACTGAGTCTCTGACCATCCTTAAAAGATGACCCAAAACTGACCGCATTAATTTAGTTTTTTGGCATAAATGGCTCAGAGTTACTTGGATATAACCATTTCTGCTAATACAATTAACCAAATGTGTCTGTTCCCCTTTAAAAGTGGAACAAAGGACACGTGTAGTTCACGCAAATCTAAAGGTGAAAGAAAAGAAAGCTGCCCAATACAAAACAAGTAAACAAGTAAAGGAAGGCTTTACTCTACAGTATAGTAGAACCATGGTGGTGGAATGAAGTTCCTCTGTCTGTTCCAACAACTAAACAGCACTGATCCAGTTTTCTGTGACTTTTTCATCATAAATGGCTTGAAGTTACTTGGATATAACCATTTCTGCTATTACAATTAACCAAATGTGTCTGTTCCCCTTTAAAAGTGTTGTTTATACGCGCGCAAAACCAAAGAACAAAGGACACGTGTAGTTCATGCAAATGTAACGGAGAAAGAAAAGAAAGCTGCCCAATATAAACGTGAATGAGATCAAATATTGTAACTGTGTGGACAGTATTTTTTTTTACCAGGATGCTTCTGTCTGGACTGCTTACTCGTTTGCTAATTTAACTAATTAGCTAATTAAAAGTTCAGAATGTAAGGAAAAGTAATTGGTTAATTTGGTCTGATGAGCTGAAAAGTGAACTTTTTGGGCTGGACAGCAATCCATCCAGCTCAAAGTTACTTGGATATAACCATTTCTGCTATTACAATGAACCAAATGTGTCTGTTCCTCTTTAAAAGTGTTGTTTATAGGGGCGCAAAACCAAAGAACAAAGGACACGTAGTTTACGCAAAGACTGTGATAAAATATTGTAAATATGTGGACAGTATTTTTCTTTACCAGGATGCCTTTGTCTGGACTGTTAACTTTGCAACTTTGCTAAATTAACTAATTAGCTACTAGCTAATTAACAGTTTAGAATGTAAGGAAAAGTAATTGGTTAATTTGGTCTGATGAGCTGAAAAGTGAACTTTTTGGGCTGAACGACAATCCATCATGGATCTATCTATCTATCTATCTATCTATCTATCTATCTATCTATCTATCTATCTATCTATCTAAACTCAAGGAAGACAAGCATTAAGGCTTTTCTTTGTACTAGAACCCTGGTGGTGGAATGAAGTTCCTGTCTGTTCCAACAACTGAACGCATTGATCCAGGTTTCTGTGACTTTTTCATCATAAATGACTTAAAGTTGCTTGGATATAACAATTTCTGCTATTACAATTAACCAAATGTGTCTGTTCCCCTTTAAAAGTGTTGTTTATAGGCGCGCAAAACCAAAGAACAAAGGACACGTGTAGTTTACGCAAATCTAACGGAGGAAGAAAAGAAAGCTGTCCAATTAATATAAACGTGACTGTGATCAAATATTGTAAATATGTGGACAGTCAGTATTTTTCTTTAGTGGGATGCACTGTCACTTTACAGCAAGAAGGTCCTGGGTTCGATCCCTTGGGTTCGAGTTTCCTCCCACCGTCCAAAGACGCGCAATGCAAGTGAGGTGAATTGGAGATACAAAATTGTCAATGACTGTGTGTGTATGACATTAAAAACTGTCAGTAATGTACCCAAGTGTGTAAAACATGACGTTAAGATCGTAATAAGTAAATAAATAAATAAATAAATAAATAAATAAATAGGACTGTTTACTCCAAGAAGAAAGAAAGAAAGAAAAACAAGGGCGCACATGGTACCTTCTATACAGCAGATCCTCCACAGTCCCGAGTGCGTAAGATCGCCGCGAGTTTTCTTGGCTTGCGATTGAGTTTCATCCGTCATGTTGGTTCCATTACAGATGTAAGCTCTGGAATAAAGCCAGTAGTCCGTACCCACAGCGATGGTCATCAGGCTAAATGCCACAAAGGCGCCCACGGTGGCCAGCAGCAGTTGAACAGCGCGGTCGCACCAAGCCATCACGCCTCATAATAACCGAACCGGCTGGTTTTTGCGCTCGGTTTAATTCGGCAACACTCGGCTTTGTTCCCACGCTGATCTAACCCAAGCGTTTGTTAATTAGTTAGTTAGTTAGTTAGATAGTTAACAAACCAGACACTGAAAACTTAATAAAACACTCCATTGTCTCCACATCCTCCTTCTTCCCTTTAACCATCTTTTTAAATCACAACCGGTCCGTTTTCCTCCCACCTCATCTCGGTTTCAAACTCATCACTAGTCTATTGCATTCATCGATATGGCTTTTTGACGGCTGCCTTTAAAACCCCACCTTCATTCACACTAACCAATGGGAAACAACAGACCCTCTTTAGCTCTATTAATAGATAGAGGGGGTATACATGATAAAGGGACTCCTGATAACAAACTTGTTTAGGTTTTATTCTGTATCCTTGGGAATAGATAAAATCTGATCATTCATTCATTCTTTTTTAGCCTGCTTTCACCCTGTTCTTCGATGGTCAGGACCCCCACAGGACCACTACAGAGCAGGTATTATTTAGGTGGTGGATCATTCTCAGCACTGCAGTGACACTGACATGGTGGTGGTGTGTTAGTGTGTGTTGTGCTGGTTAGAATGGATTGGACACAGCAGCGCTGCTGGAGTTTTTAAATACCGTGTCCGTGTCTCACTGTCTACTCATATTAGACACACCTACCTAGTTGGTCCACCTTGTAGATGGAAAGTCAGAGACGATCGCTCATCTATTGCTGCTGTTTGAGTTGGTCATCTTCTAGACCTTCATCAGTGGTCAGAGAACGCTGCCCACGGGATGCTGTTGGCTGGATATTTTTGGTTGGTGGACTATTCTCAGTCCAGCAGTGACAGTGAGGTGTTAAAAACTCCAGCAGCATTGCTGTGTCTGATCCACTCACACCAGCACAACACACACTAACACACCACCAGCATGTCATTGTCACTTTAGTGCTGAGAATGATCCAACACGCAAATAATACCTGCTCTGTAGTGGTCCTCTGGGGGTCCTGACCATTGAAGAACAACATGAAAGGGGGCTAACAAAGCATGCAGACTACAGTCAGTAATTGTAGAACTACAAAGTGCTTATATATGGTAAGTGGAGCTGATAAAATGGACAGTGAGCAGAATTGGTCTCCCTTTGGTGCTATAACAGCCTCCATGGCTGAGCTGTTGTTACTCTCAGACATTTCCATTGTAGACAAGGGCAGCTTGACAGTGAGAAAATTGAGGAAACTCGTGTTAATGTTTGGCATCAATACTTGCATGATATTCACAATAAATGAATGATAAAACACTGAGCCAAAAAAGTAAAACTGGACAATACTGATTACAATAATCATTTGTCACGTAATTAAGAAGGGTACATCTCTGTGAACGATCTGAAACCCTGTCCCTGATCTCCATGGAATAATTAAGCAGACTCTCATTTGGAGGCATTATTCTATTGTTTACTGAATGCATCCCTGCATCAAGCTAATAATTGAGTCTATTAATTTGTTTTTGCCAGGCTCACTTAGAAGCCACTCAGTCTCTCCCGGGAGTGGCGCTTTATATAGAGGTAGATTATTTTACTAATCAGCTCCAATAAGCAGCACTACACTGCCAACCTGTTGGTTCTTCACGTCGTTTTTCACACCGGTATATCAATGCTGAGTCAAGAAGACCTCATTTATTATGTGAAACAAATTACCCCAGCACCAAGGATGCACAGAGGAAAGATATTCTAATTTTTATTCACTCCATTGCCTGCAATTTCAATATGTTTCCAAGTAATGGATAAAGAATAAAAACCCACTCCGTTGGAACACACTAATCAAAGCCACCAATGAAAGGTCAGTTTTTGAATTTCATTATTAAACCCATGACTGTATGATGCAAAAATTGGAATCCAAATGTATTTTTCTTAAATAAACTGACTTATTTTATCCAAAACAACATTCAAGATTATTTTATTAAAATGTATTTATTTTTATAGTGGTATCTAAGTTGCTTAAATATGTAACGCCCACCATCTTTGAAGCTCCTGTATGATCTGGCCCTTCAACTGGACAAACACCTCCCAGAACTTAATCAGAGCTGCAGAGCAGGGGTCCCTTGGTGACCCAAATCAAATCCTCTAGTTCTTCCCCTTCCATGCCACTCAGCCAATGCGAAGTGGGAGCCCGTGCTGCTCAGAGATGCCCACCTCTTTGGACCTGGTGCTCAATGAAACCAGGGCTAGCTCCATGGTAAGGAAAAAAGCATCCCTGATTGGCCAGCTCATGGCTGACAAGCTTGACACAGCCCTTGCCAAGGGCCTGGGGATGCCTAATACATTTAACTTTTCGACATTTAGCAGGCGCCTTTATCCACAGCGACTTACAGTACTGTGACAGTATATTGTCTAACCAATGAAGGGTTAAGGATCTTGCTCAAGGGCCCAACAGTGGCAACCTGGCAGAGGTGGGGCTTGAACCAGTAACCTTTACTAGTTCAGTGCCTTTAACGCTAGGCTACAACTGCCCTACTACACCCCAGAGGTCCCACTACCCATCTCAGCCATTGACTGTCAGTCTTTGACATCTACAGTGGTTACCAAATAAAACCTTGCATCTGGGTAACCACATAAAAAGGATCTTGTTGCTTCTGACAGACGCTCGACTTGCCCCTCATACTTGGTTCCCCATGGCTGCAGCAGCACAACCCTAGAATTGACTTGTGCACCCCCTTTGGAAGACCCTATGCGAGAACATAGAACATAGAGACTCGACTGGGAGGAGCAAAACACCAATTTTTGCGACGTTCGCTAAGGCTCTGTTTGTCAACTGCAGGACACCATTGCATTGGCAACTGCAGGACACCAAGGACCCAATCGCATTGTGGAGGTTCTGCACCAAGTGGCAACATGTGGATGTGCATTGTCCGCAATAAAGACTACACCCCCGGCCCATCCCACCCTGCTCTTGTTTCCAGTTTCTCAGCCAAAGGGTCCCACTGAGATCCTTTATAAGGTGGTCACAATCCATGGCTTGCCAAGTGACCTGGTGTCATATCGGAGACCCCAGTTTACCAGCCAGTTCTGGAAGGCCTTCTGCTGGCTTTTGGGGGCCCTTTGATGTCTAGCTTTAGCTTACTCTTACTCTAGCTTACTCTCTTAATCTTGGGCCAAACACCTGCTCCGTACAGGGTACACACATGGCATGTCACTGGCATGCCACTCTTCAAATGCCAGTTCAGGTACTTTCCACCCATATTTCCCAAGCAAGAGGCCAACATCAATGTTCCTTGAGCCCAGAAGCTCATCTAGTGCTGCAAAAGAACCGAAAGAGGCATTTCTGACACAAAAGGGAAATAAGATTGGCTATCTGACAAGGATGTACCTCTTCCTGTGGGGTACAACAAATTAAAACCCAGATACATGGGAGCTTTTAAGATTTAGTTCATCATGTCTCCTACTTTCCCATTAAATGCACAGCAACCCTACATTGTATATATTGTGCCACAAGCCAGTACTATGTAGCCCCTTTAACCTCTCCACTCCTAACTGGTAGCTGGGTCTCTTGTCAGGCCTTTAATCAACATTTGCCAAGTGAAAAGTGGTACCAGTACCAGAGAAGGACACAATACCTTGTCTATTGTCAGGGATACAGCCCAAGGAATGATCCTGGGTCCCAGTCCATCACATGCTGGACCTTTTCTGGGAATTCCACAACAAGAAAGTGCAGGTCGATACACAGTACATTTTAATAAATTACACATCCCAGAGGCTACTGCACTCATTGGCACTAATACACCACACCCTAGTGTGAGTAAGATAAGTCAGAGGGCCAATTATGCATTCAACTTAATATTCAGGAGACCTCTATTTACCAAATAATGAGGGTCTTCAATGTCCAACCTTACATCTCTTAATAGTTAACACTGGTCTGGTAAGCCCCCCCCCCCCCCCCCCGGCTTAGTTAATGCACTTGTTTATTTTTTTGTCTTGTGAACCATTTTTTTCCAGTCACTTTTGCCTCCCCAGGCCAAAACCTCCTTAGCTCTTGTTTTTTGGCCTTTCCTTTTGTTTTGATGCTGTTCAGTCACTGGCCTTGGAGTCCAGAATAGGCTTGCTGGTGAGTCATCTCTCTCCTCACCAATCATTACAGGTACATTGTTCAATTTTAGACACAGTTTTCAATTTTCAAACAAGATCCAGACTTACGTAACTAAAATGCATTGTCTTTTAGTAATTAGTAATTAGTAAGCGTTTGTTCCTCACTCCTCACTTCATCTGTTTTTCATTAATTATCATTTACCAGCATTAGTCATAATCATTAATACCACATTGCTGATGAATTCTCAGTGTTGATTAAGGCCGTAGCAAGTCAGTAGCAAGAAGGATTGTGTTTTTGTTCTGGTCAGTATGACTTTTGAAAACCAAATTTGATCTTACATAATTTGTTGTGTTTATATTTAACATTAATATAAAAGGAAAAATAAGGGGGTGAAAGGAAGTCATAGGATGTGTGATATGAAATTGTACATGACTACATTACTCAGTAAATAAATGCAATAAGCCTTTTCTCAATTTAGTACATAAGAATGTAGTGTACATTTAAAACTAAACACTAATGCTTACACTTAGAATAAATGGCTTAATAGAATCTAATATATATCTTCCACAATAAGCAGATAATTGTTAATAGGTGAGGGTATCATGAGGAATGTCATTTGTAAATGCAGGATTGCAAATAACTGGGTAATTCACCATCTACCGTACATAATACTGTAAAAAGATTCAGGAAATCCATAGAAATCTCAGTCCATGTAAGCAGGATACCACTGTTGAATGTGTATGACTTTCAAGCCCTCCGTCTATAAAAGCCACCACCTGTCATGGTATGTGGGTGCATCAGTGCCTAGAGCATGGATGACTTGTAAATGTTTAATGGCATAATTGACACAGAGGTGTATGCTGGGATTTTTGTGAGACGTATGCAGGCAACAAGGCGAATGTTTACCCCCAGAAGGCATCATTCTTTTTTTGAGTTTTAATACAATCATAAATTGTTGTTTTTATTGCATAAGTACCTACATATGTATATACTTTGCCCAATACTTAGTCTGTGCCTATAGATGCTGTACCCAATACCTATATATATATATATTACATATATATGCTTTGCCCGATACCTAGTCTTTGCGTATATGCTTTGCCCAATACCTGCTCTTTGCCCATATATTCTTTGACCATTACCTAGTATTTGCCCATATATGCTGTACCCATTACCTAGTGTCAAGGCAGCACTCACTCAACCCTTAGTGACTGGGGATTTAGAGAGAACACATTGATGAAGAACAAGTGGTTGTCAGACATCTTATCATTAGCTCTGGACTCCATGTTGGAGAATGACTTTTAGAGTTAATGTGAAAATAAAGTTGTGCTATACACCCATCAGCCATAACATTAAAACCACCTCACTGTCCATTTTATCAGCTCCACTTACCATACAGGAGCACTTTGTAGTTCTACAATTACTGACTGTAGTCCATCTGTTTCTCTGCATGCTTTGTTACCCCCCTTTCATTCTGTTCTTCAATGGTCAGGACTCTCCCAGAACCACTACAGAGCAGGTATTATTTAGGTGGTGGATCATTCTCAGCACTGCAGTGACACTGACATGGTGGTGGTGTGTTAGTGTGTGTTGTGCTGGTATGAGTGGATAAGACACAGCAATGCTGATGGAGTTTTTAAACACCTCACTGTTACTGCTGGACTAAGTAATAGTCCACCAACCAAAAATATCCAGCCAACAGTGCCCCGTGGGCAGCGTCCTGTGACCACTGATGAAGGTCTAGAAGATGACCAACTTAAACAGCAGCAATAGATGAGCGATCGTCTCTGACTTTACATCTACAAGGTGGACCAACTAGGTAGGAGTGTCTAATAGAGTGGACAGTGAGTGGACACGGTATTTAAAAACTCCAGCAGTGCTGCTGTGTCTGATCCACTCATACCAGCACAACACACACTAACACACCACCACCATGTCAGTGTCACTGCAGTGCTGAGAATGATCCATCACCTAAATAATACCTGCTCTGTAGTGGTCCTGTGGGGGTCCTGACCATTGAAAAACAGCATAAAATGGGCTAACAAAGTATGTAGAGAAACAGTTGGACTACAAGAAGGTGGTTTTAATGTTATGGCTGATCAGTGTATACACAATTTTCCACTGATTCCATATGTATCTCATTAACCAAAACTATTATGCTGACTGATGTTCGCCTACCTACTCTTGTACTGGAGCCACAATTAATAATCCCCATTGAGTCATACAAGTCTAGACGCACCTCCACATCATCGCACTACCATAACTAAATTTCACTCTTGGAATAAACTGACTGTGTTTAATTTCAACCCCCACAGTATGGAAAATGCAAATAAAATAAAAATGCAGTGTTCCTTACATTTACTTTGACTTTTATTTAATTGCAGACAGTTTGAACCTGAGATATTTCATGTTTTGTCTGCCCAACTTCATTTCATTTATTAATAAACATCCATTCCTGCATTTCAGACCTGCAACACATTCCAAAAAGAGTTGGGACAGGGGCAATTTAGGGCTAGTAATGAGGTGAACAAACTAAATAATGATGTGATTCCAAACAGGTGACTGTAATCATGGTTTGGTACAAAAGCAGAGTCAGAGGATCTCCAGTTTGCATTAGGAAATTATTAAAATGTTTAAAAACAATGAACCTCAAAGAAAGATTGGAAGGGATTTGCATATTTCTCCCTCTACAGTGCATAATATCATTAAACGATTCAAGAAATCAGGAGGAATTTCAGTACGTAAAGGCCAAGGGTGCAAGCTTAAGCTGAACGCCTGTGATCTTCGATCCCTCAGACGGCACTGCATCAAGAACCGCCACTCAACAATAGCTGATATAACCACATGGGTGAGGGATTACTTTGGCAAACGTTTGTCAAGCACTACAATACAGAGTTACATGCACAAATACCACTTAAAACTTTACTGTGCAAAAAATAAGCCTTATGTTAACCATGTACAGAAGCGGCGTCGATTTCTCTGGGCTCGGAGGCATCTAGGATGGACCGTCACACAGTGGAAACGTGTATTGTGGTCAGATGAATCAGCATTCCAGGTCTTTTTTGGAAAAAAATG
Source organism: Trichomycterus rosablanca (assembly GCF_030014385.1). Lineage (NCBI taxonomy): Eukaryota > Metazoa > Chordata > Actinopteri > Siluriformes > Trichomycteridae > Trichomycterus > Trichomycterus rosablanca. Next base: position 14,386,096 of record NC_086009.1, on the reverse strand, counting down.
GACGCCGTGTGCTCTGGAGCAAAGACGAAAAGGCCCTTCCAAACTGTTATCAGCAACACGTCCAAAAGCCAGGGTCTGTCATGGTATGGGGTGTGTCGCTGCCCTCAGGAAAGGTCATTTACACTTCTGTGATGGCAGCATTAATGCAGAAAAGTACATTGAGATCTTAGAGCAACATGTGCTGCCTTCAAGACGTCCATGCATTTTCCAACAAGACGATGCAAAACCACATGCTGCACACATTACAAAGGCATGGCTACGGAAGAAGAGGGTACGAGTACTGGACTGGCCTGGCTGCAGTCCTGGCCTGTCCACAATAGAGAATGTGTGGAGAATTTTGAAACGGAAAAAGCGACAACGACGACCCCGTACTGTTGTACATCTTAAGACGTGTTTGCAGGAAGAATGGAACAAAATAAAAGCTGAAACACTAAATCACTTGGTTTCCTCGGTGCCAAAACTTTTTAAGTCTTTTAAGTGTGGTGAAAAGGAATGGCAACATTACAAAGTGGTAAATGCTTTACTGTCCCAACGTTTTTGGAATGTGTTGCCGGCCTGAAATGCAGGAATGGATGTTTATTAATAAATGAAATAAAGTTGACCAGACAAAACATGAAATATCTCAGGTTCACCCAGCATTGTGTTGTGTTCTTTGACTTCTATCTGTTATTGTAAATACTTGGACACTTCATTTAGTGGATTCATTGTTTTGTTTATTAAGCAAAACCCATTAGTTGCATCATTACTTTATGTTACATATGGCACAAATCTCTATATGCCTTCCAGACTGCAGTTATCTATGGTGTGTAAATTGAAGCACTGAATCATGGTGCAGGCCCACCAGCTGGAGAGGAAAAGAAGAAGAAATTACCAGTAAGCACCAATTAGTGTTGCATAATGCCTGGAAGGTGATACTGCATTGTTTGAAGTGCTGGTCGACCTAAAGGTCAGCACAATGCCCTTTATACTGTGATATTTCTAAAGGCGTTTGTTAGATGTAACACTTCATATTGTTAAAATGGACTGAATAGGTTATATAACATGTAACTAAAAGAACATAAGCACCCCTTTTGGTGTGTTAGTGTGTGTTGTGCTGGTGTGAGTGGATCAAGCACAGCAGCGATGCTGGAGTTTTTAAATACCGTGTCCACTCACTGTCCACTCCTACCTAGTTGGTCCACCTTGTAGATGTAAAGTCAGAGACGATCATTCATCTATTGCTGCTGTTTGAGTTGGTCATCTTTTAGACCTTCATCAGTGGTCACTGGGCGCTGTTGGCTGGATGTTTTTGGTTGGTGGACTATTCTCAGTCCAGCAGGGACAGTGAGGTGTTTAAAAACTCCACCACCACCATGTCAGTGTCACTGCAGTGCTGAGAATGATCCACCACCTAAATAATACCTACTCTGTAGTGGTCTTGTGGGGGTCCTGACCATTGAAGAACAGCATAAAAGGGGCTAACAAAGCATGCAGAGAAACAGATGGACTACAGTCAGTAATTGTAGAACTACAAAGTGCTTCTATATGGTAAGTGGAGCTGATAAAATGGACAGTGTAGAAGTGTAGAAACAAGGAGGTGGTTTTAATGTCATGGTTGATCGGTGTATTTTTCTATACAGTAATTAAAACACTCATATGAGCAAATGTAAAACTTACTTTTTGTGTAGCAGCCTCGACATTAGGTGTTTGAGGACAGTTTAAGCGAATTCTACATCCTAAGCATGCTAACAGCCAGAAATGAAGAATTAACATTTAGTAAATTATGTACTGCTGTAAATTAGTCACCATTGATCATCGCTCATGTTTGAATGCATGATCAAAGTTTAAATAGACTGGTTCCAGCTTACTCATGATTTGAATCACAGTAAGCGTTTATTAATCAGACCAGACTGTAATTTTTTTAATGAATTACATTTAATTATGTTAAATAATCCAGGGCACGTTCCCAACCTAACGTGAAAACGTACCCAGCAATGATCCCTTCCAATTAATGCCCATTATTTATATTTCTGACCGTTTAGCATTAATTCTAGTTATGCTGTGATTAATCACTGTTTTTGAAAAACTATAGAAAACTATAGAAATTGAATTATACACTGATCAGCCATAACATTAAAACCACCTCCTTATTTCTACATGCACTGTCCATTTTATTAGCTCTATTTACCATATAGAAGCACAGTATGGTTGTGTTAGTGTGTGTTGTGCTGGTATGAGTGGATAAGACACAGCAGCACTGATGGAGTTTTTAAACACCTCACTGTCACTGCTGGACTGAGAATAGTCCACCAACCAAAATTATCCAGCCAACAGCGCCCCGTGGGCAGCGTCCTGTGACCACTGATGAAGGTCTAGAAGATGACCAACTCAAACAGCAGCAATAGATGAGCGATCGTCTCTGACTTTCCATCTACAAGGTGGACCAACTAGGTAGGAGTGGACAGTGAGTGGACATGGTATTTAAAAACTCCAGCAGCGCTGCTGTGTCTGATCCACTCATACCAGCACAACACACACTAACACACCACCACCATGTCAGTGTCACTGCAGTGCTGAGAATGATCCACCACCTAAATAATACCTGCTCTGTAGTGGTCATGTGGGGGTCCTGACCATTGAAGAACAGGGTGAAAGGGGGCTAACAAAGCATGCAGGGGAAAAAAAACAGATGGACTACAGTCAGTAATTGTAGAACTACAAAGTGCTCCTATATGGTAAGTGGAGCTGATAAAATGGACAGTATAGAAGTGCATAAACAAGGGAGTTTTTTTTAATGTTATGGCTGATCAGTGTATATGTCCATGTAGAAGAATGTTGGGCCCCCTTAGGGCAGCTTGATTGTGGTTCTATGACATCGGGCAGCAGAAGTATGTGGACACCTGTCCTGGAACCTGTTTAATATCCTCTTCCAAAAACTAAGTTGTTAAAGCTTGTTGTTAAAGACTTAATACTCTAATGCCATCTACTGGGTATGAACATATGTTACAGGATTATATGTATGGATCCCTGTATGGGCAAGGGAGTCTGCCATATTTTCGTTTGCTATCAGTAAACATGAGGTGTAGTTAAGATCCACATACGATGAAGATACACCTGGCAAGTGAAAAGAAGTGTTCGGCAACCAAGGCTCTCCTAGACCTATCATCATTTGGAGATGACTGGATTTGGTGAAAAAGTGGAATATAAATAAATAGAAGCTTAAAAAAGAAATACCCATGGTGACGTAAGCGTTAACAATGGCAACACATGGCATTCCATATTGTGGTCTTAGCTGAACCCATAAGACTTCTGACAAATGGGCGTTGTGCTGATGTTGCAGGTTCAAACTCTGTGGTAAGTGTTGCAACATAGAGCAGTCGATTCTTACTCTGTGCATGATCACACTAGTTTTGTAAGTGCTTAAGCTGCTTAGTGGTTCATGGCTGAACTGCTGACACTCCTAAATGTTTTAACTTAATAAAAAAAACATTTGACCCCGGCAGCTCCAGCCAGGCAGAAATTGGTTGAAATAACAGTATTACTCATTCTACTGCCAGTTTTTTTCAATTAAAAGGTTGTTAAACTGTGGTCAACCGGTGACAGGGTCATGGGCAGCCAAGGCTCATTGATCCACGTGGGGAGCGAAGGCTGGTCCATGTGACGAGCTACTGTAGCTCAAATTGGTCCAACAGACGAGCTACTGAAGCTCAAATTGATGAAGTTAATGCTGGTTCTGATAGAAAGGTGTCAGAATACACAGTGCATCGCAGTTTGTCGCGTATGGGGCTGCATAGTGCTGACCCCTGTCCACCGCCGAAAGCGCCAACAATGGGCACGTGAGCATCGGAACTGGACCACACAGCAATGGAAGAAGGTGGCCTGGTCTGATGAATCACGTTTTCTTATACATCATGTGAATGACCGGGTGCGTCTGTCGCTTACCTGGGGAACACATGGCACCAGGATGCACTATGGGAAGAAGGCAAGCCGGTGGAGGCAGTGTGACGCTTTGGGCAATGTTCTGCTGGGAAACCTTGGGTCCTGCCATCCATGTGGATGTTACTTTGACACGTACCACCTACCTAAGCATCGTTGAAGACCATGTACACGCTTTCATGGAAACGGTATTCCCTGATGGCTGTGGCCTCTTTTAGCAAAAATGGTTCAGGGACGGTTTGAGGAGCACAACGAGTTTGAGGTGTTGACTTGGCCTCCAGATTCCCCAGATCTCAATCCAATCGAGCATGTGTGGGATGTGCTGGACAAACAGGTCTGATCCATGGAGGCCCCACCTCACAACTTAGAGGAGTTAAAGGATCTGCTGCTGACATCTTGGTGCCAGATACCACAGCACACCTTCAGGGGTCTAGTGGAGTCAATGCCTTGACGGGTCAGGGCTGTTTTGGCAGCCAAAGGGGGGGCCAACACAATGTTAGGAAGGTGGTCATTATGTTATGCATAGAAGTTAATATATATATATATAAAAAATAGACAAACATAAATGCAAATACACAAATGTTGACCCAGTCTGAATTTTTATTAGGGTTTGAAAAAGGCTACAAAGTACATTTTAAAGATCTCATACAAGTCTGTCGTTTCACATTTTAACTACTCAAACCCAAGAACATTTGAACCCAAAGATGGCACCATACATACACTACAGTATCAGGTTAGGCACAAGGTGAAGGGTAGACAGCACCTATACCCAGGACTGTCTGTTGGTTTCTGTAATTCCTTTACCTTTCAATCATAATAAAGCATCTTGTCTGATGTTATTAAACCCAAACACCAAGCCCAAACCCGTATTAGAAGACCCAGAGCCTCATTATTGCAGCAGAGCGCAGATACAGTGGAAGTGCTCGAGGTTCCTGCAGGCCTGCAGCCAGCGCTGTACGTTGGCCGCGGCAGACAAGGCCTGGCCTTGTTGAAGGAGGCAGCAAGCGCATACGATATCGGCCAGCGAAAGTTCGTTACCCAGCAACCATGTCGAACGGCCCAGCGCGCCGTTCAGAGAGCGCAGTACGGCCGCGCTCTCCTTGTTACCGCCTTCAGCCAGCTGGAAGAAGACCATGTCAAGCCAGCTGTCCACCTGCGTGGCCAGGAGTGGATCCTTTGGTTCGGCGCCCAGCAGCCGGAAGAGGAAGCGTGCCACGTTGGCCTCGCCTTCGATGGCGCACATACTCTGCGTGCTGAACTTCATCTGCACTTTCGGCACTGGATTGAGAAAAGGGGAGAGAGGTTAGATCACTTCATCTTCATCATAATCACAAAGATCACTAATATTTATCACTAATTTAACATGTATTAATATTTAATGGTTGTCATGTGGTCATTCTTGCATTTTGATAGACCTGCAGAGTTCTGGGACACTGTTCTATGGACTGACCGATCAAAACTGGAACTGTTTGGCCATATGGATCAGCGGCTTGTCTGGGGCAAGAAAGGCATGGCTTATGACCAGAAGAATACTATCCCTGTGATCAAGCATGCAGGTGGGTCAATGCTGATGTGGTATCTGCTATCTGGCCCGTATGACTGGCATCATGGAATGGAATGCCAAAATGATTTTTTGGAACATGTTGGTGGACGCTTGTGTCCAGAACGACTCACAACTGCAATCAAGCAATTGAGGATTAAAAGCATTGCTCAAGGAATTTGTGACCTTTAGATCACTAGTCCAGTACCCTAACCACTGAGTTTCCACTGCCTACCTAAGAGGCAGTTTGCAGGGCGCTCAGGTGGCGCAGCGGCAAAACACACTAGCACACCAGAGCTGACATCTCGAATCTAGACTGGGCGCCTACACGAACAATAATTGGCTCGTTCGCAGGGAGGGTGCCGGAGCTGATGCAATTACGACCTCTGCTGGCTGATTGATATAACTCGCCTCGTGCAGGTGAAAAGATTCAGTCGGCTACTGCACACGTGTCGGAGGGGTCGTGTGTTAGTCACGGCTCTCCTCAGTCCTCCTCAGACTGGAGGTCAACATTTACATTTTCAGCATTTAGTGTAGTGGACGCTTTTATCCGAAGCGACTTACAGTACTGTGACAGTATACTGTCTGAGCAATTGAGGGTTAAGGGCCTTGCTCAAGAGCCCAACTGCGGCAACCTGGCAGGGGTGGGGCTTGAACCAGCAACCTTTTGAATACGAGTCCAGTACCTTAACCGCTAGGCTGGTAAAGGACCACCACAGAGCAGGTATTATTTGGGTGGTGGATCATTCTCAGCACTACAGTGACACTGACATGGTGGTGGTGTGTTAGTGTGTGTTGTGCTGGTATGAGTGGATCAGACACAGCAGTGCTACTGGAGTTTTTAAACACCGTGTCCACTCATTGTCCACTCTATTAGACACTCCTACCTAGTTGGTCCACCTTGTAGATGTAACGTCAGAGACGATCGCTCATCTATTGCTGCTGTTTGAGTCGGTCATCTTCTAGACCTTCATCAGTGGTCACAGGACGGTGCCCACGGGGCGCTGTTGGCTGGATATTTTTGGTTGGTGGACTCCAGCAGTGACAGTGAGGTGTTTAAAAATCCAGTCATACCAGCACAACACACACTAACACACCACCACCATGTCAGTGTCACTGCAGTGCTGAGAATGAGCCATCACCCAAATATTACCTGCTCTGTAGTGGTCCTGCAGTGGTCCTAGGAGAGTCCTGACCATTGAAGAACAGCTAACATTGAAGAACGGGGGCTAACAAAGCATGCAGAGAAACAGATGGACTACAGTCAGTAATTGTAGAACTACAAAGTGCTTCTATATGGTCAGTGGAGCTGATAAAATGGAGAAACAAGGAGGTGGTTTTAATGTTATGACTGATCAGTGTATATGCCAACAGTTCTATCCCAAAAAAGAAAAAGTTTAAACAAATTAAATACCAAAACGTCAAACCACAAAGCCTTAAGCGCTAGCTTTCCAAGCTTTGCACGGCTGGCAAGACTAAACCTGACCACATTCCTGTTATAAAACAAGCTTTCACACCATTCTTTTTCTTACCATCTTTCCATATGAGCGTGAAACCCAGTTGGAATCGCTCACGGCTATAGTTTTTGTTGTGGTGCTGCCCCAGGCATGAGAGCAGCTCCGGGGGGACGCTCGAGACAGACGAATGCACGTGTACAGCGGAGAGCACTCTGTAACTCTTGCACAGCAGCTCATGCAGCACCAGCAGTGAGAGTGGAGGACTGGCGGGGTTAGCGTTGATCACTATGTCCCTCAGTGCACCTGGGTCCTGCAAAGCATAAGCAATCACAACTTTTTTAACTTAACATTTTAACCATTTCTACATATTTCATCATTGGATATTCTGGATTACATCTGAGGCTGCACTGGAGGTTATATACTGTAGGTACGTAGGTTAAATCATAACCTCCCTTCATTTCTGGTTGTTCAAGTTGGACGGGACTAAACTGGATGTAGGTGACATCAAATGGACGAATAAGAATAAGAAATGTATCCTCTGTACTCCACCCAACTGGCAGAACACTCATACATATACTAATTAGCCAAAACATACACACCGCCCGTCGCTACTACCGATCGGATGGTTTAGTGAGGTCCTCGGATCGGCCCCGCCGGGGCTCCTCGCGGGCCTTGGCGGAGCGCCGAGAAGTCGATCAAACTTGACTATCTAGAGGAAGTAAAAGTCGTAACAAGGTTTCCGTAGGTGAACCTGCGGAAGGATCATTAACGGGTAGCATGCACACCGAGGTCTCAACCCCCCGCCCGGGCCAAGGTAGCTCCACGAGACCCCCGTTCCCGGTTTCTTCGAGAAGGGGACCTACCGCCCCAAAAATATGCAGTGCCTATTTTATATCAACTGGGCATGACACAGTCAGGGCCAAATCATCATGGCCTGGGCTGGATTGGACTGGTTTGGGCTTAGATATCTCAGAAACAGCAAGGGGTGCTCAAGTATACCCACTGAGAGTGGTTCAATGAGGGAGGGACAATTTAGGAATTGCTGACAAGTTGTTGGGCAGCCAAGACTCATTGATGCCAGTGAACATAAGGCTAACAGAGGAGCTTCTGTGGCTCCAATTGACCGTGTCAAAAGACCCAATACAAACCAATCAAACCCATCTGTATGAGTCGCAGGCCAGTCAAAATGCCCATGTAAGACCTGTCCACCTTCTAAAACACCTACAATTGGCACACAGGTATCAGAACCGGACATAGAAGCAATGGCAGAAGGTCGACTGGTCAGACAAATCGAGTTTTCTCCAAAACCACATGGATGTCCACGCAAGACACTCTTTCAAATGTCTTGTGGAGTCCATGGTTCAATGAGTCAAAGCTGTTTCGACAGCATGTTAGGTGGGTGGTGCCAATGTTTTGGGTCATCAGTGTCTCTTTTTTTGGGTATATTTTGTTTATGCATTTTCTCCCGACTTTTTAGCGCGTCCAATTGCCCCATTGCGTCACGCTTCCTCTCCACCAATGCCGACCCCCGCACCGATTTGAAGGGAACGAAGCTAACCCACGCCCCCACACGTGGGCAGCAGCCGTATGCATTTTTTCACCCACACCAGGCGAGTGCATACATATGCGAATCAGCTCTGTGTACGGAGAGACACACCCCAAAAGCACTCTTTCCCCGCCTCTGTGCAGGTGCCATCAATCAGCCAGCAGAGGTCGTAGTTGCACCCCTATATGAACGACAGGCCAATCGTTGTTCATGTGGCCGCTCAGCCCAGTCGGATGGCAGAGCTGAGATTCGATACGATGTGTTCGAGATCCCAGCTCTGGTGTGCTAGGGTGTGTTTTTACCGCTGCGCCACCTGAGCGGCCCACGTAGAGGATTCGATCGTTCAGAATAGACGATTTGCTCACTTTGCCAAGAAGACTATCGAGATCAGCTGTGCCCGTGAAGGAGGACTCTGTTGTACTCTGTGACAGAGTCGTAACATCCAGGTCAGCGTCTGGAGTAGTGACCGTCTTAGCCAGGCCATCTACGGCTGCCTTTAGCGCGTACAACTTGCGCATGATCTCGTCCTGGCGGGCCTCCAGTGCTTTGATGGCAGGATCCACATCTCCATTCTGCAAGAGTGAAAAAAAGGCATACAAACCTATGAATCATAGATCAGCTTTATAATGAACACCTGTATACACCTGTATACCTGCTTGTTTACCCTTTCGACTGATAAAAAGTGGTGACAAAAAGCACAGGGAAAGAAATGGGCTACATTTCTCCTCGTGTCTGCCTGGGTTTCCTCCCACAGTCCAAAAACATACAGTCAGGTTCATTTGAGATACTTAAGTCACCCTAGGTATGATTATGAGTGTGTGTATGTGTGTTTGCCCTGTGATGGGCTGGCGACCTGTCCGGGGTGTTTCGCCCAGTGAATCGGACCCACCACGACCCTGACCAGGATAAAGCGGTATTAAAACAGACAATGAATTAATAAAAGAATGCACATATCGAGGCAACACAGTGATTACCACTGTTGTCTTACAGGAAGGTTCTGGGTTCGATTCCTAGGTGGAGTTAGCATGTTCTCCCCGTGTTTACATGGGTTTCCTCCCACAGTCCTAAAACATACAGTCAGGTTAATTTGAGATACAGGTACCTAAGTCCCCCTAGGTATAAGTGTGTGTATGTGTGTTTGCCCTGTGATGGGCTGGCGACCTGGACCCACCGTGACCCTGACCATGGATGAAGCTGTGGTAAAACAGCCAATGATTTAATGAATGAATACATATATCATACCAGGCAAAGTGAGTCCTTTTGACTGATAAACAGGGGTGACAAAGTGCACAGGGAAACAAGTGGGCTACAGTTAGTAATTGTATACCAGCAATGTTGATCAGTATGGTAAAATAATCGATTAATGCGCATGGGTTAATGAGCGATTAATGAGCGATGGCTCGATGGGTAGCACTGTTGCCTCACAGAAAGGTGGTCCCGGGTTCGATTCTTAGGTGGAGTTTGCATGTTCTCCTCGTGTCTGCGTGGGTTTCCTCCCACAGTCCAAAAACATACGGTCAGGTTAATTGAAGATACTGAAGTCTAGGTATAAGTGTGTGTATGTGTATGTGTGTTTGCGCCGTGATGGGCTGGCGACCTACCCAGATTGTTTACTGCCATTCGCCCAGTGAATAGGACCCACCACGACCCTGACCATGGATAAAGCGGTAGTAAAACAGCCAATAAATTAGTGAATGAATACATATATCATACTAGGCAAAGTGAGTCCTGTAGGAGTCCTTTTGACTGATAAACGGGGGTGACAAAGTGCACAGGGAAACAAGTGGGCTACAGTTAGTAATTGTATACCAGCAATGTTGATCAGTATGGTAAATGTAGCTCTTAAAATAATCGATTAATGCGCATGGGTTAATGAGCGATTCTGTGTTGCCTTACAGAAAGAAGTTCGATTCTTGGGTGGAGTTTGCATGTTCTCCTCGTGTCCGCGTGGGTTTCCTCGCACGGTCCAAAAACATACAGTCAGGGTATAAGTGTGTGAATGTGTGTGTGTTTGCCCTGTGACCCACCACGACCCTGACCAGGATAACATTCATATCAACTCACATGTAATGCATTGTGACGTCATAGTGAGTGCATGTATGCATGATATGATTTTAAATGAACTGCACTTGGCACGTGACCAGTGCATGGCGGTGGCGCGCGACTGAGCTATTAATACTGCAGAGTGGACAGCTGAGCAGAGATTACAGTAATGCATTGCTGCACTGTGCTTCCAGTTGCATCAGCCGGATCTGTATACGAGCTAACACACTAATCACTGCTCGGACTTGATCATTCACGCTTTTGCATGTATTTATGTACACGGATCTCAACAAATTACTGGATTATATGTAAATAAAATGCAGAACGAATGAGGTTTAGATAGTTACCTGGAGCGCGTGCTGGCTGGAGCTGCTCCCGTGCTGCGCGTGCACGTTGGGTAACGTGTACATGCACGTCGGTAAATCAATGTGTGTTCCACTCTCACTGACTGGATTTAACTGGTACATAAACATGCTGACTGATTCTCCCACTTCTAACTGGTATAATAATCCAACTCGAAGAGTTTAAGCAGTCTGGACGGCTTCTCCACTTCCCTTCTAGCTTAGCTTCAGACGCTAAAAGTACGTCAATGTCGCGTCATTTCCCTCGAAAGTAAAAGCCCACGTATTTAACACGGGTTTAAATCTCAATTCCTGCATGTATTTCAATAAACGCCACCTTACCTGACATGCTAGACTTCTCATCTTGTGTTTTAATAATATTTAATAATTATTAGCTTAGCATTAATTTACTGTAATCATCAAAAAGTTCCCACAGACAGAGATGTAACTAGGCGGGCGCTAGGACCTCGGAGAGGTTGCTGCAGTTTGAGTTTAGACTTGCAGTTAGACAGCAGTGAGACCACAGAAGGAAAAGCCTTCAATTTCAATGTCAACAGTTAAAATGAATAAATACATTTTCAATGCTTTTCACGTAAAATATTGATATATTGTATATTTTCATCTTTAAAATCATTTTATATATATATATCCATTTAATTAAATTATTTCAGAATCGGTTCATGTTAGCTCCTGAGCTCCTGTACCTTCTGTGGAGATACTGAAGAATCATTATTCATTTATTTTTTAATGCAAGATAACAAATACATTTTGATTTGACTTGCAAAATCATTCGTTTAAACTAATTAAAGTTACTATTGAAACTATAATAGAATAGAATATATTATAAATTTTTTATTCATAAATAATACAATAATAATGTATGCTCCAAAGGGCGGCCCGGTGGGTAGCACTGTTGCCTCACAACAAGAAGGTCCTGGGTTTGATCCCCAAGCGGGACGGTCCGGGTCCTTTCTGTCTGGAGTTTGCATGTTCTCCCCGTGTCTGCGTGGGTTTCCTCCGGGAGCTCCGGTTTCCTCCCACAGTCCAAAGACATGCAGTCAGGTTAATTGGAGACACTGAATTGCACTCTTTTGTTGTTATTTTGTTCAGCCACTGCATTTGCATCCAAAATCATCAGGTGGTGAGACATTAAAAATTCTCCATTATTAGAAAAGCTGATAAAACACAGTGTTAAATATGCCTCTGTTCCAATTTTGGTAGTGTGTGTTGCAGGTGTCAAATTCTACATTTGTTTATATTTACTAAACAAAATGTAGTTGACCATTGAAAACACTGGACATTTTCTCTCTACTTTTGTCAGTCAAAGATTCAAGAGACTAAACAAATTACATATTCTTTTTTTATTGCCATTTTACAAAATGTCCCAACTTATCCCAACGAGATATGGGGTTTGTATTTGTATTAATTTGCATGTTACCAATCATGATAGAAGAAGAAGGAGATAGAAGATATACTTTATTTGTCATATAAACATATACAGGTGTACAGTACAATGAAATTCTTTCTTCGCATATCCCATCTTGTTTGGAAGCTAGGGGTCAGAGCGCAGGGTCAGCCATCGTACGGCGCCCCTGGAGCAGACAGGGTTAAGGGCTTTGCTCAAGGACCCAACAGTGGCTGCATAGCAGAGTCTGGATTTGAACCACCACTCTTGATAGTTGATAGCCCAAAGCTCTGCCCGCTAGGCTACCACTGTCCCTAATACATGATGGTATCACCTCTAGAAATTTATAAAGCAGCTTTTTGATAATTCCACAAACTTACTATTCCCCGTCCCAACTTTTTTAGAAAGCAATAAATAGCAAGTTAAAAGTAAAGATTTAATTAGTGTGATTGCAGAATGCAAGCACACTATTGTTATCCGTTAGTCATATTATTATTATTTTTTTTCTTTTTATTATTCCACCACTTTCGTCGCCGGCTATCTCGCCCCGCAGTTTTCGAGATATCGACGCCGTTCCAACGCCAAATCGTCCGGCCTGTTGGTGCGACGCGGGCTTGTATACAGCTTTCGGATCCACCCGCCCGTTCGCCCGCCACGCCCGCTTTTGTAGCGTTTTTTTTCCCATAGACTTCCATTCATTTTCAAAAAAATTTTGAGATATCGACGCCGTTCCAACTCTAGATCATCCGGCCCGTTATTGGCGTCACTTATTGAAAAAAAGTTTTTTGATCCACCCGTCCGTTCACCCGCCACGCCCGCTTTTGTACCGATTTTTGGTCCCATTGACTTCCATTCATTTTCTTTGAATGGTTGTTGAATGGTTATTTCTATAACGTTTATTTAACCTATAAGAGTCCCATTCACTTCCATTCATTTTTTGAAAGTTTGAGATATCGACGCCGTTCCAACTCTAAATCGTAAAGCCCACTGATGTAACCCCGACTCAGGTACAGCATGGGGATTCGAACCCACGCCCAACTGCCACGCCCGGTTTTCGGCTCCATTCACTTCTATTCATTTTTTGAAAGTTCGAGATATCAACACCGTTCCAACTCTAAATCGTAAAGCCCCCTGATGACACCCCGACTTGGGTACAGCATGGGGATTCAAACCCACGCCCACCTGCCACGCCCATTTTTCGGCTCCATTCACTTCCATTCATTTTTTGAAAGTTCGAGATATCAACGTCGTTCCAACTCTAAATCGTAAAGCCCCCTGATGACACCCCGATTTGGGTACAGCATGGGGATTCGAACCCACACCCACCTGCCACGCCCGGTTTTTCAGCTCCATTCACTTCCATTCATTTTTTGAAAGTTTTAGATATCAACACCGTTCCAACACTATATCGTAAAGCCCACTGATGTAACCCCAACATGGGAACATCATGGGGATTCGAACCCACGCCCACCTGCCACGCCCGGTTTTTGGTCCCATTCACTTCCATTCATTTTTTGAAAGTTCGAGATATCGACGCCGTTCCAACTCTAAATCGTAAAGCCCACTGATGTAACGCCGACTCAGATACAGCATGGGGATTCGAACTCACGCCCACCTGCCACGCCCGGTTTTTGGTCCCTTTCACTTCCATTCATTTTTTGAAAGTTCGAGATATCGACGCCGTTCCAACTCTAAATCGTAAAGCCCACTGATGTAACCCCGACTCAGGTACAGCATGGGGATTCGAACCCACGCCCACCTGCCACGCCCATTTTTCGGCTCCATTCACTTCCATTCATTTTTTGAAAATTTGAGATATCGACACCGTTCCAACTCTAAATCGTAAAGCCCACTGATGTAACCCCGACTCAGATACAGCATGGGGATTCGAACCCACGCCCACCTGCCACGCCCGGTTTTTGGTCCTATTCACTTCCATTCATTTTTTGGAAATTTGAGATATCAACGCCGTTCCAACTCTAAATTGTAAAGCCCCCTGATGTAACCCCGACTTGGGTACAGCATGGGGATTCGAACCCACACCCACCTGCCACGCACGTTTTTTGTCCCCATTCACTTCCATTCATTTTTTGAAAGTTCGAGATATCAACGCCGTTCCAACTCTAAATTGTAAAGCCAACTGATGTAACCCCGACTCAGATACAGCATAGGGATTCGAACCCACACCCACCTGCCACGCCCGTTTTTCGGCTCCATTCACTTCCATTCATTTTTTGAAAGTTCGAGATATCGACGCCGTTCCAACTCTAAATCATAAAGCCCACTGATGACACCCCGACTTGGGTACAGCATGGGGATTCGAACCCACACCCACCTGCCACGCCCGTTTTTCGGCCTTATTCACTTCCATTTATTTTTTGAGAGTTCAAGATATTGACTCCGTTCCAACTCTAAATCGTAAAGCCCACTGATGACACCCCGAGTTGGATAAAACATTGGGATACGCACGCCTGCCCGACTGGCACACGGCAATCACACTCGCATTTTCTCCGGAAATGCACTCTCTAGTTATCTTTGTGCTGTGTCCAGTCATACCTGCTAAATACAAGTCACTGCTTATTGTATAAGCATATACATACTGTCCCAACTGTTGTTTTTTTCTTTTTTGGCATTGGGGTTGTATTTTTTTACAGTAAAATGGTAGGATACTCAGCCAAAGAAATAAAAACACAACTAAAAGTCATCATTTTCACAACAAATAAGCTTTCTTTAGGTTGTTGTCCACTAGAGGGAAGCCAAGCATAATGTTTGTTTTGATGCTAATCGAGCACTGCATTAGCATCAATGTAGATAAAGCTTTATTATTGTTGCACTAATTATGCTACTCATTTTCTTTAAATGGGCAGTTTGACTGAAACATAGTTCTTTAACCCAGTTGAAATGTGGACATAGCAATGTAGACAAATAGGTTTGCATACATTAGTATATAATGTATATTTGTAATAGTGACACTTGCAAAAAACAGTGACCAGTAAAACAACTAGGCCATCAGCCATAACATTAAAACCACCTCCTTGTTTCTACACTCACTGTCCATTTTATCAGCTCCACTTATCATGTAGGAGCACTTTGTAGTTCTACAATCTGTTTCTCTATATACTTTTATTAGCCTGCTTTCACCCTGTTCTTCAATGGTCAGGACCCCCACAGAACCACTACAGAGCAGTTATTATTTAGGTGGTTGATCTTCTCAGCACTGCAGTGATAATGACATGGTGGTGGTGTGTTAGTGTGTGTTGTGCTGGAACGAGCTGTGCTGGATCAGACACAGCAGTGTTGCTGGAGTTTTTAAATACCGTGTCAACTCACTGTCCACTCTATTAGACACTCTTACCTAGTTGGTCCACCTTGTAGATATAAAGTCAGAGACGATCGCTCATCTATTGCTGCTGTTTGAGCTGTTTGAGGTCTCAGGACGCTGCCCACGGGGCGCTGTTGGGTGAATATTTTTGGTTGGTGGACTATTCCCAGTCCAGCAGTGACAGTGAGGTGTTTAAAAACTCCATCAGCATTTCTGTGTCTTATCCACTCGTATCAGCACAACACACACTAACACACCACCACCATGTCAGTGTCACTGCAGTGCTGAGAATGATCCACCACCCAAATAATACCTGCTCTGTAGTGGTTCTGTGGGGGTCCTGACCATTGAAGAACAGGGTGAAAGCAGGCTAATAAAAGCATGTAGAGAAACAGATGGACTACAGTCAGTAACTGTAGAACTAATTGTAGAGTTCTCCTATATGATAAGTGGAGCTGATGAAATGGACAGTGCACGTAGAAACAAGGAGGTGGTTTTAATGTTATGGCTGATCAGTGTATTTAGCTTTTTTAAATTGGTGAACAGGCCAATACAGTATAGGCATACTGAATGGGGTAAAAAGCTGAACTGTACTGTAGCCCTTCAGACCTGGAGTCCGACACCTCTGCTTTTAAGTGACCACCTAATTAAACATTTATAATGTGAAAGTCTTGGGAAATTTTAGGTTGATTGTGAAATGTGAGCTCACCTCACACACTGTGTGTTATCTATTTTGGTTGTCTGTTGAAGTGGCCGTATCATGTATTTTAATTATATTTAGTGCCAATTAATTGGGGCATGTTTTTGGAAGGTGGAAGGCAAGGTAGGTACCATATTACCATATTAAGCTACTCACAGAGAGTAACAAGGTGAAAGGTCAGAGTAGAATTGTGAGCTTGAGGTGTGGGCTGAAGAAGCAGGACAAAAATGCGTGGACATACTGATAATGATGTGGACCTCAAATGGTAACAAAATCTTTGATGTTCTTGTGTAGTGTCACCATGAGATCCACAACGCCAAGAGAGACTGAACCTGTTACAGGAACCCAGTTCCCTAGAACCACTGTTGAACATCTACAAGGTAAAACATTAAAATCACCTTACTTTTATACTTTTAGATTTGTAAAACCTGAGTGATTAGTTATGCAAATGACATCAATTAATGATTCGCCAAAATGCCACTGACTTCTCTAGACTTGAGCTCATTTTAATAGACCATTAGACAGTAGAAACATGAGCTATGGTAGATGAGACCATGCTTCAATATTTTAATGGAAAAACAGACATTGAGTTATTCATATTAAAGTCAAAAAGGGCCATCCATAATGTTATCAGTAAAATATGCAAACGCCAACATCAGTCATGGTATGGGTGTGCATCAATGCCCACAGCATGAGTGATATGGAGGTTTATATTTGAATGTTAGAGTTAGAGATACAAGCGCTGTCATGGAAGGATTTGCTTTCCTGGGATATCTGTGGTTATATTTCAGCCAATGTAAGACAATGACAGGTCTCATTCTACACTTTTTGCCTTTGTGGACACAGAGTGTGTTTGCTTGGCTGGCCTGCCTGCAGTGCAAATCTGTCTGGTATTGAAAATGTATGGCGCAACAGTTTCCCAAACAAACAGGAAAGGTAATGCAACACAATTGTAAACATAGATAGTTAGGTAGGTAGGTAGGTAGGTAGGTAGGTAGGTAGGTAGGTAGGTAGGTAGGTAGGTAGGTAGGTAGGTAGGTAGACAGATAGATGATGGGTGGATGGGTGGATGGACGGACAGACAGACAGACAGACAGATAGATAGATAGATAGATAGATAGATAGATAGATAGATAGATAGATAGATAGATAGATAGATAGATTGATAGATAGTTGGGTAGATAGATAGATAGATGGATGGATGGATGGATGGATGGATGGATGGATGGATGGATGGATGGATTAGCACGCTATCATCTGTAGTTGTTATTTATAGCTATATACATCGATCAGGTATACCACTATGACCACCTTCCTAATATTGAGTTGGTCCCCCTTTTGCTGCCAAAACAGCCCTGACCCGTCGAGGCATGGACTCCACTAGACCCCTGAAGTTGTGCTGTGGTATCTTACACCAAGATGTTATTAGCAGATCCTTTAACTTCTGTAAGTTGTGAGGTGGGGCCTCCATGGATTGGACTTGTTTGTCCAGCACACCCCACAGATGCTCGACCCTGTCGCCGGTTGACCACTGTTCCTTCCTTGGGCCACTTTTGATAGATACTGACCACTGCAGACAGAGAACACCCCACAAGAGCTGCAGTTTTGGAGACACTCTGACCCAGTCGTCTAGCCATCACAATTTGGCCCTTGTCAAACTCGCTCAAATCCTTACGCTTGTCCATTTTTCCTGCTTCTAACTAACACATCAACTTTGAGGATACAATGTTCACTTGCTGCCCAATATATCCCACCCACTAACAGGTGCCGTGATGAAGAGATAATCAGTGTTATTCATTTCACCTGTCAGTGGTCATAATGTTATGCCTGGTTGGTGTAACATAAATATTTCATTATATAAGTATGTTATAAATAACATAGGTGTGTGGCGTTGACTAACTGCACAATACAAGTACAAGATTAAAATGAGTTAGTACTTTAGTATTTTAATTGGTTAGTATTAGTACTTTTGTTGGTTTAGTTGGTTTCCAGAAATAAGGCTTGTTGTTGTACTGTGACCTTGTGTTTGTGTGTGTGTGTGTGTGTGACATAAGCATTTGCTGCCTGACCTATTACCACACCTGTGGTCTGTTTTGCATCTCTCACTGCTGATCCCACAGGTGCCACTCCATCTATGTATAATTTTGGTATATTTTCGAGTTCTAAAAAGGTGAACCTCAAATGGGCAGTGGTAGCTCATAATAAATTTTTGGTTTTTAAATGGGTCTATGTTTTTAACCAGAAACACCAAGAGGTTTAGAATAGGCTGTTATTTGTACAAGCCAGAGCAGAACTGCTTATTTTGGGCAAAGCTGCCCCAAGAGTCGTTAAACAAACCAATCTGAAAAATGCTTAATCTGGGGTGTGAATATTTATCAATCAGCTTTGTTTTGATAATTTTGGTACAGTGGCACCTTTTAACTCAACGTCCCCTAAACTTAAAACTCTTTGAAACTCAACGCCCTTCGCCGAGAAATCTGTACCCTTAAACGCATCATTTCCCTTAGACTCAACGTGTTCAGTTTGTTTCTAAAAAAATTATTTGTTTAATTTCAAATTAACAATAAACAGTCACTTTTTGTTCAGCGCTCGGCTTGAGTGGTGCGGTAAAACATCATCAAAGTGCGAATATGAGAGGAATCTGCATTTGTGTGGAATAACCGTCTGATTCACTCTGAAAGAGTCCACATGGATCTGTGTTTAGCTGGATTTTCCTCACTGTTTCACTTTTAAACTTGTGTTACAGCTCGGGGTTCTGAGAAATTGTATTAATCAGCTTTTTATTTCAGTGTGAATATTTATCAATCAGCTTTGTTTAGCATTAGATACTCAGAATGCCACAATTTATGAACTGAATTTGATGCTTCGACAGGCTGGTGAGGTCTTACAGGCGTGCCAGAGACCTCTGCTGGGACACGACAGGAAGCAAACAGGTCACGTGAGTGGCTTCGAGCAGGGCAGCGACATTTACATAAACTTGCACAGTGTAAGCTGCTTGGATGAGCTTAACAAAACACATAGTCTAAGTGGAAAGCAGTGTGAAAAGGTCATGTTTATTTGAAATGTTTGTTCTGTAGATATAGTGAATTATTAAGTAATTACAGGGAAACTATTAGCAAGGCGAGGCAAGTCTATTTGTATAGCATAGGGTGACCATACGTCCTCTTTTTCCCGGACGTCCTCTTTTTGAGACCTAAAAAATGCGTCCGACCGGGATTTTTAAATCACCAAAAATGTCCGGGATTCGGCTTTTCTAGTCTGCACTTGCTATTCTGTGTGTATGTTTTTGCATTGGTTTGTTTTTAGGTCTTTTTAGGAGTGCATCTGTTTTATTAAAATAAGTCTGATTTTCACGTGCACGTACTAACACAGAGGCTCTTGTCAACACCGTGATGGCACTGCATTCTGTGGAAATTGCTCAGCAAGCACTAGAAGACACACCTTACTGCTGATTTTTAACTGATGGGAGCAAGTAATTAAAGTGGATCAAATTAAAGTTAAAAACACTCCTAATAAGTCAGCTGATATGATTGTACAATACATCAAAGAAACTAAAAAATAAAGGGATTTTTATTTATAGGTCACAACTGTTTTTTAATTTGTTGTTATTATTGTTTAGGGCTTAACGCTGAATGTGAAGGAATAAGATTATCTGACCATAAAGGTCCTTTTTAAAGAGCAGCTGTACATTTATTAAAGTTCAGTAACACAGCTGGATGGTTACTGACTCATTTGTCAACTATTTAAACCTCTACCCTATACACACTGCCATGGTGTCACCAATGACATGAAATAACCCCCCGCCCCCTTCCTTCCCCGAACCAGGCGTCCTCTTTTTAAAAAAACTAAATATGGTCACCCTAGTATAGCACCTTTCATACACAGCATGAAAAATGCAAATAATAAAACACACAGTTTCTTACGTTTACTTTTACGGTTTATTGCAGACAGGATGAACCGGAGATATTTAATGTTTCATTATTAATAAACGTCCATTCCTGCATTTCAGGCCTGCAACACATTCCAAAAAATGTTGTTACAGTAAAGCATTTACTACATTTACCAAAAGTCCAAAAAGTTGGGACAAAAGGTAAAATAAAATAAAATAAATGATAAACAATAACAATAATGATGACTTTTAAGCTGTGAGCTGTAGATGTTAGTGCACGCAGTGTCTTTTACCTGTCTGCCGGTCAATAATTGATGCCTGTTGCTTAATTGTCACCAAAAACTCATACCAAGGTGGGAGGGTCAGGCTCACCTTTCTTATTAAGTCTGCCTAAAATTTTAATGGACACCCCATCAGGCACTGATCCACGTGGACTCTGGCCAATATTCAGGGTGTAAAGCGTAGGCTTCGTCTCAAGAACGCACAGAGGCCGCCGTTCCCGGAAGGCCGCCGCGTTAACTGTTGAGATCTGATTCACTTCATTGCCACATAATCTACTGCAAAGGGATAGAAGTCATCAAATTTTAACACGCGACGTAGGAACAATGGCGTGCGGAGATGTGTGTGGCAGGTCCTCATGGATTATGCAGAGGACGGTTGGCTAGCTGCTATTGTTTAATTTCTGTGTAAGGTTACATTCTGATACTCGTTCATTAAGCTATAACAAATCACAGCCGCTGGAGACTGGGAACCCAGTGAGAAGTACGGACCAGTAAAATCAGACTGTTCCTGCAATCCTAGTTTTGACATTTGAGTGACATTTGATTGTTAACTGCTGAAAATTGTCAAATGATTAGGTACACCTTTCTTATGTATACACCATATACCATTTGTAGGTATACAGTGACTGACTGCAGCCCATCTGTTGCTGTGCTATTTATACATGTCCATCAATGCAAAGAAACCCCACAGCACCACCACTGATCAGTGCAGTGTTCCTTACAATTACTTTGACTACTATTTGATTGCAGACAGTTTTAACCCAATATATTTCATGTTTTCTTTGCTCAACTTCATTTCATTTATTAATAAACATCCATTCCTGCATTTCAGGCCTGCAACACATTCCAAAAAACATTGGGACAGGGCAATTTAGGGCTAGTAATGAGGTGAAAAAACTAAATAATGATGTGATTCCAAACAGGTGATTGTAATCATGGTTTGGTACAAAAGCAGCATTCAGGAAAGGCTGAGTCCTTGATGAGCAAAGATGATCAGAGGATCTCCAGTTTGTCAACAGATGTGTGAGAAAATGATTGAAATGTTTAAAAACAATTTACTTTAAAGAAAGATTGGAAGGGATTTGCATATTTCTCCCTCTACAGTGCATAATATCATTAAACGATTCAAGGAATCTGGAGGAATTTCAGTATGTAAAGGCCAAGGGTGCAAGCTTAAGCTGAACACCTGTGATCTTCCATCCCTCAGACAGCACTGCATCAAGAACCGCCACTCAACAATAGCTGATATAACCACATGGGTGAGGGATTACTTTGGCAAACGTTTGTCAAGCACTACAATACAGAGTTACATGCACAGATGCCACTTAAAACTTTACTGTTTTAAAAAGTAGGTCCATATATGATTACATTTCTAATATAGATCAAATAAAAAGTAAAGATTATAAAGTAAAGATAGCAAAACTAAACAGCTAAATCGATGTAGTTTTTCAGATGTAATAAAAATAAATAACAGATTTTATGTTTGAAGGCTTGATAATTTATTAGTCTAGTATTGCTGACACTATCTAGCTGATAATATTTACAATCATATCAAAGTTGAGGCGCCGACGTTAAATTTTCCGAGTCACATGAGTACAGTAGGAATTATAGGTGTCATAAATATTTATTAGGTACAGTAGGTGAGAATGTAAAAGGTAACTGTACTCTACGTCCTCCATAACCTTTGTGTTATGATTATCTGATGAATAACCAATGGCTATAGAGAGAGATTATCAATCTATATGCTTTTTTTTCTTAAAGATTACTGACTAATAATTCTTAAATGGAAATCAGCCATACATCCTTCCCATGCTCTACGGTATACAGAAATTATTAATGTGGTAAAATTGGAAAAAAAATATTTTTTATCAGCTCCACTTACCATATAGAAGCACTTTGTAGTTCTACAATTACTGACTGTAGTCCATCTGTTTCTCTACATACTTTTTTAACCTCCTTGTACTCTGTTCTTCAATGGTCAGGACCACCACAGGACCACTACAGAGCAGGTATTATTTAGGTGGTGGATCATTCTCAGCACTGCAGTGACACTGACATGGTGGTGGTATGTTAGTGTGTGTTGTGCTGCCGGAGTTTTTAAATACCATGTCCACTCACTGTCCACTCTCTTAGACACTCCTACCTAGTTGGTCCACCTTGTAGATATAAAGTCAGAGACGGTCGCTCATCTATTGCTGCTGTTTGAGTCAGTCATCTTCTAGACCTTCATCAGTGGTTACAGGATGCTGTCCATGGGGTGCTGTTGGCTGGATGTTTTTGGTTGGTGGATGATTCTCAGTCCAGCAGTGACAGTGAGGTGTTTAAAAACTCCACCAGCGCTGCTGTGTCTTATCCACTCATACCAGCACAACACACATTAACACACCACCACCATGTCATTGTCATTTTCACTGCAGCCTTCGCTCCCCACGTGCATCAGTGAGCCTTGGTCGCCCATGACCCTGTCGCCGGTTTACCACTGTTCCTTCCTTGGATCACTTTAGCCTAATACTGTATATCCCACCCACTAACAGGTGTCGTGATGAAGAGATAATCAGTGTTATTCACTTCACTTGTCAGTCGGTGTATTTGAACTCTTTTACTTGGGGCAGGCTGTCACCCCCTGAGCATACCATGCTTTTCTGGGAAATTAACCATAAAAAACAAGGTTCCTGTTTTATTAACATCCAATTCATACTGTAAAGCAAACACATCCCCGGCAATTTGAGGCATAACGCCGTCTAAGCTATTTAGAGATTTCCCATGCCTTTCTTCATTACCGTTCTCATTGTATCCCCCCTGTATCCATTTCCCCATCTTGCTGATATCTCTGCCACATGAGGCAGAGTTTCCTCACACTAGAAATAATATCACACAGTCACGGTTGTCCTGCATGCCTGTCCTTGTCACATGATCCCCGCTCCACCGTTCGAGGAGTCAGCTCTTGTTTCTTTCCTGTTCACAAGTCATGGCTTTTGATCCGTCAGGGTCACGGCTCCGTTGTCTCCTCAGACTCCTGTTACATCATTGGCTTCCCTGACCTTACACATCGCCAGCCTGGCACAGAAAACCGAAGGTCAAACGACTTCTGAGCTATTACAGTGTTTTCTAGGTAGCAGTGACTGTTTTTCTTCTGAAGGGACTTTGTAACAATGTTAATAAGATGGAATGGGAGATAGTTACATATGTACTGATAAGTTATCGCTTCAGCGTTTACGTATGGATTCATTATTTTCCATTGACATCAGCACCTTTTTATGGAAACACTTTTTCAATACATCAGAAGATCAGTTAGGACATTTTGGCTTTTAAAAAGTCAGACAGTGTTAGAACCATCGGCCCATGCTTACAAATATGGAAGCTGTTAAAAAGTTAGATTAGTCATATTCGCTCACTTTCTTAACCGCTTATCCAATTATGGTCGCGGGGGGGACAAAGCACTGTGTGCTTTGGGGAACAAAGCACACAGTAACACCCTGGACCCCCTTGGTGATCTCAAACAGCAGCAATAGATGAGCGATCGTCTCTGACTTTACATCTACAAGGTGGACCAACTAGGTAGGAGTGTCTAATGGAGTTGACAGTGAGTGGACACGGTATTTAAAAACTCCAGCAGCGCTGCTGTGTCTGATCCACTCATACCAGCACAACCAGTGATGGCATAGTTACGTTGAAAAAGTAATCTGATTACTGATTACTGATTACTCCTTTAAAAAGTAACTTAGTTACTTTATGGATTACTTGATTTTAAAAGTAACTAAGTTAGATTACAAGTTACTTTATTAGTTATATAATGCGGAATATTTCAAAGATATTCCTTTGCAATACTTTATCATTTGGCTGCCAACTTGTGTGTACTGATGAGACTCAATTGAATCCCAGAACATGCTAGTGTGAATGCATGGAAAACAAATTTTAATTTTCTTTCAAGAATATGATACCGACTGACCAACACTATTATGCTAAATCAGCATTGAAAATTGACTTTACTTTTAATAGCCTTCTACAATGCTGGAGCTTCTTAAAACGGAAGATTTTCTTTTAAATAGAAGTGTTATTTACCTGCTATTAAATTGTTTTCCAACAAAATCCGCCCAATTTGGCGGATAATCGCCCAACCTGGCAACACTGGAATGCGCAGAGCCAGCTGGCGCTTTTACTCGTAGCGCGCCACGAATACTACTAAATACAGTAGTACTACTTCTGTAATTGTGTTGGTGGTTGACATTTATGTTGAGTGTGTTACTGCACTGTTTTGGTGAAGAACTACTCATCTGAGGTGCGCTGCTCCTGCATGCAGAAATGCTTCCGCAAAAAAATTGCCGGCAAAGCAGTGGTGGGGGGGCCAGAGGGGTGGCCGAAGATTACTTTATGGTGGCCATGGCAACCACTGGCCACCCCCTGGCTCCGCCCCTGCCAAGAAGAAAGCAAAAATATCTTTTCACTAAGGAAAATGACAAAAATAGTAACGCACAGTAACTTGGATAAGTAACTTTAATCTGATTACTAGATTGGAAATAGTAACTCGTTAGATTACTCGTTACTGAAAAATGTGGTCAGATTAGAGTAGAGTAGAGTCAGACCATCAGTGAGCACAACACACACTAACACACCACCACCATGTCAGTGTCACTGCAGTGCTGAGAATGATCCACCACCTAAAGAATACCTGTGCTGTGGTGGTTCTGTGGGGGGTCCTGACCATTGAATAACAGGGTGAAAGCAGGTTAAAAAGTATGTAGAGAAACAGTCAGTAATTGTAGAACTACAAAGTGCTTCTATATGGTAAGTTTTTCAGGATGAACTCAAGTTCATATGCGTGTGAAGGCAGGTGAGCAAATACTTTGTGAAATGAATATTTAACACTCACCATGTACTTTATTAGGAAAACCCATTTGGTATGTACATTAATTGGTTATTTAACAAGCTACACCTACAGATTCATTTTGTGGGTATACAATTGCTGACTGTAGCCCATCTGTTGTTTTATTCATTTATTAATTGGCTAGATGATGTTTGGATGGTCACCATTCTAAGCACTGCAATGACACTCACATAATAATGAGATGGTAGTGTGTGTTGTTCTGGTATGAGTGTAGCAGGTACAGCTGTGTTGTTAACTTCAACAGTATTTAAAAAAAATACATAGGGTACAGAGCAACATATGAGGTACAAACAGTAATTGTATACCCACAAAGCTCATCTGTATGGTAGGTGTAGCTTATAAATAAATGAATGAATGAATAATGAATGGACGTACCAGATGGGTTTTCCTAATAAAGTGCTCGGTGAATATATAGAATTTAGACACTACAAAGACAGTGTAACATGCTTTTAGTATGTTGTATTTATGAGGGAATGGTATGGTGGTGTTCTATCGGGTTGAGGTCAGGACTCTGTGCAGGCCAGTCAAGTTCTTCCACACCAAACTTGCTCATCCATGTCTTTATGGAGCTTGCTTTGTGCACTGGTGCGCAGTCATGTTGGAACAGGAAGGGGCCATCCCCAAACTGTTCCCACAAAGTTGGGAGCATAAAAT
Organism: Trichomycterus rosablanca; assembly: GCF_030014385.1. NCBI lineage: Eukaryota > Metazoa > Chordata > Actinopteri > Siluriformes > Trichomycteridae > Trichomycterus > Trichomycterus rosablanca. The sequence continues at coordinate 14,360,118 of NC_086009.1, read as the reverse complement.
TGTCCAAAATCTCTTGGTATGCTGAAGCATTAAGAGTTCCTTTCACTGGAACTAAGGGGCCAAGCCCAACTCCTGAACAACAACCCCACACCATAATCCCCCCTCCACTAAACTTTACACCTGGCACAATGCAGTCAGACAAGTACCGTTCTCCTGGCAACCGCCAAACCCAGACTCATCCATCGGATTGCAAGACGGAGAAGCGTGATTCGTCACTCCAGAGAAAACGTCACTGCTCTAGAGTCTAGTGGCGGCATGCTTTACACCACTGCATCCGACGCTTTGCATTGCGCCTGGTGATGTAACGCTCGGATGCAGCTCCTCGCCCATGGAAACCCATTCCATGAAGCTCTCTACGCACTGTTCTTGAGCTAATCTGAAGGCCACATGAAGTTTGGAGGTCTGTAGCGATTGACTCTGCAGAAAGTTGGCGACCTCTGCGCACTATGCTCCTCAGCATTCGCTGACCCCGCTCTGTCATTTTACGTGACTACCACTTTGTGGCTGAGTTGCTGTCGTTCCCAATCACTTCCACTTTGTTATAATACCACTGACAGTTGACTGTGGAATATTTAGTAGCGAGGAAATTTCACGACCGGACTTGTTGCACAGGTGGCATCCTATCACGGTACCACGCTGGAATTCACTGAGCTCCTGAGAGCGACCCATTCTTTCACAAATGTTTGTAGAAGCAGTCTGTATGCCTAGGTGCTTGATTTTATACACCTGTAGCCATGGAAGTGATTGAAACACCTGAATTCAATGATTTGAATGGGTGAGTGAATACTGTTGGCAATATAGTGTATTTATCTAACTTAAAGTATATAATTACAATTCGAAACCCCAATGAGACAGGTTTATGAAGGTCACTGCCCATGATTCAGGTGTAGAAACAGATCATGTGGGTGGTGGTAGGTGTCTGCAAGTATTTTTAGCTCACAAAACCAAACAGTATAATGACGGTGCAGCAAATAATAGTATATTGTACATTGTAATAACTATTATTACACAAGGCCATTACCTACCAGAGGTTGTGACTGTCAGGGTGTGTGTGACTGTGTAAGGGTGCCTTGACGAATGGTGAATACAGGTTCTTTTGCTTTAACAAATTTTATTTAAATCACAGGCAGTTTTTAGGTCCCTGGTTGAAATGTGGTGAAGCAGTATGTATCACTGTGCAGTTTTATGGTCCTCTTTGACTTTATGTCATTGGTATTATTATAGAGCGTTTGAGTATAGCAAAAATATATTCATATATAAGCTATATATTTATTTATAAATAACACTCAGTAATTATAATTAAATCCATAAACCTATATAATTATTAATATTTATTTAATTTGTAGACTTAAGTTTCAGTGCGGTAAATTCTTCATATTGTAACATTTTACATGGAACAGTGGGCGGCACGGTGGCTCAGTGGATAGCACTGTCACCTCACAGCAAGAAGGTCCTGGGTTTAATCCCCAGGTGGGGTGATCCGAGTCCTTTCTGTGCGGAGTTTGCATGTTCTCCCCGTGTCTGCATGGGTTTCCTCCCGGAGCTCCGGTTTCCTCCCACAGTCCAAAGATATGCAAGTGAGGTGAATTAGAGATATTGTCAAGGACTGTGTTCGATTTAACCTTGTGAACTGAAGAATCTTGTGTAATGAGTAACTACCTTTCCTGTCATGAATGTAACCAAAGTGTAAAACATGACGTTAAAATCCTAATAAACACACAAACAAACATGGAACAGTAGTCTTGACTGCGAGGGTCTGAAAAAAACCCAAACTTTTACCTTATACTACAAGGGAATTTGTCTGGATGGTCAAATATCATCCAAAAACAATCAATCTGCCATAACTTAGAAGCTGCTGAAACTATGGTGAAATCATGAGCACTGTCCATAGTCAAGCAAGCTTTACAGTCTCAATAGGCTTAGGGTTGCCACTCAAGACAGCCCTTCATAAATGGGCACATAGAGGTCACCAGCTGTCGTTCATTTCCAGTATAGCAAAAGTTAAACTGTTCTCATAAAAATACTTATAAATACAGTGGTACCTTGTAACCCAACATCCCCTGAACTCAAAATCTTTGAAACTCATCAGCCTTCCCTTAAACTCGACATGTGTGCGACTGCTGCGTAGTTCAGTGCTGAATCTGCATCTGTGTGGAATAACCGTCAGATTCACTCTGAAAGCTCCACATGTATCTATGTTTAGCTGTATTTTTCTCCTGTTTCACTTTTAAACTTGTCTTATAGGTCGGGGTGCTGAGAAATTGTGAAAATGAGCTTTTCCGAGAGCTTAATGTGACTTAGAACCCCATAGAAACACTAAAACTCTCTTAATTATTACCACTCATAAGTTCTCTTTACTAATTAGGATCTTTGTAAATGACCTAATAAATGACCTTTGCCAAGTGCACTGACACACCCCATACCATGACAGACCCTAGCTTTTGGACTTGTTCCTGATAACAGTCTGGATTCATCTGACCACAAAACACGTTTCCGCTGTGTGATGGTCCATCCTAGATGCCTCCGAGCCAAGAGAAGTCGACGCCGCTTCTGGACATGGTTAACATAAGGCTTCTTTTTTACACAGTACATCATTATTTCGTTTTTTCACCACATTACTAGCCCTAAATTGTCCCCGTCCCAACTTTTTTTGGAATGTGTTGCAGGCCTGAAATATGAAGTCTGCAATCAAATAAACATCAAAGTAAATGTAAGAAATACTGCATTTTTATTTTATTTGCATTTTCCATATTGTCCCAACTTTTTCTAATTTGGGGTTGTAAAATAGAGGGACTCTGTTGTCTGGCTTTCTAGGTTCTGACTTTCTTTTTTAGTCTTACTCTTTTGCATTCTTTTCTTTTCATCCCTGTGTATCATATTTCACCTGTACTGTACATCCAGTCTTTGTTTGAATTTGCATTTTTAATAAGCATGACCTGCCTGACCTGGTGTTACAAATAAATGTTTAAACATTATTATATACAGTGGTACCTTGTAATTCAATGTTCCCTAATCTCAAAATCTTTGAAACTCGACGCCCTTCGTTGAGAAATTTGTACTCTTAAACTCAACGTGTTCAGTTTTTCTTTAAAAAAATGATTTGTTTAATTTCAAATCAACAATGAACAGCCGCTTTGCTCAGCGCTCGGCTTGAGCGGTGCGGTAAAACGTCATCAAAGTGCGCATATGAGGTGGTAAGATGATTTTTCCTCCTGTTTCACTTTTAAACTTGTGTTATAGCTCGGGGTGCTGAGGAATTGTGAGAATCAGCTTTTCCAAGATAGTCTAAAACGCTTACCATTAAAAAAGCTTAATGTGACTTAATGTATCAAAAGAACGACACAGAAACACTAAACTTATCTTAATTATAACTGCTCATAAGTTCTCTCCACTAATGAAATTCCTCGCTCGTTGTTTTAGTACAATAAGTCACGTTAAGCTTTGTGCACCGCCACACTACATAGGAAATAAGGGCACAGCCGGCGCAAAAGCTATTGTGCCGCTTCTCACGTGAATGCGCCTTTACTGAATGTAATACATTCAGGCATAACGAAACAATAAAGAAGTAAAAGAAGTAAAAGTTAAGTGCAGGTTTTATTGTATTTAGCTATTTTCAATTGTATTTCAGTGTTTTTATATTATATTTGTGTTATTTTCAGTGTATAAGTGTCAGAAACAACCCCATTATTTTACATAAGCCTAAAATATATGCAGTTCCACAGGACCACGGAACGCATAAACAGGTTTCCCATACATCTACACCGACCAGGCATAAGATTATGACCAACAATAACACTGAATAACACTGATTATCTCTTCATCGTGGCATCTGTTAGTGGGTGGGATATATTACACAGCATAAGGATTTGAGTGAGTTTGACAAGGGCCAAATTGTGATGGCTAGACGACTGGGACGGAGCATCTCCAAAACTACAGCTCTTGTGGGGTGTTCCGTGGTGGTCAGTATCTATCAAAAGTGATCCAAGGAAGGAACAGTGGTAAACCGGCGACAGGGTCATGGGCAGCCAAGGCTCAGTGATGCACGTGGGGAGCGAAGGCTGGCCCGATCCAACAGACGAGCTACTGTAGCTCAAATTGCTGAAGAAGTTAATGCTGGTTCTGATAGAAAGGTGTCAGAATACACAATGCATTGCAGTTGCAGGGCTGTTTTGGGAGCAAAAGGGGGACCAACACAATATTAATGTTATGTCTGATCGGTGTATATGGGAAAAAATACCTTGAAGCTCAACACCTTTTAAACTTAACGCCACTCCCAGAACCAGTTGACGTTGAGTTTCAAGGTACCACAGTATTACAGCTTTGTTAAATCTGGGAACATTAGGCAGTAACTAAGCCTGCTGTTAGTGAATTTGGTTGGTGGCTGGTGTTTGTTTAGACAGACATATTTTGTGGTGAGCCTCATGTCTGTATGACATGCTTTGTTTAAAAGCAAAAGTCGAGATCACAAATGAGCAAGCCAGAGGCAGCAATGGCAACATAAATGCCCTAAAGTTTAAGAGAAACCGGGTATAAATGTGAACCCATTCTCATCTGGGGACCACATCTGGGGAATATGTAACAAATACAAAACCAGTCAAAAAGAAAGTACATAAACAACGAACCATAAGCTAGTTGGACATCCCATTTTAACCATGGCCATTATTATGCAGCCTCCTTGAACGTGTCTATGGAATTTTGTGCCCATATAGTAGCATAAAAGAGCATTTATCAGGTCAGGCACTCACAATGCACATTCCTCCTTATCCTAAAGGTGTTCAATGGGGTTGAAATCTAAAATCTGTACAAGAAAATGGAAAACACCCAGCTTGTCGAACTATGTGTTTATGCAATGCAAAGGCAATAAAATAAATACAAATACAGTGGTACCTTGTAACTCAACGTCCCCTAAACTCAAAACACCCTTTGTCGAGAAATTTGTACCCTTAAACTCAACGTGTGTCCGACTGCTGCTTTGCTCAGAGCTCAGCTTGCGCGGTGCGGAAAAACGTCATGCGAACATGAGACGAATCTGCATTTGTGTGGAATAACCGTCAAATTCACTCTGAAAGCGTCCACATGTATCTGTGTTCAGCTGGATTTTCCTCCTGTTTCACTTTTAAACTTGTGTAACAGCTCGGGCTTCTGAGGAGTTGAAAGAATCAGCTTTTCTGTGAGACGCTCATCATTCAAAAAACTAATGTAAACGAATGTATTAAAAAGTGACATGGAAACACTTCACAATAACTTCTCTTAATTTTTACTGCTTATAGGTTCTCTCCACTAATTAAGAAGCATAAGAAAACAATAAAGAAGTGAAGTTAAAGTGCAGGTTTTATAGTATTTTTGATTGATTTAACTGTTTTTAATTGTATTTCAGTTTTTTTTTATTATATCTGTGTTATTTTAAGTGTATACGTGTCAAAAACAACCCCTTTATTTTACATTCGCCTAAAATATATACAGTTCCACAGAACCATAAAACGCATTAACAGATTTCCCATACATCCTTATGAGAAAATATACCTTAAAACTCAACGCCTTTTACACTCAATGCCACTGCCAGAACCAACTGACTTTGTGTTTCAAGGTACCACTGTATATTATTTCATTGATTTTATACAGGTGTTAGTGGTGGATCTGGCTGAAACTCCTGCATTATAATTATTATTACAGTTATAAGTAATAGCAGATCACTTTTTAATAGACATTTACTACTAATTCCATGATACCAGTAATAACATTTGACTAGTTGGTTTGACCCTGGTTGTAGAAGTAGTCAAATATTCATAATGACCAATAGTAGTACCAATAGTAATAGTAAAATTGAGGCAAACATCTTATACATGCAGTTTTTTTTAATAAAGAGCAAGAGAAAAGTTCATAGAACCACAAACTGCCCCATACAGGAGCACTGTCAAACTAATAATAATGAAGGTAATAAGGAAGGCAGCAGTGACCTAAAAATAATTCAGGTACAACCTAAAAGTAGCAGGAACCACAGGTACACAGTGAACTGGCCACCAATCCACATCTTAATTAAATTCAAATGTGTCTACTGTTGTTGAGTTTAGGGCTAAGTACTGGCTGCTAAAATCCTTCACACCCATGTCGTCAAACCAAGTCTTAATGGACCTGGCTTTGAGCACGAGGGCACAGTCATGGTGGTACAGGAACTACGTCCTGCACAGAACTTCTTGTCAATAACGGAGCACGAAAACGTGCATCCAATCCAAAGTTTGCACATAAGCTGTGTACACAAGACAAATCAGAACAATAAAACTCAGCCAGTATCTATATCTCAATATCTCTTGTAATGCATGGAAAAAATAGGTGTTTATATATCATTCCAATATAAAAAACAATATTATATTGTATTTATTTCAAACTCAGTTACTGTAAAATGACTAAACGGGCTTACAGCTGGTTATTAGTAATACGGTATAGTTGTAATATTGACAATACCTGTGTTATACCTGTGCCTACTGTTCCTGGTATAGTCTCTTACTCACCATCCCCCTTACCATGAAATAGTGGTTACCACTGATGCATAAATGAATAAATAATTCCTGGGTGTGGTGTCTGGTGGTCTGTGGCTTCCTGTACTTGTAGGACTTGTTTGCTTGCTAGATTACAACATGCAGTAAATGTCATGAAATATTCTTCCAATATCTGTTCATACTCTGGTATTTTAATTCTACCACTAAAAATGTAACTAGAAACTAATTTAAATACACAGTGAAATACACATTCTCCCCGTGTCCGTGTGGGTTTCCTCCGGGTTCTCCGGTTTCCTCCCACAGTCCAATGACATGCAAGTGAGGTGAATTGGAGACTGTGTTCTATATAACCTTGTGAACTGATAAACCTTGTGTAATGAGTAACTACCATTCCTGTCATTAATGTAACCAAAGTGTAAAACATGACGTTAAATCCTAATAAACAAACAAACAGACATAGCCAATAATATATATGTAGATGCCTGGCCAACCAATAACATTGCAGAAATTCAAACTTGGATCTCGGGGGTGGTGGTCTAGAGTAATAAACTGCTGTGGCACCCAACTGCCCTATTAAATCTATGTTAAAATAAATATTGTACTACAGTATATGTAGTGTAGTAAATAGTGCTTAGGGTTTTTTTTTAGGATAAAACAGAGATCACAGTTAAGTAAAAGGCATATGAAACATTATAGGACTCTAAAAACATGATAAAGCATGATGTAGTCTTATAAGTGGACAGCTGATCTCTGGCACTGCACATCACCTAGCTAATAAGAAACATAGTGGTAGCAGTATCATACTATGGGGGTGCTTCTTAACAGTAGAATTAGTAGAAAAGTAGGACGGATGTACATCCTTGAAGACAGTTCTCATTTCAACATGACCTGACCTGAACGTGACCTAAAGCAGCCAAAACAACACTGGCCAACTTCAGGACAAGGCTCTGGATGTCCTTGAGTAGCTCAGCCAATGTCCAGACTTAAACCCCATCAAACATCTGTGGAGAGACCTGAAAAAGGCAGTTCACAGATGATCGCAATTCAATATGACAAAGCTTGAAAAATGGGATAAACTGGCCAAATCCCAGTAGGCAAAGCTTGTATACAGTGTATCACAAAAGTGAGTACACCCCTCACATTTCTGCAAATATTTCATTATATCTTTTCATGGGACAACACTATAGACATGAAACTTGGATATAACTTAGAGTAGTCAGTGTACAGCTTGTATAGCAGTGTAGATTTACTGTCTTCTGAAAATAACTCAACACACAGCCATTAATGTCTAAATAGCTGGCAACATAAGTGAGTACACCCCACAGTGAACATGTCCAAATTGTGTCCAAATTGTGTCCAAATTGTGCCCAAATGTGTCGTTGTCCCTCCCTGGTGTCATGTGTCAAGGTCCCAGGTGTAAATGGGGAGCAGGGCTGTTAAATTTGGTGTTTTGGGTACAATTCTCTCATACTGGCCACTGGATATTCAACATGGCACCTCATGGCAAAGAACTCTCTGAGGATGTGAGAAATAGAATTGTTGCTCTCCACAAAGATGGCCTGGGCTATAAGAAGATTGCTAACACCCTGAAACTGAGCTACAGCATGGTGGCCAAGGTCATACAGCGGTTTTCCAGGACAGGTTCCACTCGGAACAGGCTTCGCCAGGGTCGACCAAAGAAGTTGAGTCCACGTGTTCGGCGTCATATCCAGAGGTTGGCTTTAAAAAATAGACACATGAGTGCTGCCAGCATTGCTGCAGAGGTTGAAGACGTGGGAGGTCAGCCTGTCAGTGCTCAGACCATACGCCGCACACTGCATCAACTCGGTCTGCATGGTCGTCATCCCAGAAGGAAGCTGACGCACAAGAAAGCCCGCAAACAGTTTGCTGAAGACAAGCAGTCCAAGAACATGGATTACTGGAATGCCCTGTGGTCTGACGAGACCAAGATAAACTTGTTTGCCTCAGATGGTGTCCAGCATGTGTGGCGGCGCCCTGGTGAGAAGTACCAAGACAACTGTATCTTGCCTACAGTCAAGCATGGTGGTGGTAGCATCATGGTCTTGGGCTGCATGAGTGTTGCTGGCACTGGGGATCTGCAGTTCATTGAGGGAAACATGAATTCCAACATGTACTGTGACATTCTGAAACAGAGCATGATCCCCTCCCTTTGAAAACTGGGCCTCATGGCAGTTTTCCAACAGGATAACGACCCCAAACACAACCTCCAAGATGACAACTGCCTTGCTGAGGAAGCTGAAGGTAAAGGTGATGGACTAAACCCAATTGAGCACCTGTGGCTCATCCTCAAGTGGAAGGTGGAGGAGTTCAAGGTGTCTAACATCCACCAGCTCCGTGATGTCATCATGGAGGAGTGGAAGAGGATTCCAGTAGCAACCTGTGCAGCTCTGGTGAATTCCATGTCCAGGAGGGTTAAGGCAGTGCTGGATAATAATGGTGGTCACACAAAATATTGACACTTTGGGCACAATTTGGACATGTTCACTGTGGGGTGTACTCACTTATGTTGCCAGCCATTTAGACATTAATGGCTGTGTGTTGAGTTATTTTCAGAAGACAGTAAATCTACACTGCTATACAAGTTGTACACTGACTACTCTAAGTTATATCCAAGTTTTATTTCTATAGTGTTGTCCCATGAAAATATATAATAAAATATTTGCAGAAATGTGAGGGGTGTACTCACTTTTGTGATACACTGTATATGTATACAATAAGGGGCAAACTCTCCTACCACATAGATTAATTTTTTGAGTGTATTTACAACTGTAGCTCTGTAACTTTGTCAGCCCCCCTGTACTCCATATAGTATTTAAAAAAGACCCTTATAGGACCCCCACTGACCAGATGTTATTTGGGCAGTGGTCCATTCTCAGGACTGCAATGTCACCAAGATGGTAAAAGCATGGCAGTATGTGTTGTAAAGGTTTGAGGGTATCTGGTACAGCAGTGTTGCTGGGATTTTTAAACACCTCCATGGATAAAAGACTAGAGGAAGGATAACACACACCTAACTGGAGTGTTTGCATGGCAACAAAAGTGGTGAATGCTTTACCGTCCCAACTTTTTTTGGAATGTGTTACAAGCCTGAAATGCAGGAATGGATGTTTATTAACAAATTAAATTAAGTTGACCATGAAATATCTTGGATTCATACTGTCTGCAATGAAATTAGTCAAGTAAATGTAAGAAACCCTGCATCTTTAATTCACACTTTCCATACTGTATCAAATTTTCTGATTTTGGGTTGTAGATGGCTAAGTATGTGTCACCCTGTGATAGATTTGGATACCTGCCTTGTTTTCCCAGTTTCCCATTGGTATCGTTAAGGAATATCAAATAACATTTGGTTATTATAGACAAATAAATTAATAATGATCATAATCATAATAAATCATTTAACAAAAAAAACAACCAACATTTTAGCCGGTTGTACATCCCAAAGTGCAAAAATGCTATAATTTCTTAGCATAAAAAGTCTTAATAAAGTAGTTTGGTGTGATTCTATGTCTGGAGCTTTTTTGCAATGATTAAAACCCACAATACAATTTTTAGTTGGTAACCCACAGTTCTACCTGCATACCACTTAAATGACCCATACAAGTGCATGTAAACAGTGGTTTATTATGGCAGGTAGTGTGACCACATGATTTTTAGGATGGATTAAAGCTAGAGGATGTGTATAAAATTAAATGTAGAGTAGAGACAGTGGTAGTAGTATATATAAACACTCCATGTTTCTACACTCACTGTCCATTTTATCAGCTCCCCTTACCATATAGAGGCACAATTACTGACTGCAGTCCATCTATTTCTTTACATACTTTTTAAACCTGCTTTTATTCTGTTCTTCAATAGTCAGGACCACCACAGAGGTATTATTTAGGTGGTGGATCATTCTCAGCACTGCAGTGACACTGACATGGTGGTGGTGTGTTAGTGTGTGTTGTGCTGGTATGAGTGGATCAGACACAGCAGTGCTGCTGGAGTTTTTAAATACCGTGTCCACTCACTGTCCACTCTATTATACACTCCTACCTAGTTGGTCCACCTTGTAGATGTAAAGACAGAGACGATCGCACATCCCTTGCTGCCGTTTGAGTTGGTCATCTTCTAGACCTTCGTCAGTGGTCACAGGACGCTGCCCATGGGGCGCTGTTGGATGGATATTTTTGGTTGGTGGACGATTCTCAGTCCAGCAGTGACAGTGAGGTGTTTAAAAACTCCATCAGCAGCCGCTCAGGTGGCGCAGCGGTAAAAAGAAACGCGCTGCAACCAGGGCTGGATTCTGAGAAGCGTCGTATCGAATCCAGCCTTGCTTTACCGGTTCGAAGCTGAGTGGCTATATGAGCAACGATTGGCCGGTTGCTCATGTGGGGGGTGGGACAAAGAACCGGATGTGGGTCTCTCTCTGTCAGAATGCGATTGCGTTCTCTGCCGGCTGATTGGAGGCGCTTACACAGAGATGGGAGGGGGTGCCCTTAGGGTGTGTCTCTCCGCATGCAACGCTAGGTGGCGCCAAACTCGTCAATGTGTGGGTGGCAAAGATGCATCTGGCTGCTGCTCGTGTTTCGGAGGGGATACGGGTTAGCTTCAATCACCTCCGTCAGGGCAGGGTTCGGCATAGACAGAGAGGAAGCACGATGCTAATTGAACAATTGGATGCGCTAAAAAGGGGAGAAAAAGGGGTAAAAATTATAAAATAAAAAAATAAATAAATAAAAAATAATAAAAAAAACTCCATCAGCACTGCTGTGTCTTATCTAATCATACCAGCATAACACACACTAACACATCACCACCATGCCAGTGCAGTGCTGAGAATGACCCACCACCCAAATAATACCTACTCTGTAGTGGTCCTGTGGGGGTCCTGACCATTGAAGAACAGGGTGAAAGCAGGCTAAAAAAGCATGCAGAGAAATAGATGGACTACAGTCAGTAATTGTAGAACTACAAAGTGCTTCTATATGGTAAGTGGAGCTGATAAAATGGACAATGTGTGTAGAAACATCTGTCTCCCATAAATGGCTAAGAGCCATTGATGGTATAATAAAAGTCCTGTTGAATTATTGTTGTCCGTAGGGCCAGGAGACATTCTGCCACCATCCATATACTGCAAGTAATACTTAACAAAGTTCCTGCCAATTGCAGGTTTCATTTTCAAGCCATGTTGTGGGTAAACATCACTTAAACTGTAGCGCCTAGCCACCGAGGGCAGTCTCTCATGTTTCTACACCACTTAGCCTTTAATACTGGGTTTCCTATCCATGTCAGTTTACTTGCTTGTCGTATTGCACCGATTGTTTTTAGTTACCGTTACATGCCCAGTTTGCAAGTACGGTTGCCTTTATTTACTCACAATTGTTTTTGTATTGGCATTGTCATGTGACGCAAGGTTATTCAATTAGTGCTGAGTGGAAACCAGTTAAAGGACCAAAACCACAAGTCTAGCCCCTAAGTATTAGATTCCAGTGGAAGAGTTGTGTTAGAGCTACAAGCTTCCAATACATTTACATACACCGATCAGGCATAACATTATTATAACCACTTACCATATGGAAGCACTACCACTGACTGTAGTCCATCTGTTTCTCTACATCCTGTTCTTCAATGGTCAGGACCCCCACAGGACCACTACAGAGTAGGTATTATTTGGGTGGTGGATCATTCTCAGCACTGCAGTGACACTGACATGGTGGTGGTGTGTTAGTGTGTGTTGTGCTGGTATGACTGGATCAGACACAGCAACACTGCTGGAGTTTTTAAACACCTCACTGTCACTGCTAGACTGAGAATAGTCCAGCAACCAAAAATATCCAGCCAACAGCGCCCCATCGGCAGCGTCCTGTGACCACTGATGAAGGTCTAGAAGATGACCAACTCGAACAACAGCAATAGATGAGCGATCGTCTCTGAGTTTTCATCTACAAGGTGGACCAACTACGTAGGAGTGTCTAATAGAGTGGACGGTGATTAAATACTCCAGTGTGTCTGATCCACTCATACCAGCACAACACACACTAACACACAACCACCATGTCAGTGTCACTGCAGTGCTGAGAATGATCCAACATCTAAATAATACCTGCTCTGTAGTGGTCCTGACCATTGAAGAACAGGATGTAGAGAAATAGATGGACTACAGTCAGTGATTGTAGAACTACAAAGTGCTTCTATATGGTAAGTGTAGCTGATAAAATGGACAGTGTGTAGAAACAAGGAGGTGGTTTTAATGTTATGGCTGATCGGTGTATACTAGTTATTAAGTAGAAAGCAACATTCTGGCAACAGACTGAGTAGCTTTGATAGGTAATCAAGCATGCTGGACAGATGATGTTGATAATGTTTAGTGGTTGATTTGTACAACATGATAAAAATGTTGTCATTTATTTAGCTAATTAAAACCAATTAAAGCTTCAATCTTACGGGTTGCTCTGTTATGCAGCTATATAATATAAAATTAAGCACAAACAGGTATCTAGAACATTCACCACAGCACTAAAAAGCATCAGTCAGTGTTTAAACGTATGTCTTTTAATTAAAATCCTTTATTTTTTATTCGCTGTACATTTTGGTGATAATTTTCACCCATTTCTTTACATTACAGTTATTCAAAGTCAAGTCAAGTATAAACTACGGGCTTTGTTGCATCAGTGACATTGGTGGCTTTCAGAGAATAAAAGGAAAAGGAAAAATAAGGACGAGGTGTCGAACCGAACGTCGACACCAGGACGAGGCAGCGGCGGTTTCATCTTTAGGAGAGAACCATGAGCTGGAATTCTGTCCGAGAAAAGTGGAACAAGTGTCATTATAATGTCATAACAATTTAATACATCTTGATTAGTATTTTAAGAACTAAGGGAACTATGAAGAACAGAGTTAGATTTACCATCTGCTCCAATCTTGCCATCGTTGTCATCATCAGCTGCTGACAGTAAACTCTTGGTCTCTTTATCGGTCAACACCCGAGCTCCGGGTGAAAACCTCTGGAGGAAGAACCTACAAACAAAATCAGAATAACTCAATCGTACCACAATCAGGACGATAAACCAGTAAACATGTCATATGAGCCATGTGGATAAACTGGCTTTCTGTTTTGGGTTGGAGCACTCCTATACCACCAAAGAAATTTAGTTGGTGCACTACTCTGAACCCTTATCTGTAAATGACTTGATAAGCCATAGGGTTATATAATCTTAAGATAAAAACTAAACCGAAAGAATAACATTATATAAGGAATGAACACAAGCCAAGCAAATAAAAACGTCTTTTTATGGGCAGCTGTACAAAAAAAATTTAAGCAAAAGGTTCATACTTGAGTTCCTCCTCCTCGATGAAACCACTGCCATCATTGTCAAGGATGCCAAAGACAGTCCTGATGTCCTGAGGACTTTTTTTAGCTAGACCACACATCTGGAAGAACTTCTTGTGATTGAAGGACTCTGGTGCTATACGGGAGAAAATAATATGTATAATATGTATGCAATAAACCGACATGTATTTTTGACCTAATAGCTCTAATCAGCAGATTACTCATGACTACTATCGTACTTTATTTCAGTTCAGTGGGTTCATTTAAGGCCAGTGCTCACGGCTTTACCCATCAAGCCTTCACATTTACTTATCTAAAGCTAATGAAAGAGAGCAGGCCAGATGATATGGGCTGCAGAAAATCGATACCTTGGCAGTCCTTGATAGCGCTGTCGATGGCATCAGCGGAAAGGATGGATGTGAGCGACATAGTCCTGAGGAACAAGCGGTGTAAATAATTAACACACGTATCCAACCTAAAACTAAAAGTCATTTCTAAACATAAGTAATCCTGTTCACTGTACTTCTAATAATGTTATAAATCTTTAATATTTGGTGGAATTTGTGGCAAAATTGTTGTAAGCCTAGTTATAGTGTAACTTTTAGTATAGGCTTAATTTTAACTTGACCTCTTTTATAACATGAAACATTTCAGTATTGTGATAGCATGTGTATGTACGTTTCATTTAAAACACCAGTTGCATTTGTATTCATTTTGAGTAATTAAATATATGCATTATTTTCTGTCATCCTGGAAGAGACTGGGACAAATGACCTAAAATAACCTAAAATACTAAAATAAACTTTTAACTTACTTAAGTTAACCTTAATCTTTAAGATAATACAAACCTTCTTCATAAAATCGACTTTTCGCTTACTAAAACTAGTCTGGTACTAATACGATGATTTTTTAAAATTCCTCTAGAGCAAAATAGTGTAGTAAAATCTTAAAATACTGTATAATGATACTGAATTACTTGAAACTTGATACCTAATGAATTACAAATTACTGTTATGATTTTTGGGGAAAATGACCTAAAGCACAATCCTGGAAACAAATGAAAATACTTTTAAGATACTAAAAATGAAACAAAATATAATTAAAGAATTACTCATAGTACTCCTAGTAAGTTACTGTAATAAAGTATAGTACAATAGTAGCTAAATTATTTTTAATCTAGTGGAACCTCTTTTATAGCACTAAATATTTCAATATTGTGATAGCATTTGTATGTAAGTTCCATTTCAAACACCAGCTGTATAATATAAATAATTAAATATATGCATTATTTTTTGTCATTCTGGAAGAGACCCAAAATAAACTAAAATATTAAAATAAACGTTTAACTTACTTAAGTTAACCTTTATCTTTAGGATAATACAAACCTTCTTTTTGTGTACTAAAACTAGTCCTGTACTAGTACGATGATTTTTTAAATTCCTCTAGAGCCAAATAATGTAGTAAAATCTTAAAATACTGTATAATGATACTGAATTACTTGAAACTTGATACCTCATTAATTACGAATTACTGTTATGATTTTTGGGAAAAATACTTAAAGCACAATTCTGGAAACAAATGAAGATACTTTTAAGATACTTTAAAATACTAAAAATAGTACGATAGTAGCTAAATTATTTTTGATCTAGTGGAACCTCTTTAATAACACTAAATATTTCAATATTGTGATAGCATTTGTATGTAAGTTCCATTTAAAACACCAGTTGTCTGTATAATATAAATAATTAAATATATACATTATTTTCTGTAATTCTGGAAGAGACTGGAATTCTGGAAATGATTTAAAATGAACTAAAATACTAAAATAAACTTTTAACTTACTTAAGTTAACCTTAACCTTTAAGATAATACAAACCTTCTTTATTAAATCGACTTTTCGTGTACTAAAACTAGTCCGGTACTAATGAGATAATTTCTTTTAAATTAATAAATATAAATAGAGCTAATTAGTGTAGTAAAATCTTAAAATACGGTATAATAATACTAAGTTATGTATTACTTGATACTTAATACCTGATGAATTACGAATTACTTGTATGATTTTTGGGAAAAATTACTTAAAGCACAATTCTGGAAACAAATGAAGATACTTTTAAGATACTAAAAATAAAACAAAATTTAAACTATATAAACTATAAATAAAATGCTGTTTTCTTGTTTTCACTAGAAACAATTACTTGTTCAATAGTAATAATTAAATATTACCCAATAAATTAATCACAAATTAACTTTTAAGGTTATGAATAACATTGAATTATTATAGTACAATCAAGAAAATAAAGCAAACAAACTATTGTACAATTTTAGTAAAATTATTGGGACACTGTATTGTTCCTACATATTAAAAAAAACACAAATAAATTAAAAACAACAACAGAAAGAATGAATAAAAATACAAGCATAATACATTTTACCATCTTTTCCTGTGTCCTAGAAGTACACTAATGCTGCAGAGTGAGCCAGAGCAGCGTTCACTTACCTCCTGAAGTTGACGTCCTGTAGGTGATCGAGTCAGATCAAGGTAAGGCTATGTGGTGAGCACTGTCTGTCGAGGTGGGATTTATATAGGGCCGATCTGAGTGACAATGGGCTTTTCTTAAGTTACCTGTCCGTGGATCATATTCAAACAGGCAGGCCTGTCTCATATTTCTCCTGTAACTAATTATCCATTACTATTTATATCCGCCCAGTAGTTGAGCGTGGATAGACTGATCCTGGGTCTGTCGTGACCCTGCAGAATTGACAGTTGAATAATAAATGCTATCTGGCGGTCTGCGGTTCTCGGGTCTTCTCTCACCACACCCCTTGCATTTCAGTTTCTTATAATGCGTGTATTAAACAAACAAAACAACTTGAATGATCGAATTCCTTTCAATTCAGTGCAGTGCAATTAGGCAGTTGAACAAACAGAGGCTGAAAGCATTGACAACACAGCCTTGATTATACACTGAAATACATACAAGCTTTTAAGCCTTTAAAGCTTTTTACTGTCCCAATGTGTCTTTGTTCTTTCTAAATGTCCAAAATAATACTTCTTGATTTGCAATTAATACATAATATTAGATATTAATTTGTTATTTGAATTGATTTACAGATTTTCCTGTGAAATCCAGAAATAAAACAATCACCACAACAATCTCTCTTTCTCGTTCTCTCTCTATCACACACACACACACACACACACAAATGCGTCCACACATGCAAACATTCGGATGCACACAGACCCACAGTATTTGTTAATCAAAAAATCTTCCCTCACGGCAGTTTAGCCGTCTCGTCACACGTTCCCTAAGGTGATGAACTCTGTGCTTTCACTCCCTTGCTGATTCAGAAATACAGTACAGTATAAAGTCACCTTTTTGCCCGTGGCGTTTGCAATACAAGCTATATTTTGGCATGCTGTAATCAGCGCCCGAAAATGCACCTGCCAAGAGCACTTATTATAGAAGAGCTGAGGGTTGCCTGTATACACAAGTTGCTTCCATTGGATCTGATTCAGGCGCAGGTGATTTCATTGAGTATTGTGCTTTTTAGCATTGTTCCATTCGTACAAAAGCTTTCAGAAACAATCATCTTTATAATCTTTTCAGAAACAATTAATCTCTATGCCCCAGATGGGATTGTTTTTCCATTTAAGTGGAATGTTTTAGGTGACTAATCCAGTAGCATGTTACTGTACTAATGAAGTAATCAATAAACAAAAGTTGATCAATAAACTAAAATAATATACAGCTATAATGTATACATTTATTTTCAGTATATAGTATTTTTTCTGTTTTAATTTTAAGTGTGTCTTTTAGCATTTAGCTGATTCAGTTCTTGACACAGAATGTGTTCATTCCAGAGACGTTACCTGACATGTGTATATCCGATATGAAAATCCAATAAAATCCATTACTTCAGACCATAATGTACAAACAATCTGTGTAATAATGTCAACAGTGTATATGACTGAATTGTGTCTTTTAAATGAGCAATGTTTAATAACATAACAGTATGACCACCTTCCTAATATTGTGTTGGTCCCCCTTTTGGGGAATTTTGCGCATTATTCTTCTGAAAGAGGCCACAGCCATCAGGGAATCATCATACCGTTTCCATGAAAGGGTGTACATGGTCTGCAGCAATGCTTAGGTAGGTGGTACGTGTCAAAGTAACATCCACATGGATGGCAGGACCCAAGGTTTCCCAGCAGAATATTGCCCAAAGCATCACACTGCCTCCGCCGGCTTGCCTTCTTCCCATAGTGCATCCTGGTGCCATGTGTTCCCCAGGTAAGCCATTAACGTGATGTAAAAGAAAACGTGATTCATCAGATTAGGCCACCTTCTGCCATTGCTCCGCTCACGTGCCCATTGTTGGCGCTTTCGGCAGTGGACAGGGGTCAGCATGGGCACCCTGACTGGTCTGTGCAGCCCCATACACACTGTGTATTCTGACACCTTTCTATCAGAACCAGCATTAACTTCTTCAGCAATTTGAGCTACAGTAGCTCGTCTGTTGGATCCCCACGTACATCACTGAGCCTTGGCCACCCATGACCCTGTCGCCGGTTTACCACTGTTCCTTCCTTGGATCACTTTTGACAGATACTGACCACTGCAGACCGAGAACACCCCACAGAAGCTGCAGTTTTGGAGATGCTCCGTCCCAGTCGTCTAGCCATCACAATTTGGCCCTTGTCAAACTCGCTCAAATCCTCACGCTTGTCCATTTTTCCTGCTTCCAACACGTCAACTTTGAGGATAAAATGTTCACTTGCTGCCTAATATATCCCACCTACTAACAGGTGCCGTGAGGAAGAGATAATCAGTGTTATTCACGTCACCTGTCAGTGGTTATAATGTTATGTCTTGTCGGTGTATAATATGGATTGTTTTTGCCTTCACAATAAAGTTATGTGTGTTTATAACACTGTAGAATGACATTTAAGATCTTTACAATAGACTGATCTGCCTTTTTGTGCTTTAAATCCCGTAATGCATGTTAGTGTTTTAACTTACTTAGATCTGGATGACTTACAGACTCCACATATCACCATTCAAGTGAATATGCAATTGCAACTGTGGAGTTTTTTTTTTTTATTTAAACACAATAATTGTCTTTTAAAATCGAGGCTATAAATTTAAAACATAAAAAAACAAACAACTAATGCATGTCATAGTGCCACACCTGGCAGAATGGGTGACGTACAGTTTTGCCTCCCTAAAACATTCAGATGTTGTGAACTGGCTAATCGAAATCACCCCTGGTTTAAGAGAGAAATTGGATATGGGAAGTATGTATGTTGCCTTGCACCAAATGTTTCCAGGTAGCACTGGACCCAGCATGATCCTGACCAGAATCGAGTATATAAAGTACAAAGTTTTAATGTTTTCAATGACCAATTTGACTGTATTTTGTGAATTTAAACAAGTGTTGATGCTGCGACACACATTTTTTAAAAAGAAGTTTGGACAGGGCTAATAACAGTGAACATCAGTAAACATCAGTGCCTAACCTCACTTTTTTGTTGGAGCTATGTTCATATAATCCACCTAAAACCTGAATATAAATAAATATGAACCATTTCGTTAAAAGTTGTGAGGCATTTTTTACTGTTTTACCATTTTGCTGGACAGTAATTGCTTTTAAGTTATAATAAACAAGCTTTGTGTGTGTACAATAGCTTTACAACTGCTACCCACCGCATGTATTGAAATGTATTGTAATGGATCCTGACATGTGCCAGCTGGTTCATTATTTAACTGTTATCTACGTAAAACTAACCCTGGTAGTGCAGATCAGTCTAACCATTCTTTTGACAGTAACAGTGTGACTTGTTTTGTCTTGACATGCCAAGTGTAAGGTAAACCCACTGTGAGGTTCCGGAAATTGAAACCCACAGGACTCGCACGATTACACAATGAAGAAATAGATGAGGACACTAGATCTAGCATGGCTTCTTATCACACCCTGGACATGATGTCATGAGTATAGGCGATACCTCGTATCGTTTAGCTCTGTATGGCTCAGCTCTGCTGCTGGAGAATGGTTTAAATGTGTGACATTGTCTTGTTCTGGGGGGTTTGTTTTGACCTCTATCAGCTATATAGCATATTGAGCGATTGGGAGTTGAACAAAGTGGTATTCTATTTAATATTTCTTAAGGAAGCACTGCCATCTAATGGACACTCCAAGCACAGTCATACCTCGAATGAACTCCAGAATAGGGTTGAATTATGCTCTCCTTGAAGTAATGCAAAACAATCACTAGTAACCATGGTGTAAATTACGAGGGGGGTTGTTTCTACACTCACTGTTCATTTTATCAGCTCCACTTACCATATAGAAGCACTTTGTAGTTTTACAATTACTGACTGTAGTCCATCTGTTTCTCTGCATGCTTTGTTAGCCCCTTTTAATGCTGTTCTTTAATGGTCAGGACCCCCACAGGACCACTACAGAGCAGGTATTATTTGGGTGGTGGATCATTTTCAGCACTGCAGTGACACTGACATGGTGGTGGTGTGTTAGTGTGTGTTGTGCTGCTACGAGTGGATCAGACACAGCAGCGCTGCTGGAGTTTTTAAACACCTAACTGTCACTGCTGGACTGATAACAGTCCACCAACCAAAAATATCCAGCCAACAGCGCCCCATGGGCAGCGTCCTGTGACCACTGATGAAGGTCTAGAAGATGACCAACTCAACCAGCAGCAATAGATGTGCGATTGTCTCTGACTTTACATCTACAAGGTGGACCAACTAGGTCGGAGTGTCCAACAGAGTGGACAGTGAGTGGACGCGGTATTTAAAAACTCCAGCAGTGTTGCTGTGTCTGATCCACTCATACCAGCACAACACACACTAACACACCACCACCATGTCAGTGTCACTGCAGTGCTGAGAATGATCCACCACCTAAATAATACCTACTCTGTGGTGGTCCTGTGGGGGTCCTGACCATTGAAGAACATGGTGAAAGCAGGCAAAAAAGCATTTAGAGAAATAGATGGACTACAGTCAGTAATTGTTCAACTTAATTCATTATATTGCCTTGCTATTAGTAGTAGCATTGCTGATAATGTAAACAATGTTTACCAAACGTCTTAATGTAGGCCTTTGTATTTTTTACTGGCTGCTGTCAGCATGGTGCCAACACGACTATGCCCAACAGTTCATTATTGAAAAAGCATTGAGCATGCGCACAAGTGTCATTTGATTACACGGGATTCATGGTATAGGCAGCCACCTGGTGGTTGTATAACATTCAACAACTATTAAGCAGTTTTTTCTTTATTTTTTTTATTTTACTATCTATATATCTATGGTACACTGATGTAATTACATTTACACACATTTACCAGGTGACTCAAGAAACTGAGGGTTGAAACAGTCCAAAGGGATTAAGTTATACAAATTAAGTTTAAGTGATTCAGTGATTTATAGTCAGTGATTCAAAAGGATTAAGTGATACAAATTCATTTCAAATGATTCAGTGATTTATAGTCAATGATTCAAAAGGATTAAATTATTCAAATTCATCGCAAGTGATTCAGTGATTTATAGTCAGTGATTCAAAAGGATTTATACAAATTTATTTCAAATGATTCAGTGATTTATAAAGAATTAAGTGATTTAAATTCATTTCAAGTGATTCAGTGATTTATAGTCAGTGATTCAAAAGAATTAAGTGATTCATGTGGCCCTTTATTTTAAGTGATTCAGTGATTTGTAGTCAGTGATTCAAAAGAGTTATGTGATTCATGTGGCCCTTTATTTTAAGTGATTCAGTGATTTTTGTCAGTAATGCAAAAGAAGTAAGTTATCCAAATTAATTTCAAGTGATTTAGTGATTTGTAGTCAGTGCTTCGAAAGGATTAAGTGATACAAGTTTATTTCAGGTGATTCAGGGATTCAAAAGGATTAAATGATACAAATTTATTTCAAATAAGTCAGTGATTTATAGTCAGTGATTAAAAATAATTAAGTGATACAAATTCATTTCCAGTGATTCAGTGATTTATAGTCAGTGATTCAAAAGAATTAGGTGTTGCATATTCATTTTAAGTGATTCAGTGATTTATAGTCAGTGATTTAAAAGAATAAAATGATTCGAATTCATTTCAAATGATTCAGTGATTTATGAAAAATTAAGTGATACAAATTCATTTTAAGTGATTTAGTTATGTCGAGTCAGTGATTCAAAAGAATTAAGTGATTCAAATTCATTTCAAATGATTCAGTGATTTATGAAGAATTAGGTGATACAGAGTCTTTTTTTTTTAATGTGTTTTTCTTTCCATTTTCCTCTCGATTTAGTGCACTCAATTTTGTCTTCCGCTGCTGAGGGATACTGATTGCATCCGAGGAGAGCACGTCGCTGTACACGCCTCTTCCGACACATGTACAGCCCTCCTCTTCTCGCCCATGCATTCTGCACAGGTGTCTCTTCTGCCAATCAGGGTCCTTACACAGTGTATGAAGACCCACCAACCCACACATAATCCGGCCCCCACCCTGCAGATACAGTGGCCAATTAGTATCTGCTGCAGGCACTGCCAATTATGCCCGCTAGATGGCGCCCAGCTGACCGGAGGCAACACCGAGTTTCGAACCGAGGGGTTCAGAAACTCGGTGCTAGTGTGCAAGCGGAATATCCAGCTGCACCACCTGGGCGCTATACAAATTCATTTTAAGTGATTCAGTTATGTGTAGTCAGTGATTCAAAAGAATTAAGTGATTCAAATTCATTTTAAGTGATTCAGTGATTTATAGTCAGTGATTTAAAAGGATTAAGTGATTCAAATTCATTTTAAGTGATTCAGTCATTTATAGTCAGTGATTTAAAAGAATTAAGTGATTTAAATTCATTTCAAGTGATTCAGTCATTTTTAGTCAGTAATGCAGCAGAAGTAGGTGATTCAAGTTCGTTTCAGGTGATTCAGAGTCAGTGACAAACTTAAGAAAAAAGAATGGATAAAAAGTCAATATTGCAAAAGAATATTTATTCTTTTTTTAATCATCCGTTCCCATAAAAGTGCATGAGGTTTTACAGTAAGCAAACTTGATATTTAAGACAGGATACACAGCCGCGCTACATTCACGATCATCGTTTTTGGACAGTGTGCTGCATGGGAGGAAACTTCTCTTCCAACATCGGTATAAAAATTATTTATAATCAGATGAAAGTGGGAGGTCTTGGGCAAATTTGTTCCTTCAGAGCGAAGTGTTGGTCAGGAGCAATTTATGCCTTAACCACGGCAGCGAACTCTGTCAGAGGAAGAGAAAAATAGGTTAATGTGCTGAGCCTGAGACCAAGGACAATTATCATTGTGAAATGTTTCTTGTGCCACCTTTTCACTCGTATAGTAATAGTGCATTTAAAAGAATTTACTGTTTGAACTAGTAGAGATCGAGTTAAATTTCTCTCAAAAGTATTTACCATCAACTCCGATCTTGCCATCAGCGTCGGTGTCTCCAGCCTTGAGGAAAGTCTTGGTCTCTGCATCAGTGAGTTGCCTAGCATCTGATTTGAAGTTCTGCAGGAACAGTCTGGCAAAGTACAGCAAAAACACATTGCTTATTATTATTGTAAACCCAGCTTTCTATTCATTCACTGCTAATGAAGTGTTTTAATCTTTTTTATTTATTTATTTTGTTTATATATTTATTACTTACTTCAGTTCATCCTCCTCAATGAAGCCACTCTTGTCCTGATCAATAATAGCGAAAGCCTTCTTGATGTCATCGGCGGATTTGCCAGACAGGCCAACCTTCTGGAAGAAGCTCTTGTGGCTGAAGGAGCCGTCGGCTGTGAAACAGATGTTTATTACATTGTTATTACAGATATTAACAATTATTATTATCATAATTTGAAAACCTAATACAAATAGGAATGCAAAGCATTTTAGTAAGAGTACCTTTGCATGCATCCAGGGCTGCAGCAATGTCAGCGTCTTTCAGGACACCAGCGAAAGCCATCTTGAGCTAAATTAGGCAAATGGTATTATGTTACCAATTATACAACTTAATACAAGCATAATATGATATACAACATTCGTTCAAGTAGGCTAATGCATGTATTTAAAATTAATACTTAATACTTGATTCCCTATCATCACAATTCTGTCAGGTTCTCATTGATGCATACATCTAGTTGACCAAAGACTCAAGCGCAATGCAACAGTGCCAATTTAATCCCTGTCACATCCATGTTGATAAGAATCAGCATGTTAGATCCCATCCAATATCTCCAATAGAGCATGGGATAATGTGGTCCACCGCAGAGAAATTCTCCGTCCTGTCCGGAGTAGGTCCGATGAAGCTTCTGAAGCTTAAATGAAGATCTGAATGGCTGATGAAGCCCTTTCAGAAATGCATCGCCGGTCCGGGTTCAAGCTGTGGATCGCTCCTGTCCATCGCTGCATGCAAACTCACCTCTTTCCTTCTTTTCGGTGGTGAGTTGTAGATTCAGAAAGACTTGAGCAACTGCAGTGGACTCTGGGCCACCGCTCTCGACTTTATATACCCTCTCCCAGTCCAAATATGAGGCTTAATGTAACGGACACCCAATGACAGGAGGGGTGGGGGGGTGCGCTTGAAATGCGTCCAGTAGACAGACACTATATTTATCTTCATCAACGAAGACGCTTAAAAGGTGAGTTTGAAAAAAAGCAAGCCATAATGTACCGCCATGCTAATAATACATGCTGCTGAGCAGCATGAAATGACGCTGGTGTGAAGTGCATGTATGGAGAACACCGAGTATACTTGGGGATCAGCTCATTTCACCCCTCAGCAGTTACAACGAGTTATTTTGGAGGCTATGTTAAGGTATGCGAATGCAGCTTTTTCTATTACGGTGATATAAGTGGTTAATATGACTGATTCTTATATAAAATTTCTGATTTTTTTTTCATAATACTAATTCTAATACACTGAATTGCTTTATTGTTTAATATGTACTGTTTAATTATATTTAAATATAGAAATGTGTAGCTAATAGTACTCACTTCTGTATCAGTATAATATGTGGCTGTCAATTTTGCATTGTTTGTGCTTAACCATCTGACCTGCATTAATAAACTTCATCATTTCATCAAGTCTTGCTCCTATTTCACCTCATATGTAAACAAAAGTAACATCCTGATGCACTTATTCAGTGTTTGCATAATGTTTTTGCACACCAGAGGGCTCTCCAACTTCAACCTGACCGATATAGCAACTCTTGTGTTGGCATGGCAGGCTGGCAACTGGATCCCACTGCTGTGTGAAAAACTACACTTCGCAAATCCCACCCAGTGTATCCTGACTAATCTCTGGGCCTTCCCTGTGTTGTTAGTCTTCCTTTTTTAAAAAGAGATACCCCTGTAGATAGACCATGTACCCCTTTTGCGAAGTAAGACCATTTATGTAGACATTTACACCTGAAGCTAACGCACCAGGTAAAACCTCAAGCAAAAATAAAAACACTGTAAAGTTAAAGCTTTTACACCAAAACTACATTTATTCCTTGTTTTTCACTCTTCCCCCAGAAGTGCATTAAAGACATTAGCACAAGCCGACAGGCTCGATATAAAACACATCCAGATAATGTTAGCAACACATTATAAGGACCATGTTGGATGTCAAGTTAATAGTTCACAGTTTATAAATAAATAACATATAAAAAATATGATCTTGAGTTCTGGTTCCGTGAAGTGAGAAGGGTCTTGGTCAGATGGAAATTTATGCCTTAACAAGAGCAGCAAACTCTGTAAGATACAAGAAAGAAATGAAACCAGAGTTAGTGAATTGTTTTTGTCTTCCACCACTTTCTTTACAGCTACCCTGTAGATACAGTAAGTACCCAAGGGCCCAAATAATTCCCAGCAAACAATAGTTGTCAGGATTGGGGGCCCAGTTAAATAGCTTGTCAAAGGGCAAATCTATACTGCACACCTATATGTGCAATTGCTTGCCTTTAGGTCTACATCACTACTCCTAAGTACACTGTGGGATGGTTTTATATTACATTTTTGGAAGTCTATTCAAAGCATTGTAAAAAATCAGCCTTGTGTTGTAGCTGCGTATTTATTTCCACTCATCGCTTGGTCTAAAACCTACGACGGAGTATTAGGGCCACTGTAAAAAATATTTTTAAGTTTTGATTTCGAGAATAAAGTCATATAAGTTTAGATTTCGAGATTAAAGTCAAAATATTATGAGAAAAAAGTCGAAATATTATGAGAATAAAGTCGAAATTATTTCGAGATTAAAGTCAAAATGATTATGAGAATAAAGTAGAAATATTATGAGAATAAAGTCTAAATTATTTCGAGATTAAAGTCGAAATATTATGGCCAAAGAGTGTGCAGCCGTCGTAGGCTTGTCAGTTCAGAGAAGCACGGGTCTCAGTACCTGGATCGGCATGCATGCGCTGAGGGCAGCTTAGAATGAATGTTCTTGTGGTTATCCAAAAACCCCCGATTATTTTTGGGTGGCTGTTTGTATTGTACGCTTTCATCCACATGACATGATGACTATACATGTCAATGCAACCATTTATTACGATGCCATACAGCTTAAGTTTATCGTCAGGTCTATAAGGCTCGGTTGAAGCACTGGCGACAACGCAGAAGCCGTTTTAGCGTCCTTATACTAATAACAAACTGGTGCTGATGTTACAGGAGATTGGGGATTTCTTTATTTGTGAAACCGATATGAAAGTATAACAAATCACATCCCTCATTTTAACACAAGGAGGTTGCTATGGCCATAATATTTCGACTTTAATCTTGTAATTATTTTGACTTTAATCTCATAATTATTTTGACTTTATTCTCATAATATTTCGACTTTAATCTCATAATTATTTTAATTTTATTCTCATAATATTTCGACTTTAATCTCGTAATTATTTTGACTTTAATCTCGTAATTATTTTGACTTTATTCTCCTAATATTTCGACTTTAATCTCGTAATTATTTCGACTTTAATCTCGTAATTATTTCGACTTTATTCTCATAATATTTAGACTTTATTCTCATAATATTTTGACTTTAATCTCGAAATCAAAATTTATACGACTTTATTCTCAAAATCGAAACTTAAAAAGAAAATTTTTCTTTGAAGTGGCCCTAATACACTGTCGTAAAAACTAGCCCATTATATCCACATTTAATTTTTTACACATTCATTATTATGTTACTGTAATAATTTAATTGTCTTTTCTGAAGCCTACTATGAAAATAAGGAATTAAAAACATATAATTCTAACAAAATAAAACTAGCAAATCAGTAAGCAGGTAATACTGTACTAGTAATAAGAAGGTTGCTGATTTAAACCACACCACTGCCAAGTTGCCACTGTTGGGCCCCTGAGCAAGGCTTTTAAACCTAAATTGTTTGAATTGTATTCAGTCACTTTGGATAAAGTCATCTGCTAATTTGCTAAGTGCTGCCAATGGAAATGTTAATAAACAGCAGTGTGGGTCTATTAGTATTTTATGTGACTTCCAATTGGTTAATGTTTTGCAGACTTAAACTAGCTCTTTAGTCCTAATAAATAACAGAAAGAAGATCCTGGGTTCGATCCCCAGCCTGGGCAATCCGGGTCCTTTTTGTGTGGAGCATGGTCTGTGTGGGTTTCCTCCGGGAGCTCCGGTTTCCTCCCACAGTCCAAAAACATGCAGTCAGGTTAATTGGAGACACTATAGGTGAATAGGTGTGTGTGTGTGTGTGTACATATGTGTGTCTGCCCTGTGATGGACTGGCGCCCTGTCCAGGGTGTTACTGTGTGCCTTGCGGCCATTGAAAAGCTGGGATAGGCTCCAGCAAATCTCCCAGAATTCTGTCCTGTACTTCCACTCAGAGGTCTATGCATAGGCAAAATGCAGCTAAAGACTGACTGCCATAGATGTTTCAGCTTAGCACTTGACCCTACGTTCAGAGTAAACTAACTTACCCTCAGCTCCGATCTTGCCATCATTATCACTGTCACCAGCAGCCAGGAAGGCCTTGGTTTCTTTGTCAGTCAGAGCCCTGGCACCGCTCTTAAAGTTCTGCAGGAAAAGCCTGGAATGACAAAACACAGGTTTCAGTTATCTCAATAGTCTCAGAGATTTATTACTAGTTTATACAGAATATTACAAATAATGAATTAATATGTAAGAAATGAGATCTTACTTCAGCTCCTCCTCCTCAATGAAGCCACTGTTGTCCTGGTCAATGATGGCAAAGGCCTTCTTGACGTCATCGGCAGATTTGGAGGACAGGCCAACCTTGCTGAAGAAGGTCTTGTAGTTGAAGCTGTCGGCAGCTGTGGATTCAAATGATGATGAAATTATTCATTATTCACAGTTCATACAGTAAGTAAAAAAAAAGTAACATAAAAACTACATGTAATGCCAGATTAACTAACAAAATATATAATAAGTAAGCCAAGGAATGGGGTGATGTTTCTAATAAACATTTAAAAGGTAAGTTTTGCATCAAGTCCTCTCTAAAAATATAGGCAATTTTAAGGATAGTTATAGTTATAGTCATAGTTAGAATGTAATAACAGTTATACGTAGATAACCTATAAGTTTCCCAAAAAGAAAGTCAAGTATTACAGCAGCTTTAACCCTAACCCTACAATACTTGTAGGTAATAAATATAATACAGATAATGTAATATGTGATTTCATAGATAATTATAATAGTGTCCTGTGCCCATTTCAAAAAATCTAGGCAGTTTTAAGGATATTCAACTTGTTCTTGTTGGCATTACCCTTAAAAGATACCTGAATTCACTTTAATTTACCCCTTAATGTAATATTTATTTAAAATATTCATTATATACATAATCTTTAATAAATATGTCACATTTCAAAGGTAGGTTTTGCATCAAGTCCATGGACACATATTCTTAATAAGTTAGATATACTTGTAGGTAATAAATATAATAAAGTTAATGTAATATGTGACATAATAGACAATTATAAGAGTGTATTATCTAATAATTATAATAATGGCCTGTGCCCATTTCTAAAAATCTAGGCAATTTTAAGGATATTCAAGGTTTAAAATGAATCATTCTTCTTTCATAGTCATCAGAAACTATTTCAAAAGTTCTAATTAATGTAATAACAGTTATAGAAAAAGCTATAAGCTATTAGATCACTAGTATTGTTACAATAATACAAGTTGATAATTCATCATAATTAATACAATAATTAAATCATGATAGAGTAGATGAAGTGTATTATTTTTTAGATTGTATTATCTTTCCTAAATGTATTTAAGTTTGTTTTAATGTGACTAATAATATAATAATTATACATGGAATTCTGACGTAAGGTTCAAACAAATGCCTTGGTTTACCTTCACAGGCAGCAAGAGCGGCAGTCACATCAGCATCAGCGAGCACTCCAGCGAAGGCCATTTTTTTTGTATTAAGCTGTTAAATAAAACAAACAGTAAGTTACTGGTACATTTTACAACAGGTCAGTAGCACTTGGTCCAATCTACTATTCATATTAACTTTAGACATTAGACAGTGCTTATGCTGAGCCTTAATGCTTATATTGACTTATATCAGAGTAGCATTAAAAAAACAACAGGATGAGCTTGGCTCATGATGGGTTCCTTAGTGCCAAATTATCCTTCGGGATTTCATCCCCTGTGTCTGTTTCATAACTAGTTCAAGAAAGTTCCTTAATTCCACTTTAATATCTTGATTCCAAAGCTGGACTCCTCAATAGCTACAATGCATTCCAAAAAAACAAGTTCTTTCTTTGCACCATAACATATTAAACCCTTTGAAGGCTAAATACTCATTTAAAATTCCCCCAAAAAACATCTACACATCACACTCACCTTGTGCTTCTCTAAGGCGAGTGAAAAAGTCAAGGAGGAAGTCGAGGTGTGTGCCCACTGTGCCTTCCAGGCCCACTTATATACACCCAACTCTCACCATTTACAGGAGTTTGGGCCTCGGTAATTGATACTGCCTATAGTCCTTGCAAATACTTTTTGAAAAAATGTGTCTACTAGTTCAGAGTTGGACTATTTTTAGCTGCCTGTAAACCATGTGTAGGCAATAACGGGCTTATGGGGGCCTCCTATGGCATATCCTATGGCATGTAGTGTACAGACACCTAGATTATACCTAAATTATAGGGATTAATTTAATGTTTTAATACATCGTCATATACATTTGTTTATTTATGTTATGTAAATCAAGCGTACATTTTATATTATGTTATAATATATGTTATAGACTATAACAAAGTTGTTTTGCTGTCTTCCCAGCTGTTTCTCAGCTGTCTAAAGCAGCAAAAGCATTGACACATGAAGTATGACACAATGTAAAAGTACAGTTAACCTACATTTAGATAAATAAATGCATTTATTTATTTTGACAGTTCAGTTAAAAGGTTTTATAAGTAAACAGTAGTAATTATCTGTACTTAAGCTTTTCTTTATCAATTAAAGATAATTATTCTGTTTTTAGAGGTGTATGGAGCTAATTCTAATAGTTAATATAATGTAATGTCAAGGGTATTTGGACCACGCAATGAAATTATTAAAATACTTCTTGTAAAATTACAGTAGAGGATGGGAATATAATGGTGAAGATTATTACTGTTTTGTACAGTTAATGTACACCAATAAGGCATAACATTATGACCACTTTCCTAACTGACTGGTCTGCGGCTATGTAGCCCCATACACAACAAACTGTGATGTGCTGTGTATTCTGACACCTTTCTATCAGAACCAGAATTAACTTCTTCAGCAATCTGAGCTACAGTAGCTCGTCTGTTGGATCGGACCACACTGGCCAGCCTTTGCTCCCCACATGCATCATGCTGTCACTGGTTTCCCACTGTTCCTTCCTTGGACCACTTTTGATGGGGGAACACCCCACAAGAGCTGCAGTTTTGGAGATGCTCTGACCCAGTCGTCAAGCCATCACAATTTGGCCCTCGTCAAACTCGCTCAAATCCTCACGCTTGATCATTTTTCCTGCTTCTAACACATAAACTCTTAGAATAAAATGTTACTTTGTGAACTTTCTGCCTAATTTATCCCACCCACTAACAGGTGCCGTGATGAAGAGATAATCAGTGTTATTCACTTCACCTGTCACTGCATCACTGTATCACTTCACAGTATTGAAGGCATTTTCTGGTGCCCCTGCTGCCATAAAATTACAGTTTTTTTTACCATTTGCTTTACAAATTATGACACTATTTTACTAGGTAACATATGTAACAAGGTTTCATGGAATTATAGGAATATTTTGTTGTATCATTACAGTAGTAGATGGGAATAATGGTAAAGTTTTTTACAGTTTATATTTATTTTTACTCTCACAGTACTTCACAGTTTTGCAGATATTTTCTGGTGCCTCTGCTGTTTTTCCAGTACTGTACAGTTAGTTCCTTTATTGACAGTAATAAAAGGACAAGTTTATTGCTCTCATTACAACTTTTTATGTCCCACTGTGCAGAGGTCAGAGGTCAGAGTCAATACACATTGCATATACTGTACACATATTTTGTCACAAGAAAAAAGGTAGCTGTTCTTAATAAAACTTAATAAAATATTCAGTCATTGTCTGTTTTACCACTTTACCCTATTCAGGGTCACGGTGGGTCTGAATCACTGGGTGAAAGGCAGCAAACATCCCGAACAGGTCTTCAGTCCAGGGGGACTAAACATGCCTCCCTATTTTTGAGTGGCTCTGTATAATGGAAACAGTGTATGTATAATATACACTGATCAGCCATAACATTAAAACCACCTCCTTGTTTCTACACTCATTGTCCATTTTATCAGCTCCACTTACCATATAGAAGCACTTTGTAGTTCTACAATTACTGACTGTAGTCCATCTATTTCTCTGCATACTTTTTAGCCTGCTTTCACCCTGTTCTTTAATGGTCAGGACCCCCACAGGACCACCACAGAGCAGGTATTATTTAGGTGGTGGATCATTCTCAAAACTGCAGTGACACTGACACTGGTGGTGTGTTAGTGTGTGTTCCACTGCTGGTATGAGTGGATCAGACACAGCAGCACTGCTGGAGTTTTTAAACACAGTGTCCACTCACTGTCCACTCCTACCTAGTTGGTCCACTTTGTAGATGTAAAGTCAGAGACGATCGCTCATCTGTTGCTGCTGTTTGAGTTGGTCATCTAGACCTTCATCAGTGGTCACAGGACGCTGCCCACGGGGCGCTGTTGGCTGGATGTTTTTGGTTGGTGGAGTATTCTCAGTCCAGCAGTAACAGTGAGGTGTTTAAAAGCTCCAGCAGCGCTGCTCTGTCTCTTATCCACTCATACCAGCACAACACACACTAACACACCACCACCATGTCAGTGTCAGTGCAGTGCTGAGAAAGATCCACCACCTGGGAGAGTCCTGGCCATTGAAGAACAGTATGAAAAGGGCTAACAAAGTATGCAGAGAAACAGATGGACTACAGTCAGTAATTGTAGAACTACAAAGAGCTTCTATATGGTAAGTGGAGCTGATAAAATGAACAGTGTGTGTAGAAATAAGGCAGTGTGTGTAGAAATAATGAGGTGGTTTTAATGTTATGGCTGATCGGTGTACTTGACAGGGTTATCTGTTTCAGAGTCATAGCTTAATACCAATATATTATGCTTCTTTTATTGTTTTTATATTATTTTTTATAGATTTACAGTGGATTCAGAAAGTATTCAGACCCTGGAATGCACTCCATAAACTTTGCTGTCTCAGAATGCTTTTGAGTGGCCCAGAAAAATCCAGACTTCTTTTTGTATTTCAGGCAGATTAAGATAGATCTCCTCACTGGTTCGCAATGTTAACTTTGTAGCTCCAAGCTCATTTAGGCACCAAACATGTCATGACTGATCTGTTTTAATTAACAATACATGTTTCAACCAAACTGATACTTCAATCATGGCCTTGAGCTCTGATTTTCTTCGGTCCCATAAAAAGACTAAACACAGTCTGTCAAGTACTGAACTTTATTTGTTCCCTAAGAGGCAATATTTTAATTACCTGTAATCACATGTCTGCTTGCAAAATGAAAAGATCAGATTCTCATAAGAGTAAATAAAAGAGAAAATGCAGGTCGTACTCAGTTCAGAGGATTCAAACCACTGCTTTAGTTTAGCAGCGCACAGAATTCTGAAAGAAAAAGAATGTAAAAAGATAAGAATTTATTCATATACATTCATTCCTTCATTTCAGACCTGTAACACATTCCAAAAAAAGTTGGGACGGGGGCAATTTAGGGCTAGTAATGAGGTAAAAATCCTAAACCTAATTATTACTGTGATATAAACAGGTGATTGTAATCATGATTTGGAACAATCAGTATCAATGCAAGGCTTTTGCAAGTTTATTGATATACTTTGCATATTTCTCCCTCTACAGTGCATAATATCATTAAACGATTCAAGCAATCTGGAGGAATTTTAGTGTGTAAAGGGGAAGAACGCAAGCTTAAGCTGAACACTCAAGATCATTGATTCCTCAGACGGCACTGCATCAAGAACCGCCACTCAACAATAACTGATATAATCCACATGGGTGAGGGATTACTTTGGCAACCCTTCGTCAATCCCTCAATATGGATGTACATTCACAAATGCCACTTAAAACACTGATCAATGGTGCCTACACATGAGACAGGGGATAATAGAGAATAATGTGCGTGGCTGTTCGTGCATGATACGGATCCCCATATAAACCCACCACGTGCAGGTGATAATGCTGGTTCTGATAGAAAGGTGTCAGAATACACAGTGCATCACAGTTTGTTGCGTATGGGGCTGCATAACCTAATGTTAGTAAGGTGGTCATAATGTTATGCCGATCAGTGTAAATGGTAACTTTAAAAAAGCCAAACTGTTATGGCCAGATTAGGTTGATGTATTTCCAAAACAGTAAGTTGTAGTCACAGGGGGCGGTGGTGAGTACCAACCGACAGTCCGATTAGGGACAAGTCACAAACTGTCGACATGTTGTTGGGCGGCCAAGACTCATTAATTTCAGAGTGTCTTGTGCCTGTTTGGATGTGTCTTGTCTTTGTATCCCAGCTTGTTTGGAAGCTGGGGTCGGAGCACATGATTAGCCATTGTACGGCGCCCCTGGAGCAGACAGGGTTAAGGGTCTTGCTCAAGGGCCCAAGAGTGGCTGCATGGCAAAGCTGGGATTCTAACTCTCAATTTTTCAGCTGATAACTCAAAGCCCTACCCACTAGGATACCACTGTCCACTGTTTTGGCGGGTCAGAGCTGTTTTGACTGCATATTAGGTGCATGATCCTAATAGCACACAGTTAACAATCTAGCTCATAATGAAGTCCTGTAATATTTGGAATATTGGATGTGATTACCTTAGAGCAGTGAAGCTTAACTTCAGATATTATCAAACCTTCCAGATGATTTCAATTGGAAAGCCAGGCTTAAACTAGAAAGCCAATTGTAGTCTTAGTAGATGTTAAGCTTTAATCCACTTGGTTTAGAATCAGGGCTGGAGTTAAAGGTTCAACTTCTCAGGAACTGTAGGCTTAACGTATCCCTTACCTTCCATCCCAATTTTGCCATCTCCATCACAGTCCACAGCACACAGAAACGCTTTGGTCTCTGAGTCTGTCAGCTCCCTGGCTTCTTCCATGAAGTTCTGCAGGAACAGTCTGGAAATGCCAAAAAGAAATAAAGATGTTCTATAATAAATAATAAAAACATTTCTTAATGGTACATCAGGTGGCACGGTGGCTAAGTGAGTAGCACTGTCGCCTCACAGCAAGAAGGTCCTGGGTTTGATCCCCAGGTGGGGCGGTCTGGG
Organism: Trichomycterus rosablanca; assembly: GCF_030014385.1. Taxonomy (NCBI): domain Eukaryota; kingdom Metazoa; phylum Chordata; class Actinopteri; order Siluriformes; family Trichomycteridae; genus Trichomycterus; species Trichomycterus rosablanca. Next base: position 14,325,466 of record NC_086009.1, on the reverse strand, counting down.
TCCTTTCTGTGAGGAGTTTGCATGTTCTCTCCGTGTCTGTGTTGCTTTCCAAATCCAAAAACATGCAGTCAGGTTAATTGGAGACACTGAACTGCCCTATAGGTGAATGGGTGTGTGTATGTGTGTCTGTCCTGCGATGGACTTGCACCCCATCCAGGGTGTTACTGTGTGCCCATTGAAAAGCTGTGATAAGCTCCAGCCACCCACCCCCCTTCGCGACCCTAATTGGATAAGCGGTTAAGAAAGTGAGTGAGTGGAACACCAAACATCCAAAGTTGTTTCTTACTTGAGCTCTTCTTCTTCAATAAATCCACTCTTGTCTTGGTCCAGCACTTTGAACACCTTTTGGCTGTCTTCTTTAGATTTTCCAGACAGTCCAACTTGACTGAGGAACGTCTTGTGTGAGAAGGTTCCTGGATCTGTGGAGATAAAACAGCGTTATGAGGTTTTATGATAATTTTTTATCCATCTTTAAATTAAAAGCTGAACTACAGGGTCAAACAAGGCTTTTATTTCTCACTTATTTAATTTTTCTACACATGGTATGATGGTGTATCTACAGACTCTATGGAACTAAACATTGTGGTGATATAATTACGAGCACGTGGGATTTGTACTTCGTGTGCCCCATGGTCACAAGCTGTTCTCGAACACTCAGCGTAATGGCGGTGGTAACCGGGTGGTAACGACTCCCCAGCCCCCTGGCTGCTTAGTTACCTGGTACTAACCATCACCCCTGCACTGGCTCTCTTGAGACTCAGTATGGGTGTGTGAAAACATGGAGCTTTGTAATCGGTTGCTTAGGATGAAGGCTTAAGATTCAGGGTTTGGGTGTATGTGTGTGTGGAGGAGACCTTGGCAGGCCCGGACAGCTGCTGTGATGTCCTCGTCTTTTAGGATCCCTGCGAATGCCATGCTTGGTTCAACCTGGTGGAAAGCAATGAATGAAATGAGTGAAATCTACATAATATTCATGATCTGTAGAGAAATCTTCATTATATTTTGTTCATTTGATTATGTGCACGTCTTGCTTAAGTATTTCTGTTCTCTATAATGATAAAGCATTAAGTCTAAGACAAGTCCAAGATTAAACAGCCTTGATAGGTTGAAGATCTGGTCTAAAGAGCTTCCAGTCCAAGTCTACACAGAAGTCTAATGAGAGTGAGAAAGAATTAGGACCAAGACCAATCTTTAACTAGAATTTAAATGTCAAAATATTGAGAAATCCTGACATATAGGCATGAATCATCATTAAAATATTATACTATAATTTAAAGTCCACCTTCAGATTACACCTTCAGACGCTTTTATCAGAACCTGAGTACAATGTAAGCAATCAAGCATTAGGGCTTTGCTCAAAGACCCAACAGTGGCTTGAACGAGCAACCTTTTGATTATTAGTCTAGTACCTAAACCACTGAGCTGTCACTTTGACCAATGTATTAAATAATCTCCAGTGGTTGAGTGGTTAGTATACAGCAAATACAGGTAACAACAATTACAACTCAACAAATAGCAAATAAACCTCAGCATGGAACTCTCACACCAATGTAGTTGTTGCTCACTAATCCACTTAGTCAAATTATTTAAATAGACACAACTGTTGTTTTTACTAGTTGTACGATGTACGACCAGATATCAACAGGAGGAAATGTTGACCGCAAGATTAGTCTAAAGTCTAAATCTTTATTGCATTAATAAAATCTTGTTTTTTTTTAGTTCTGTTCCTCTTGCTCTGCATTGGTTTTTCTCTTACATACTTGGCTCAACTCAGCAGCAAGTGTGTTAAACAATATTAATATGCAGGATCAACAAGCACCATCATGTAATCGATTGTTAATTGCATTAATAACAAATACTCAAAGTTTAAGTGATTGAATTAAGCATAACATCGACCTGTAGTGAGCACTAACCTGATGCTGGATGCGCCTGTCTCCAAACAACCGTCTTCCTCCTCTGTATTCACCTGAATGCAGATCTGTGAACCTCAGGATCAGAGAAGCTAGTTTTCTTAACCCCAAAGGGACCTGTGTCACAAAACACATCCCCTCTCATTAGCTAATCAGAGCAGATTGTTAGTCGCTCATACTGGTTACTACTTTGGGTCAGGTGAGAACAAAAGGTCTCCATCTACAACCCCAAATTAGAAAAAGTTGGGACAGTATGGAAAATGCAAATAATAATAATAATAATAACATTTACTTTGACTTTTATTTCATTGCAGACAGAATGAACCTGAGATATTTCATGTTTTGTCTGTTCAAATTCATTTCATATATTAATAAACATCCTTTCCTGCATTTCAGGCCTGCAACACATTCCAAAAAAAAGTTGGAACAGCACAGTTTACCACTTTGTAATGTTGCCATTTCTTTTTCACCACACTTAAAAGACGTTCTGGCACAGAGGAGACCAAGCGACTTAGTGTTCCAGGTTTTATTTTGTCCCATTCTTCCTGCAAACACATCTTAAGATGTGCAACAGTACGGGGTCGTCGTTTCAAAATTCTCCACACATTCTCTATTGGGGACAGGTCAGGACTGCAGGCAGGCCAGTCCAGTACCCGTACCCTCTTCTTCCACAACCATGCCTTTGTAATGTGTGCAGCATGTGGTTTTGCATCGTCCTGTTGAAAAATGCATGAACGTCAATGGAAAAGATGACGTCTTGAAGGCAGCACATGTTGCTCTAAGATCGCAATGTACTTTTCTGCATTAATGCTGCCATCACAGAAGTGTAAATGACCTTTGCCGAGGGTACTGACACAGCCCCATACCATGGCACCATTTGCTGATAACAGTCTGGATGCATTTGTTGACAAACTGGAGATCCTCTAGTCATCTTTGCTCATCAAAGACTCAACTTTCCTGGAGGCTGCTTTTACAATCACCTGTTGACATCACCTGTTTAGAATCACATAATTATTTAGTTTTTTCACCTCATTACTAGCCCTAAATTGCCCCCATCCCAACTTTTTTGGAATGTGTATTTTTAAAGAGATACAGCTGATCACTGATCCTTTTAGGCTTTATATTTTTTGAGACATTTTTCATCTACCTTACCGACTGTGTCTGGCACAATGCTCAGCTCAGGTGCAGTGTGTTGAAACTGATGAGCACAGCGTCCCCTGAGATAAGTAGTTTTCTTTGAACTACTCTGTGTTGACCTTTCTGTTGGTGAACGCGGTTGTCGCAGGGTAAATGAGTAAATGCTCATAATTGACAAACATATTTTAAAGATTATACACGGATCAGCCATAACATTAAAACCACCTCCTTGTTTCTACACTCACTGTCCATTTTATCAGCTCAACTTACCATATAGAAGCACTTTGTAGATCTACAATTACTAACTGTAGTCCATCTGATTCTCTGCATGCTTTGTTAGCCTCCGTTCATGCTGTTCTTTAATAGTCAGGACCCCCACATGGCACGTGATACTGACATGGTGGTGGTGTGTTAGTGTGTGTTGTACTGGTATGAGTGGATCAGACACAGCAATGCTGCTGGAGTTTTTAAACACCTCACTGTCACTGCTGGACTGAGAATAGTCCACCAACCAAAAAATATCCAGCCAACAGCGCCATGTGGGCAGCGTCCTGTGACCGTTGATGAAGGTCTAGAAGATGACCAACTCAAACAGCAGCAATAGACAAGCAGTCGTCTCTGACTTTACAACTACAAGGTGGACCAACTAGGTAGGAGTGTCTAATAGAGTGGACAGTGAGTGGACACGGTATTTAAAAACTCAAAACTCCAGCAGCGCTGCTGTGTCTGATCCACTCATACCAGCACAACACAGACTGCAGAGCTGAGAATGATCCATCACCCAATAAATACTTACTCTGTAGTGGTCCTGTGGGGGTTCTGACCATTGAAGAACAGGGTGAAAGCAGGCTAGAAAAGTATGTAGAAAAACAGATGGACTACAGTCAGTAATTGTAGAACTACAAAGTGCTTCTATATGGTAAGTGGAGCTGATAAACTGGACAGGGAATGTAGAAACAAGGAGGTGGTTTTAATGTTATGGCTGATTCCTAGATTGTATGGAAGCACCTCCACCTCCACCTCCTTTAATTCGTAATCTCTACGTATCTGATGAAATAATCAATGATTGTGTGTTAGAGCTGGTGATTAACCTAAATACCTCGATCTACAGATCATGTTAAGGAAATGAGTGTTTACAGGAATGATTTTAAACTCTGCGTTTTTAGACTTGGTCCCTGATTGGTTGGAACGCACAGCTACATGTGACGTAGCCAGTGCTAACATGGCGCAAGAAAGCGGCGTTTATGCTGGGTCGTGTCAATTAACCGTAGCGTTTTAATTTTCTTTATGCAAACCCTTAAAATGCTGTAAAATGTCAGTATAGAAATATGAATAGCTGGGTTACGTTATAAGAAATGTGTAAATTAAGTTGAAAAATGGAAGACAAGAGTTAGTGAAAAGCGGCTGTGGACAGGTAGCTTGCTAGCGTTAGCATTAGCTAGGTTAGCTAGCTTAGCCGGACTGTTGATGGTCAGGCTGCTAACGCTGAGCTAAGCTAAATGTTCTGCGTCTACCAGCACCGGTGATATGTAGACCGGCTCTGTTTATCTGTACTAGTAGCTAGTTTATCGGACAAATGACTTGTTTATATAATTTACTTTGACAAAAGTGAGTGCTGGTTGTTTAGAGGTGACTAGCTGTGTGAGCCGAGATGATGGCCAGGCTCGGTGTGTTGATGCTGCTAGTGACCGCGGGGTTTATGCAGCTGTTGCTGCTTTCCGAAGGCGCACCTCTTCCGGATCCACAATCAGGTAAGAACTGCTGTTTTGCTTAACAAATCCCCTGATGACACAACAGCTGAAGGTCTGGTCAGGGAGATTACCATAGTGGGATCTATCAGCAACACACACACACACACACACACACACACACACACACACACACACACACACACGAACTGTCAGGTCAGGTAAAGCAGTCAGCTAATAATGAACAGATTGATGTGATGTTACCATGGTAAACATGTTATACATTTACATTTCGGGCATTTAGCAGACGCTTTTATCCAAAGTACTGTGACAGTATACAGTCTAAGTAATTGAGGGTTAATGGCCTTGCTCAAGGGCCCAACAGCAGCAACCTGGCAGTAGTAGGGCTTGAACCAGCAACCTTCTGATTTCTAGTCCTGTATCTTAACCACTAGGCTACAACGCCCCTGTACACACTGTAATGTCACAAAAAGCAGCGATGGCATCACTGCCACAAGTAACTGATCTCATCGAAAGTTGTGATCGTCGTGCTCATGAGGTAATTGAAGCTGGTCAATGAAGTTGGTCATCATCCCAATAACAGCATAAACAATCCCAGTGGTTAAGGTACTGGACTAACCAGTCCAGCTAGGGCTTGAACCAGCAACCTTCTGAAGGTAATTGAAGCTGTAAGTTCAAGAGATGATCCTTGACACTAGTTAGTCGTCATCACAATAACAGCATAAACAATCCCAGTGGTTAAGGTACTGGACTAGTAATCAGAAGGTCAAGCCCCACCACTGCCAAGTTGCTGCTGTTGGGCTCTTGAGCAAGGCTCTTAACCTTCAATTGCTCAGACTGTATATTGTAACTGTACTGTAAGTTGCTTTGGATACTGGTTGAAATATGAATGGCATTCTATGTACATTTATATGTAAGTTTTTATTCCAAGCGATGGTTAATTGCCTTGCCCACCAGCAGCGACCTGGCAGTAGTAGGGCTTGAACCAGCAACCTTCTGATTTCTAGTCCTGTATCTTAACCACTAGGCTACAACGCCCCTGTACACACTGTAATGTCACAAAAAGCAGCGATGGAATCACTGCCACAAGTAACTGATCTCATCGAAAGTTGTGTTTTTAGTGCTTTTGAGGTAATTGAAACTGTAAGTTCAAGAGATGTTACTTGACACTAGTTAGTCGTCATCACAATCACAGCATAAACCATCCCAGTGGTTAAGGTACTGGACTGGTAATCAGAAGGTTGTTATCGCTGGTTCAACTTCAAACCCTACCACTGCCAAGTTGCTGCTGTTGGGCCCTTGAGCAAGGCTTTTAACCTTCAATTGTTTAGACTGTATACTGTAACTGTAATATAAGTTGCTATAAATAAAGGCGTCTGCTAAATGCTGAAAATGTAAATGTAACTGTAACTGTCAGGGAGTTTTATCAACACAGATCTAGTGTTGTAACCTAGTATTAGTCCCAATACCAGTGAACAGTATAGTATCAGTATATCTTTACAGTATAATGAAAATGTGTAGATCAATATGTATAACTCTAATTTATAGGGTTATCTCAATACCACTTTGTCCAGTTTTGCCATGATTAAACTCTGTCTGTCAATACAACCCCATTACTGGGATCCTCCTGGTAATTAAGATGCTTTTCTAACCCTAGGAAACCACTTTGCAGAAAACCAGGAAGGAGTTACTGGTTGAAATATGAATGGCATTCTGTGTACATTTATATGTACGCTTTTATCCCAAGCGACTCACAATATTGTGGCAGTATACCCTCTAAGCAATTGATGGTTAATTGCCTTGCTCAAGGGCCCAACAGCAGCAACCTGGCAGTAGTAGGGCTTGAACCAGCAACCTTCTGATTTCTAGTCCTGTATCTTAACCACTAAGCTACAACCCCCTGTACACACTGTAATGTCACAAAAAGCAGCGATGGAATCACTGACACAAGTAACTGATCTCATCGAAAGTTGTGATCATCGTGCTTATGAGGTAATTGAAGCTGTAAGTTCAAGAGATGATCTTTGACACTAGTTAGTCATTATTTTAATAACCCAGATCTAGTGTTGTAGCCTAGTATCAACCCCAATACCAATGCAGAGTATAGAATTAGAATATCTTTACTGTATTTATTTATTTATTTGAATTTTAACATCATGTTTTACACTTTTGGTTACATTCATGACAGAAACGGTAGTTACTCGTTACACAAGATTCATCAGTTCACAAGTTTGATGTTAAACTCACTTGCACGTCTTTGTACTGTGGGGGGAAACCGGAGCTCCCGGAGGAAACCCATGCAGACACTGGGAGAACATGCAAACTCCACACAGAAAGGACCCGGACCGCCCCACCTGGGGATCGAACCCAGGACCTTCTTGCTCTGAGGTGACAGTGCTACTCACTTAGCCACCGTGTCTTTACTGTACTGTATAATGAAAATGTGTAGAGCAATATGTATAACTCTAATTTATAGGGTTATCTCAATACCACTTTGTCTATTTGTGCCATGATTAAACTCTGTCTGCCAATACAACCCCATTACTGGCATCCTTGTGGGAATTAAGATGCTTTTTTACCCTTGGAAAACCATCGTGCAGGAGTTACTGGTTGAAACATGAATGGGATTTTGTGTAATGCATGACATGGCTTTAATACAGCGAATCCCAAGCCAATCGCTTTAGACTGATGATAAACCAGGTCTATTATGTTCTTACATTTAAGCTTCAGCTTAGACCTGACCTAGATCTAATGACATGAGAATAAACCACAAAATGTCACCAAATAAGCAGTTGACATTTCAGCTGAGTCTCTGTATCGGCTAATTAACCTTTGGATTCATAAGGGTAAGCATCTATTGAATAATGGCGCGATATGATCAATAAACCATGTCACAATATAATCTTAATACACGTGGGTCGTTGGTCTCTCTCTTCAAACCATTTCTGAATAATTTTACCCATCATTCCTTTTCTTATTTTCTCTTTGTTAATATTCTTGGGATTGGATGTTATTTCCAATACTTGATACTAATCCCATGCCGTATTAGTACCTGATACTAATCACTGTAAATAAGGCAAGAAAGCTTACACATGGTCTAGGGGCGGCACGGTGGCTAAGTGGGTAGCACTGCCGCCTCACAGCAAGAGGGTCCTGGGTTCGATCCCCACGTGGGGCGGTCTGGGTCCTTTCTGTGTGGAGTTTGCATGTTCTCCCCGTGTCCACATGGGTTTCCTCCGGGTGCTCCGGTTTCCTCCCACAGTCCAAAGACATGCAAGTGAGGTGAATTGGAGACACTGATTTGTCCATGACTTTTCGATATGACTTTTTGTAATGAGTAACTGCCGTTCCTGTCATGAATGTAACCAAAGTGTAAACATGACGTTAAAATCCTAATAATCAAACAAACAAACAAACACATGGTCTAGAAATTAGGAAAGCACAACTCAGGCTTTACACTCGCTCACCGACGGCTGATTCAGTGCCCCAAAAATTTGAGAAGCTTGAAACGTCAGGACTTCAACATGGCTTGTTTAAAATTCATCAAAATAGGGGTGGCAGAGGGTGACTTAACTAATGAGTAGCTAGAACAGATATTAAACCGTTCTGTTTAAACAACGGTTAAAGAAATCCTTGATAGAAATAAAACATATTCATAAAACATACACTGATCAGCCATAACATTAAAACCACCTCCTTGTTTCTGCACACACTGTCCAATTTATCAGCTCCACTTACCATATAGAAGCACTTCTACAATTACTGACTGTAGTCCATCTGTTTCTCTACATACCTGCTTTCACCCTGTTCGTCAATGGTCAGGACCACCACAGAGCAGGTATTATTTGGGTGGTGGATCATTCTCAGCATTGCAGTGAAACTGACATGGTGGTGATGTGTTAGTGTGTGTTGTGCTGGTATGAGTGGATCAGACACGGCAGCGCTGCTGGAGTTTTTAAACACCTCACTGTCGCTGCTGGACTGAGAATAGTCCACCAACCACAAATATATCCAGCCAACAGCGCCCCGTGGGCAGCGTCCTGTGACCACGGATGAAGATCTAGAAGATGACCATCTCGAACAGCAGCAATAGATGAGCGATCGTCAAGGTGAACCAACTAAATAGGAGTGTCTAATGGAGTGGACACGGTATTTAAAAACTCCAGCAGCGCTGCTGTGTCTGATCCACTCATACCAGCACAACACACACTATCACACACCACCAACATGTCATTGTCACTGCAATGCTGAGAATGATCCACCACCTAAATAATATCTACTCTGTGGTGGTCTTGACCATTGAAGAACAGCATGAAAGGGGGCAGATGGACTACAGTCAGTAATTGTAGAACTACAAGTGCTTCTATATGGTAAGCGAAGTTTTTAAAAGTGTTTTTAATGTTATGGCTGATCGGTGTGTTCACCCCTTGGTTCTACTAGTTTGTTGGTTGTCCAGTATTTTATTTTGTGTATATGGATGTTTGTCTTTTAGCCAAGTGCCTCAAAGGGTAATAAATTGAACAACTTGATACTTGTACTAGGTGCTTTGTTAACCTATAATCTCAATCATGTGATTCTAGTACTTACAGTAATGTGTAATGTAATAACTCATTCCATCCTTATCAACAGTGATAAATGATCTACTACAGAGGGAAATCATTCACTAAACAAAGACCAGCTGTTTAGTTTAGCTGTTCTGCTTCAGATTTGAATTAGATGCCAGAAATCCTGAGTGGACGTCTTGCCACATTAGTCTCATTAGTGCTGTGTTATTGTCTTATTGGTCTGGTAAACAAGCTAATGGTGATTCTCTGATTGCTTTAATTTATTTGAGCTCAGGTATCAGCAGGTAATTTCCTGGTTAACGATACAGGTTGTCTTCATGATGACTGATTACAAGGTTTAACAGTCCACACTGCTCATCTTGTCATGGTGCATAGTTACGGTCTGAGAGAACAGAACAGTCCTGGGCCAATGACTAACCTTTTTGCAGCACTGGACATGGGTTAAATATTCTTTTTGTACTCTTGGTTAAAATTTTGACTTGGTAGGGATTAGACAGTACATTGCTCAGCTGATTTTGGATGTTCAGTGGACGCTTACCCAGGGGCGGCACAGTAGCTAAGTGGGTAGCACTGTCGTCTCACAGCAAGAAGGTCCTGCGTTCGATCCCTAGGCAGGGGCGCTCCGGGTCCTTCTGTGCGAGTCTGCATGCTCTCACCGTGTCTGCGTGGGTTTCCTCCCACAGTCCAAAAACATGCAGCCAGGCTAACTGGAGACACTGAATTGAATGAACTGAATGAACCAGTGCATCGTAGTGCCGGTCCCAAGCCCGGATAAATAGGGAGGGTTGTGTCAGGAAGGGCATCCGGCGTAAAAACCGTGCCAAATCAATAATGCGGATCACGATCCGCCGGCGACCCCTAACGGGAGTAGCCGAGGGACTAGAGTGGAAGCTTACTCAGCTTTACCTTGTCTCCAGAAAGACCCACTTGTGTTAAATTGTAACTTTGGCTTCCTGGGTGTTTAACAGTTCTACAGTTCTGCAGTTGTGTTACTAGTGATATCTGATAACCGCCAAAGAAGTCATCGTTCAATGTGCGCGGCCGCTTCTCAGCTTAATTTTTATTTCATTTTAGGCATTTAGGAGACGCTTTTATCCAGAGTGACTTACAGTACTGTGACGGTGTATATTATCTAAGCAAATAAGGGTTAAGGGGAACCTGGCAGTGGTGGGGCTTGTACTGGAAACCTTCTAATTACTAGTCCAGTTCCTTAACCACTACAGCTGTCCTTTTTATTTCGAACAGCTGGCAGTTGATATTAAAATAAGCAGTGGAGCCTCAGTGTTTTGATTAAATTGGACTAAGCAGAAATTCAAGACCCCTTTAGCGTGCACGGACAGGAATACCCTGGACAGGGTGCCATTCCATCACATGGCTTTGGCCAGCCCCCTCAGACATAGCCGTTCATATCTGGGTTAAAAAGACCTGAGATTTGAACTAGAGATGTATGAGTACCGATACTAGTATCGGGTATTAGCCCGATACCGCGCTCATTAACTCGTACTCGCAAACGAGGCTCCGATACTAAACATCCGATACCTTGTGCCTAGTGCACGTTGCTGCGTTAACGCAGGGATTTTCAACCTGTGGGGCGCGAGTGCCTGACCGGGGGCGTGACATTACGAGATTTTTTTACTTCTAAAATTAAAGCAATTCATTTTTCACCCATGGGAGACAGATTGAATTATTCTCACTGACCACGCTCACATGCACGTTTAATGTTATTTAGTTATTCCGTTTGACAAAAAGAAAACCTTCAAAATAGAGCTAACAGCGAAGATAACCGGTTACAAAAGCGTTTGTTATATTACAAGTGTTATAGGACGTGTTTGTGTTCAATACTCTGTTCACAGTGTCGATACAGGAGTCGACTCATTTTAAGCACAGCGTAAGTTTCTTTTCTCAGTCAATTCTCCGTTTTTACTGTTATAATAAATGATGCGGTTGTAAATAAACACCAAATACTACAGAACATTTTGTGTGACTCGCTTACATTACAAAGCTCAGGCTTAATTATACTGGTTATTACCACAGAGCGGGAGCCGACTCAGAGTCGTTTACGATTTACCGAGGTGAACCACGAATGTATGTGCTGATAGAATCGGCTCAGATGGGATCGGACTGTATTATCCTTTTAAAGTAAATATTTCAATCAGCAGAATCGCATCGCATGTATGATGTGCACAACGTTAATTACGTGCGTTTATTAATTAACGTTAGCTTGTCAGAAGCTTTCTCAATGATGTCTGTGCGGTGTTTTTTTTTTTTGTTTTTTTTTTTTACAATTAGTGATGGCAACCCAAGCAACTGTTCCACTGCACTATTTTACACTAAAAACTACACTATTCCATAATGCTCCAGATTGCATCATTTTAAATAGGTATCGGTATCGGCGAGTACAAAAATACATGTACTTGTACTCGTACTCGGTTGGGAAAAAATGGTATTGATGCATCCCTAATTTGAACTCGTATTTTAGTGGCGGTGGGCTACTGTAATGGAACTTGTACACTGTATGAAATACTAAAACGGAAGACACTGGGTGCAACACGGAGTACTCTGGACAGGGTGCCAATCCAACCCCTCTCCCCTCAGACATAGCCAATTATGTTTATGTCTGTCTAGATGCTGGCTGATAGCACCACAAAGGTTTGAACTCAGATCTCATGCGGTAGTGGGCTAGCGTATTAAAATGCTGCATTTGGAAACCGGAATCCGGACCAAGTGGCAGGACGTATTTGACTGACGGATGGCCGTAACCTCCTGTTAGTTGTTTGCATTTCCCACTTTTGCTTAGAGTTTACATACATTGTGGTTATGACTTTGTGTAGCTAGATATCATGAGTACATCTGAGTTTACTTTGCTAAGGAATGTCTGAGAGCTTCACATGTTCACAGCGACTACTTTTTAATAGTATCAATATGAGGATGCTCGGAATTTAGGATGCAGTACTTGATCATAAGGTGTTGACGCATAGGATTTGTTCGCATGTTGTGTTAACAGAGCCAAAATTCAGACTGGCCTGGTGTGTATTTAATGATGGGCTTACACTATATGACCAAAAGTATTGAGATATGTATTAATTACTGAGTTCAGGTGTTTCTGCCACACCTACAGTTAAGACCTGTTTAATATCAGTGTTGTAAAATAAATCATATACCTTCAACTTTGTTTCAGCAGTTCAGGAAATGCCCTTCTATGTATCACCATGACCATGCGCCCGTGTCGCAATGCTATTTCTATAAACATACACTATATTGCCAAAAGTATTCGCTCGTCTGCCTTCACACGCATATGAACTTGAGTGACATCCCATTGCTAATCCATAGGGTTTAATATGATGTCGGCCCACCCTCGCATGGGTGTGTGTTTCAGAAGCGCATTTGTGAGGTCAGAGGTCTGATGTTGGACGAGAAGTCCTGGCTCGCAGTCTCCGCTCTAATTCATCCCAAGTTGAGGTCAGGACTCTGTGCAGGCCAGTCAAGTTCTTCCACACCAAACTGGCTCATCCACGTCTTTATGGACCTTGCTTTGTGCACTGGTGCGCAGTCATGTTGGAACAGGAAGGGGCCATCCCCAAACTGTTCCCACAAAGTTGGGAGCATAAAATTGTCCAAAATCTCTTGGTACACTGAAGCATTAAGAGTTCCTTTCACTGGAACTAAGGGGCCGAGCCCAACTCCTGAAAAACAACCCCGCACCATAATCCCCCCTTGGATTGCCAGACGGAGAAGCGTGATTCATTACTCTAAAGAACACGTCTCCACTGCTCTAGAGTCCAGTGGCGACGTGCTTGACACCACTGCAGCTGCTCGGCCATGGAAACCCATTCCATGAAGCTCTCTACGCACTGTTCTTGAGCTAATCTGAAGGCCACATGAAGTTTGGAGGTCTGTAGCGATTGACTGTGCAGAAAGTTGGCGATCTCTGCGCACTATGCGCCTCAGCATCCGCCGACCCCGCTCAGTCATTTTACGTGGCTACCACTTGGAGTTGCTGTCGTTCCCAATCGCTTCCACTTTGTTATAATACCACTGACAGTCGATTGTGGAATATTTAGTAGCGAGGAAATTTTCACGACTGGACTTGTTGCACAGGTGGCATCCTATCACGGTACCACGCTGGAATTCACTGAGCTCCTGAGAGCGACCCATTCTTTCACTAATGTTTGTAGAAGCAGTCTGCAGTCCTAGGTGCTTGATTTTATATACCTGTAACCATGGAAGTGATTGGAACACCTGAATTCAATGATTTGGATGTGTGAGTGAATACTTTTGGCTAGAGATGGACCGATCGGGGTTTTTGGCACCGATTCCGATCTCCGATCTCCTTTCAGGGACATCGGCCGATAGCCGAATCCGATCGGGGGAGGTGGGGGGGGTATTAGCAGTAAATAAACTTAAAAGAGCCTCACAGTAAAGATAAACCGGAGCAGCGCGCGGGTGTGTGTGTTTGTGCCTTTAGAAGAGACGCTTTGTTCACAGTATCGCTATAAGTGATTCATTGATTCATGAGTTGATTCGTTTTTATGCGAAGCGTAAGTTTCTCTTCTCAGTTATCTCTCCGTGTTTACTGTATTAATTAATGTCATGGCTTTAAATAAACACCAGCTACTACAGAACATTTTGTGTGACTCTCTTACATTAAAAAGCTTCATTAAACTGCTATTACCACAGATCTGTAACCGAGTCAGACTCGTTCCGTCTAAGGAGCTAAAAGTTTTCTAAAAGTTCAGCAGATGATCCTGAACTAACGAATTTGGTAATGAATAAACTTTTGCCTCGGATTGGCTCTGTAACGTCTTCTGTTCTCATCTACATCACAAGTAAGAACCGCTTACGATTTACCAAAGTGAACCAGGAGTTTATATAACGTGCTGATAGAATCGACTCAGATGTGACCGGGTTGAATTATCTTTTTAAAGTAAATATTACAATCAGCAAAATTACATCGTAAGAGCTTTCACGATGGTTTCTGTATGATGGTTGATGAATGGTGATGTGATGGTTGGTGCTTCGTAGCTCAAAGTCTGGATCAATCCACTGAGCTGTTAACTTAACGTGATCTTTATATATCACACGATCGGATCGGCTACTTTTAGGAAATATCGCCGATCGCCGATAGCATATTTTGATTAAAAATCCGCCGATACCGATTCGTAGCCGATCGATCGTCCCATCTCTACTTTTGGCAATATAGTGCATGTTGTGATGAGTTTGGGGTACCTGATTGCTACTTGGATGAATTGGAAGATTTATGTCCATGGTTTCGGAATGGGATGTCCAGAAAGCTCAACTGTTCAAGCTCTGTTGTTTTTGTCTCATTTTAGCAGGAGGTTCTGCAAAGGAGCCAGACTTCCCAGTAACTCTTTTGCTGGTGGTTTCCGTCTCCGTGCTGGTGGCCTTTGTTGTGCTGCTGCTCAACTGTGTGACTTGCTGCAAAGAACGAGAGATCAACTTTAAGGTACGTAGCACCTCTTGGACCAACACTGAGAACTGTTTTCCTTACAGGCGTCCATGCAGACACGATCAGCTATGTCTTAGGGGAAGGGGGTCGGGGGTGACCGAACAGCCTGGTCATTGACTGGTGCACTTGTCGGTGCACTCTTTGTGCTGATCCCAAGCCTCAGGATGCATCAGGAAGGGCATCCACAATAAAAACAGTGGCAGAGCAGCTCATTTTTGGAAGCTGGGGTCAGAGCACAGGGTCAGGCATTGTACAGCATCCCTGGAGCTGAGAGAATTAAGGTCCTTGCTCAAGGGCCCAGCAGTGGTTGAATAGCAGAGCTGGGATTTAAACTCTCAACCTTTAGAATGATAGCCCAAAGCTCTACCCACTAGGCTACCACTGTCCATGAATGAGCTTGTTTACAACACGTTTATATTTCCATGCATACATAGTTTTCTTCGGGAGTTTGTTCATGTCCTTTCTGTGTGAAGTTTGCATGTTCTCCCGTGTCTGTGTGGGTTTCCTCCGGGAGCTCCAGTTTCCTCCCACAGTTAAAATCCTAATTAATAAATGAATTCTTCAGGAGTTTGAAGACAACTTCGAGGATGAGATCGACTTCACACCTCCGGCAGAAGACACGCCCTCTATGCAGTCTCCGGCTGAGGTGTACACCCTGGCTGTGCCACCAGTGCCAATGCCTGGACCTCCGCACCTCCAGCTGCCCCGGATAGCAGGTTAGACACTGCGACTACACTTTGGTACACCGATCAGGCATAACATTATGACCATCTCCTTGTTTCTACACTCACTGTCCATTTTATCAGCTCCACTTAGCATATAGAAGCTCTTTGTAGTTCTACAATTACTGACTGTAGTTCATTTGTTTCTCTGCATGCTTTTTTAGCCTGCTTTCATGCTTTTCTTGAATGCTCAGGACCACCACAGAGTAGGTATTATTTGGGTGGTGGATCATTCACAGTGGTGGTGTGTTAGTGTGTGTTGTGCTGGTACGAGTGGATCAGACACAGCAATGCTGATGGAGTTTTTAAACACCTCACTGTCACTGCTGGACTGAGAATAGTCCACCAACCAAAAATATCCAGCCAACAGCGCCCCGTGGGCAGCGTCCTGTGACCACTGATGAAGGTCTAGAAGATGACCGACTCAAACAGCAGCAACAGATGAGCGATTGTCTCTGACTTTACATCTACAAGCTGGACCAACTAGGTAGGAGTGTCTAATAGAGTGGACACGGTATTTACAAACTCCAGCAGCACTGCTGTGTCTGATCCACTCATACTTATACTCTGTGGTGGTCCTGACCATTAAAGAACAGTGTGAAAGCAGGCTAAAAAGGTATTTAGAGAAACAGATGGACTACGGTCAGTAATTGTAGAACTACAAAGTGCTTCTATATGGTAAGTGGAGCTGATTAAATAAACAGTGTGTGTAGAAACAAGGAGGTGGTTTTAATGTTATGGCTGATCAGTGTTTACTCACTTTCTAACCGGTACAGCAAGTTTTTTAACAGGCAGTTTTGCCTACTGTTGATATTGATGCTCTGGCCTTGACCTTGTAATCAACTGGTCCTCTGCTTACCAGGAATGCTTAAGTCACTGCTTATACACTGACTGTGTAGTGTAAGTCCTGTCCACATCAAAAGAAAACATAGTTATTAATTAAATTAAATATCAATAAGTGTCAACAAGTTGATTCAGACATCTGGCAACCACATGACAACCTTTGGTTTGGGTCTTCAGGCTTCTTAATAGCTTGATGATGGCTTGTCTAATTTTATCCATCCATCCATTCATCTAGTTGCTAATATAGGTTGCCAGCTCTAAAATACAAGACTTTGCTTTCCTTTTCCAGCCTGGACTATGACTGATTAAATGATGTATATGTTAATTTAGGCAGAGGGTGGCACGGTGGCTCAGTGGGTAGCACTGTCGCCTCACAGCAAGAAGGTCCAGGGTCCGATCCCCAGGCAGGGGCGGTCTGGGTCCTTTCTGTGCGGAGTTCTCCCCGTGTCTGTGCGGGTTTCCTCCCACAGTCCAACAACATGCAGTCAGGTTAATTGGAGACACCGAATTGCGCTTTAGGTGAATGGATGTGTGTCTGCCCTGCGATGGACTGGCGTCCCGTACAGGGTGTTACTGTGTGCCTTGCGCCCATTGAAAAGCAGCGATAGGCTCCAGCACCCCCCTGCGACCCTAATTGGATAAGTAGTTAAGAAAATGAATGAATGAATCATTAAGTGTCAGCAAGTTGATTCAGACCACATGGCAACCTTTGGTTTGGGTCTTCAGACTTTTAATTGTTTGCTGATTGTCTGAATTTCTTCATATATTTTGGTGCAAATGTCGGGTTGCCAGCTCTAAAATACAAGAGTTGCTGGGGGTAGCACTGTCGCCTCACAGCAAGAAGGTCCTGGATTCAATTTCTAGGCAGAGTGGTCCGGGACCTTTCTGTGTGGAGCTTGCATGTTCTCCTCGTGTCTGTGTGGGTTTCCTCCGGGTGCTCCGGTTTTCTTCCCACAGTCCAAAGACATGCAAGTGAGGTGAATTGGAGATACAAAATTGTCCATGACTGACTGTGTTTGACTTTAAAAATGTGAACTGATGAATCTTGTGTAACCAGTAATTACCTTTAAAACAATTACATTAAAATCCTAATAAATAATAAATAAATAATTAAATATTTGGTAATTCATTTGCGATGTGACTAGGCAGTTGTGTCCTGGGCAGAACATTCATATGTCTTTTGTTGTGTTTGGCTTACAGATGTTTCGTCAGGCCCACATGTAGCACGCCACACTCTCAGTTACATTCAGGAGATCGGGAGCGGCTGGTTTGGCAAGGTAAGAGCTTGGCTGTTTACAGTCAGCAGTGTCAGGGTGTGTCTGAAGTCTGCTTAGCTTGACACTAAGCTCCATGAGCTTTTTTCCAAACCTGTCCCTGGAAGGAACAGTTTCAAGGAGGAAACCTAAAAAAAATTGCTCACTTTTGCTTTCCATTCCCTTTGAGTCCTGGAGAAGAGCTGACTTTCAGTGATTGATTGTATTGAATCTAAACATCACTTAAATAGAACCGGTCTAGCAATTTAAAGCAGGCTAGAAGGTCTCAAAAGCAGTATTGAAAAGTATGAAAAGGTTACAGAGCCATAGCTTAAGATTTAGGACTCCAGAGAACCACAGCGAGAGCCGTTATTCAGAAACGCATTTTACAAGAAAAGATATTGCCCTAATGGCAGAATATGTCTCCGTAAAATCCCAATATGCTTCTTTGCAGCAGTTCTACCTTCACACAGATGGAAGTCTGTGCACCCCTATGCACCCCTGATGCACCCCTATGGTATAACAGATGTTTACAATCTGGATTGAGAAATTCACATCTGTTTATCCCGTTGTCTTTCAGGCCGTCTCAGATGAGCTCGGCATACGATATAGGAATAATGTATTCGTTTTTCTGTTATAGAGTTTTAGGTTGTATTTCTGAATGCAGTGCCATACTGTGCTGAATGATAGTGTAGTACGTCTGAGCCCATGTGACTTCTCATGCGGTTCCATCTGAGGATCACGCACATTCAGGATTGGTTTCCAGCCTTGCCCAATCATTTCACAATGTTTTGTACGGTAGATGGTGAAAAACCTCATTTACTGGCTATAAGTTACACAAATGGGTAAACCACATTAATCCAATCATAATACCTTCACCTGTTACCAATCCATCGCTTGAATTTTCTATTAACTTTTTACTCCTGTTTTACCTTGCACCCAACTTTTTTTTGACTGTTGCAGGCATCAGATTCGAAATCAAGTTGTCCAGTTTGTTAAATAAAGGTTCGAGAAAATTAACAAAACACAGATTCTTACAGTGACTTAGTGTGTAACACTGTCACTGCACAGCAAGAAGGTCCTGGATTTGATCAGGTCAAGCGGTCAGGGTCCTTCCTGTGTGGAGTTTGCATGTTCTAATGCGGGAGCTCCGTTTTCCTCCCACAGTCCAATGACATGAAAGTGAGGTGAATTGGAGACACAAAATTGACTGTGTTTGACTTTAATAACTTGAACTGATGAATCTTGTGTAACCAGTAACTACCTGTCCTGCCATGAATGTAACCAAAGTGTCTAAAACGTGACGTTAAAATCCTAATAAATAAATAAGTTGCATTTCACTATGTCTGTACTATTTTGGAATAGTATGTAATAGTTAAACATGTCACCTATCCTTCATTGACATTCGCATTATTTCTCCTGCTTTTCTCTGCAGTAGAATTAAACTGCCTCTGTAAATACAATGTATTTGCTGGACATCATTCAGTAATTCTTAATTGCCAGTTTTGTGTTTTTTACTGTTGATTGCTCTGCTAGCGTTTTAACTGTGCAAACAGTAAAGTGATACGCTGCTACATATAAAGAAAGATGACCCGCATATGCCCGTTTAAGGCAAGCGCAAATATCCGGCACTTTTGTATGTACAACAGGCTGGATGTTTGACAAGCAGCAGGTGGACCGTGCTGTCTTCTTTATTTCTTTTATCCACTGGAAAGACCGAACACACACACACACACACAATCAGCACATATAATAATACAGAATCCTAAATCAATATAAGCTAAACTGATTATGACTTAATGTCAAATGTCTATTCAGCCATGTCTACTAATAAAGAGGCAGTCATTTTTATTTGGCTATTGGGGTGGCACGGTGGCTCAGTGGGGTTGCTTCACAGCAAGAAGGTCCCGGGTTCAATTCCCAGGTGCAGCGGTCCAGGTTCCTTCAGTGTGGAGTTTGCATGTTCTCACCGTGTCCGCGTGGGTTTCCTCTGGGTTTCGTCCGGGAGCTCTGGTTTTCACTCACAGTCTAAAGACATGCAACTGAGATACAAAATTGTGTTTGACATCAAACTTGTAAACTTGTGAATCTTGTGTAATGAGTAACTACCTGTCCTGTCATAAATGTAACCAAAGTGTGTAAAACATGCCTTTAAAATCCTAGTAAAAAATAAATCAATGATCAATCTAAATGGTGTAATTTGGCATGATTTGTCCCAAACAGGTTTTACTCAGTGAGATCTACTCAGACGCCAGTGTAGCCAGAGTGGTGGTCAATGAGCTGAAAGCCAACGCCAGCTCCAAAGAACAAAATGAATTCCTTCAGCAGGGAGACCCGTACAGGTATACATAACATGAATACATGAATACATACATACAAGGCAGTGACGATCCAATATATGTCTTCTTGTGTTGCCATTTCTCTGAATGACTGGGTGTAAGGCAGAAATACCCTGGACAGTGTGCCTATCTTTTGGTTCTCTGGTTCAGATCCTAAGTGGTGTTATCAACCTGGCTGTGCCTGAGGGAGGGAGGGAGGTCAACTGGGCTTCATTGCCTTTGTACAGTTGTGAGCTCTGTTGTTTTTTCATACACAGTATGGCTGAAGCTGATGCAACCAGTGACAGGGTGCGTGTTGAAGGGGATGTGTGATAGTCTCAGCTCTCCTCTGCCAGCGCCAGTGAGAAAAATTGGAAATTCTAATATTAGGGGAAGCGTAGGGAGAAATGGTTCTTCTAAGGGCTCGGTCATCCCCCTGCTAGACCTAGCCAATCGTCTGTGTAGACGCTCAGCTGGCTGAGTAGTGGTGGGCTTGCGTATTAGACTACCATGCCACCTGAGCGTGTGTTGCTTCTTTTAAAAACATTTTTTCCCCCTTTTTTCTCCCCTTTTAACGCGTCCAATTGCATCATGCTTCCTCTCTGCCTATGCCGATCCCTGCTCTGACCGAGGACATTGAAGCTAACCCACACCCCCTCCGACACATGGCCAGCAAGCCGTATGCATCTTATCACCCACACATTGACGAGTGTTGTGCCACCTAGCGTTGTGTACGGAGAGACACACACTAAGAGCACTCTTTCCTCATCTCTGTGCAGGCGCCTCTTATCAGCCAGCAGAGGTCGTAATCGCACCAGTCTGACGGAGAGAGACCCATATCCGGCTTAGTCCCGCCCATCTGAACAACAAGCCAATCGTTGTTCATGTGGCCGCTCATCCTCAGCCGGCAAGGCAGAGCTGAGATTCGATACGATGTATTTGAGATCCCAGCTCTGGTTGCAGCGTGTCGTTCTACCGCTGCGCCACCTGAGCGGCCACGTGTGTTGCTTCTTGTATTACTCATTAATATTCGTTCTGCATCAGTAGCTCCATCCTACAAATTCTCCTGTTGCTCCTGTTGCACAGTACAATGGCAATGAAGCCCAGTTGAGCCCTCCCTCAGGCACAGCCAGTTGTGCCTGACACAGGGCCAGGTTAATAACATCGTGTGGGATTTGAACCCCGCAGCTCAAAAAAATTTGTGCTGGTGTTGGAGAAACATGGTCTAGGAGATGATTTTATGCTCAAAGGTTTTGAGATTCTTTAAAAATTACACATGGGTCCACTAACTGTGGTGTTTAGTGAACACCAAGCATTTTAAAAACACATTATTTTGCCCTTTTGCAGTAATTAGCCTAAATGAAATGGGATAAGTGTGAATAATTGATTTTGCTTTTATCATTAAGACATTGTATTGCCTAGTTAATGATGTAAATGACCATAAATAGGACTTGAACATGTGCATTTTATTTCTCTCTGTATTTAAATGTGTCCCTCCACAGGGTCCTTCATCATCCAAATATCCTACACTGCCTGGGCCAGTGTGTGGAGGCCATTCCTTTCTTACTCGTCTTTGAGTACAGTGAACTGGTAAGCATTTCATTTGTACTTTACCATACACCATATAACTAAGAATTTGACCTGTTCTCTAATTATTGGGTTAGTCCACATTCACATGATGCGTGACAGAACCACTTTTGTGCTGGATGGGCCATTGTTTACTATGGAATGAGGCGATGCTGCTTACCTTGTTGTCGTGCTACTGCAACGTTTACGGCTTGTCACAGTGTAGTTCAGTCTGATGACCCAGTTTGTCACTGACCTTTGCACTGGCAGTGACACAAATTGTTTATATGGCACACCAAAGTAGCACAGACTTGGTGATGACAATTCTTAAACCTTAAGATGCATTTACATAAGAAGCGGCAAAACTGCTTTTGTGCTGATTGTGCCTTTGTTTCCTATGGAGGGTGGCTTTTGCTGTGTTGGGCTTGCGATTTTAGTGCTTAAAGTTCACCTGATTAACTTCCAAAGTGCCTCCAATGAGACGAACTGTTTGATATGACACGGTAAAATTGACTAAGGCCATACGAACAGCTCTTAACGTGAACAAACCTTACCATGACTTATTGTATTAAAACAACGACCAATCAAGACAACGAAGCTCAAAACGCTTATCATTTAAAAGCCACCTCATTGGCATTAGGTCATATGGACTTTTCCATCAAGTCTGTTTGTCTCATTTTTGCCCTGATGGAACCGCCCTGCTTAATCATAAGTGCACCTCCAAGTACTGAATGGATGGTTGGATGGATGGAGGGATTCTACTATGCTGGGGTATTACTGTAGAGCATGGGTAAAAATGGTATAGCACTGGTGATGTCGATATTCGTTTGGTAGTACTATAGATCCTGGGCAAAGCTGATACCATGGTTATGGCTGATATCTGTTTGAATTTGCAGTAGATGTAGGTGTAGATGTTGGGCAGACCTGGTACAGCACTGGGAAGGCTGATATCTGTTTGGTATTACTGGGCACAGAGAGAGATTCTGGGCAGAGTTGGTGTAAATGTTGGGTAGAGTTAGTTTTAGATGTTTGGTAGAGCTAGTGTAGATGTTGGGTAGAGCTGGTGTAGATGTTGGGTAGAGCTGGTGTAGATGTTGGGTAGAGCTGGTGTAGATGTTGGGTAGATGTTGGGTAGAGCTGGTGTAGATGTTGGGTAGAGCTGGTGTAGATGTTTGGCAGAGCTCAGAGTTGGTGTAGATGTTGGGTAGAGCTGGTGTAGATGTTGGGTAGAGCTCAGAGTTGGTGTAGATGTTGGGTAGAGTAGATGTGGTGTAGATGTTTGGTAGAGCTTGTGTAGTTGTTGAGTAGATGTGGTGTAGATGTTTGGTAGAGCTGGTGTAGATGTTGGGTAGAGCTGGTGTAGATGTTGGGTAGATGTGGTGTAGATGTTGGGTAGAGCTGGTGTAGATGTTGGGCAGAGCTGGTGTAGATGTTTGGCAGAGCTCAGAGTTGGTGTAGATGTTGGGTAGATGTGGTGTAGATGTTGGGTAGAGCTGGTGTAGATGTTGGGTAGAGCTCAGAGTTGGTGTAGATGTTGGGTAGAGCTTGTGTAGTTGTTGAGTAGATGTGGTGTAGATGTTTGGTAGAGCTGGTGTAGATGTTTGGCAGAGCTCAGAGTTGGTGTAGATGTTGGATAGAGCTGGTGTAGATGTTTGGTAGAGCTGGTGTAGATGTTGGGTAGAGCTGGTGTAGATGTTGGGTAGAGCTGGTGTAGATGTTGGGCAGAGCTGGTGTAGATGTTTGGCAGAGCTGGTGTAGATGTTTGGCAGAGCTCAGAGTTGGTGTAGATGTTGGGTAGAGTAGATGTGGTGTAGATGTTTGGTAGAGCTTGTGTAGTTGTTGAGTAGACGTGGTGTAGATGTTGGGTAGAGCTGGTGTAGATGTTTGGTAGAGCTGGTGTAGATGTTTGGCAGAGCTGGTGTAGATGTTTGGCAGAGCTGGTGTAGATGTTTGGCAGAGCTCAGAGTTGGTGTAGATGTTGGGTAGAGTAGATGTGGTGTAGATGTTTGGTAGAGCTTGTGTAGTTGTTGAGTAGACGTGGTGTAGATGTTGGGTAGAGCTGGTGTAGATGTTTGGCAGAGCTCAGAGTTGGTGTAGCTGTTGGGTAGAGCTGGTGTAGATGTTGGGTAGAGCTGGTGTAGATGTTGGGCAGAGCTGGTGTAGATGTTGGGTAGAGCTGGTGTAGATGTTGGGTAGAGCTGGTGTAGATGTTGGGTAGAGCTGGTGTAGATGTTGGGCAGAGCTGGTGTAGATGTTGGGTAGAGCTCAGAGTTGGTGTAGATGTTGGGTAGAGTAGATGTGGTGTAGATGTTTGGTAGAGCTTGTGTAGTTGTTGAGTAGATGTGGTGTAGATGTTGGGTAGAGCTGGTGTAGATGTTGGGTAGAGCTGGTGTAGATGTTGGGTAGAGCTGGTGTAGATGTTGGGTAGGGTGTAGATGTTGGGTAGAGTAGATGTGGTGTAGATGTTTGGTAGAGCTGGTGTAGTTGTTGAGTAGATGTTGGGTAGAGCTGGTGTAGATGTTGGGTAGAGCTGGTGTAGATGTTTGGCAGAGCTCAGAGTTGGTGTAGATGTTGGGTAGAGTAGATGTGGTGTAGATGTTTGGTAGAGCTTAGAGTTGGTGTAGATGTTGGGTAGAGTAGATGTGGTGTAGATGTTTGGTAGAGCTTAGAGTTGGTGTAGATGTTGGGTAGAGCTGGTGTAGATGTTGGGTAGAGTAGATGTGGTGTAGATGTTTGGTAGAGCTTGTGTAGTTGTTGAGTAGATGTGGTGTAGATTTTTGGCAGAGCTTAGAGTTGGTGTAGATGTTGGGTAGAGCTGGTGTAGATGTTGGGTAGAGCTGGTGTAGATGTTGGGTAGAGCTGGTGTAGATGTTGGGTAGAGCTGGTGTAGATGTTGGGTAGCGCTGGTGTAGATGTAGAGTAGATGTGGTGTAGATGTTGGGTATAGCTGGTGTAGATGTTTGGCAGAGGTCAGAGTTGGTGTAGATGTTGAGTAGATGTGTAGATGTTGGGTATAGCTGGTGTAGATGTTGAGTAGATGTGGTGTAGATGTTTGGCAGAGCTCAGAGTTGGTGTAGATGTTGGGCAGAGCTAATGTAGATGTTGGGCAGAGCTGGTACAGCACCGGTGATGCTGTGTAATGCCTCTAGAAGCATATATTTTTTTAAGAATTATGGAATTAGGAACCATGCTTAATGTCTACATGTGTTCTGGTGTCTTGAATGCATTGGACAGTAGACTACTGGGGGAAAAGCAATTAAAAACTCCAAAGAGATTAATTACACCTTTCTATCTGGCTGTCTGACTGGCAGATATGAGTTTGGCAGGTACCAGGAGAGTTACTTGGCATTGGAAAACTTAAGTAGAGTGCTAACTGCAGGTGGCTGACCAATGGAATGGAATTAGATTTTAACAAGCGCATGCGAATGTAAGCCCACGTGCTTTTGGCTTCATGGTGTTTCCTACTGTACAATTTTGGCAATAAATATTTTTAATTTTAGACCGGAGCTTGACTATAATGTTTTTGAATGAAATAAACCAAGTATAAGAATGTGATTGAGCTCCTTCATTCTGCAGCATTTATTATTTTTTCTTGATCTATTTATGGCTCTGCTGCTCAAGCCCGACAGAGATCTGAGGTGCATAGCTGCCTGAAACGCTCTCCAGTTCCCTCATGGCCCAATAAAGCAACAGGCTCCGTTTGCCACCACTGTAACTCTGCCTTCTTGCTGTGTTGGTACATTTTATTGCCTCACATTCAAGTTGCTCTGAAACACAGCCCAGTTTGTACGGGCCACTTCTGGGATAGAACAGCAGTCCCCTGATTTCTCCTGACCAGATTTAGACTCCAGTCGGGGTTTTAAAGCGTAGCCTATAACAGCGTTGACTGTTGTGGCAATTTATGAAGTTCAAGCAGATCTGAATGTATCTAGGGTGCCAATTAGAACGCCTCCTGAGATCACATGTTGATGCATTAAGTGAGTTTTAATGTACAGAGTGATTTGATAATGACCAAATCATAATTTTATCACCAAGGACAGTGGAAAAGCTCTGCAATTAAGCTTTTAAACTAGTTGCTGGTGCAAGCCTCACAACTGCCATTGTTGGGCTCTTGAGCAAGGCCCTTAACCCCCCTCAGTTGCTTGGACTGTAATGCCAAGTTCACACTACACGACTTTCTGAGCTGTCAGATCGCTGTACAGTTTACACTACACGACTGGATCTCTTGCAATCGGGAGTCTTTTAAGTCACATTACATTTCACATTACACCACTGATCTGCGATAAGCGGTCACAAACTACACGATCTATCACCGGGAAGAATCGCAGACGAGTCCATCAGGTCTCCCAAACTACGTTTCGTCACAAAAACACACGCGAGAAGTGACGAGGGGTTTAATGATACCACGTTTAAAAATGCACGTCAACAATAAGCGAGCGATCAAAGTTGTTTGTGCAGCGTAAAAGCAGGTAGGAAAAATAAAGGAATCTGAGTGAATTTGGCAACGCGACCAGCAGGGATCGTCTGTTCTGTAGTGAGTTGGAGGTTAATAAATATTTTTGGCAATGCATTGTTGGTATTATGGTTTGTCGCGGACGATAAAGTACTGCATCAGTACGACAAATACTGTTAAGCTTGTGTGTGTGCTGATGTATTCTGATAGAAACTATGTTATGCCCCTCTCCCACGTTTTTACACTCCTTCCCCATGTTCCCCCTCACCCCTTATGCTGCGTTCTCATTGGCTGTAGTTCCACATAGCACTCGCAACCTACTCGCATCACCTTTCACACTACAGGATTTCGAGTCGACGACTGGTTCAGATATTTAACATGCTAGATATTTTTCTGGATCTAGTCGGTGAACAGTTCACACGAAAATTAGGGCAAAAATCATGTAGTGTGAACTAGGCATAAGTTGCTTTCTACACTCACTGTCCATTTTATCAGCTTCACTTACCATATAGAAGCACTTTGTAGTTCTACAATTACTGACTGTGGTCCATCTGTTTCTATGCATGCTTTGTTAGCCCCCTTTCATGCTGTTCTTCACTGGTCAGGACCCCCACAGAACCACTACAGAGCAGGTATTATTTAGGTGGTGGATCATTCTCAGCACTGCAGTGACACTGACATGGTGGTGGTGTGTTAGTGTGTGTTGTGCTGGTATGAGTGGATCAGACACAGCAGCGCTGATGGAGTTTTTAAACACCTCACTGTCACTGCTGGACTGTACTGTCCACCAACCAAAAATATCCAGACAACAGCGCCCCGTGGGCAGCGTCCTGCGACCACTGATGAAGGTCTAGAAGATGACCAACTCAAACATCAGCAATAGATGAGCGATCGTCTCTGACTTTAGTTCTACAAGGTGGACCAACTAGGTAGGAGTGTCTAATAGAGTGGACAGTGAGTGGACACGGTATTTAAAAACTCCAGCAACGCTGCTGTGTCTGATCCACTCATACCAGCACAACACACACTAACACACCACCACCATGTCAGTGTCACTGCAGTGCTGAGAATGATCCACCACCTAAATAATACCTGCTCTGTGGTGGTCCTGTGGGGGTCCTGACAATTGAAGAACAGAGTTAAAGCAGGTTAAAAAAGTATTTAGAGAAATAGATATATTACAGTCAGTAATTGTAGAACTACAAAGTGCTTCAGTGAACAAAGTGGACAGTGAGTGTAGAAACAAGGAAGTGGTTTTAATGTTATGGCTGATCGGTGTACAAACACAAAGCTTTAGGACTGGATTGTTTCTACCCTCTCTGTGTAATCTTTGTATCAGTATGATGTTGACTTTGGTTAGGATCGTATGACCATATTATAAACAATGAGTCATATACACTCCCTGAGCACTTTATTAGGTACACCTGTTTGGCACGTACATTAGCTGATTATTTTGTAAGCTACACCTACCATACAGATAAACTTTGACTGAATGTAGCTCATATATTGCTGTACCCTTTTTATCAATCCAGAGACATTTTTATAAGTCCATAATTTATAGACAATGGCAGTTTTGGTTGCTGGAACTGTATCAGAGCATAAGGGTGAGATAAAATAATTATGATCTAAAGGCACCAAGTTTTTAGCTTTACTTTGATGGTATTTGACTCTGGGTGAGGTGGGAGATGAAGGAAATACAGCCCGGTCCTTCCCAACTGCTTGCGCAACACCACATCTGATCACGGTGAGCCACATGACCATACCCCCCCCCTCCAACATGTGTCCAATCTGCAGCCTCTTTTTATTTCCTGCCAGTCCTGGGTTCCCACACAGATCTGCAGTGGTGTTGGAATTTTTTCACTCTTAATGTTGTGCCCACCGATGCACTGGGCACAGATTTTACGAGCTTGGATGAACTAACAATCATAAATTCAAATGTCATTTTATTACTTGGCTTAAATCCTTTGCAGCCAATAACTGCCTGACGTCTGGAACCAGTAGGCATAGCCAGACGTTGGGTTACTCCTTGAGGTTCTGCCAGCCTTTACTGCATTCAGAAATTCTTTGGTCGCCTTTGCTTTGTGCTTTGGATCATCGTCCGTTTGCAGTGGGAAGCACCGCCCATTAAGTTTTAAAGCATTTGACTGGACAGGAGTTGCTACAATTGTCATGCATACTTCAGAACTCACCTTGCTGCCTTGTCAGTCACCTTATCAAGTTTTTGAGCTCACGAGTTAGGGTTAGGGTTAGTTAATCTCAACAGAGCTACCACCCTGGCCGGGCATCCACACGAACACAATTGGCACACGTGTTGTCAGTGACAATTTCTATATATATATATATATATATATATATATATAGATATAGATATAGATATAGATATAGATATATATACAGTGTATCACAAAAGTGAGTACACCCCTCACATTTCTGCAGATATTTAAGTATATCTTTTCATGGGACAACACTGACAAAATGACACTTTGACACAATGAAAAGTAATCTGTGTGCAGCTTATATAACAGTGTAAATTTATTCTTCCCTCAAAATAACTCAATATACAGCCATTAATGTCTAAACCACCGGCAACAAAAGTGAGTACACCCCTTAGTGAAAGTTCCTGAAGTGTCAATATTTTGTGTGGCCACCATTATTTCCCAGAACTTCCTTAACTCTCCTGGGCATGGAGTTTACCAGAGCTTCACAGGTTGCCACTGGAATGCTTTTCCACTCCTCCATGACGACATCACGGAGCTGGCGGATATTCGAGACTTTGCGCTCCTCCACCTTCCGCTTGAGGATGCCCCAAAGATGTTCTATTGGGTTTAGGTCTGGAGACATGCTTGGCCAGTCCATCACCTTTACCCTCAGCCTCTTCAATAAAGCAGTGGTCGTCTTAGAGGTGTGTTTGGGGTCATTATCATGCTGGAACACTGCCCTGCGACCCAGTTTCCGGAGGGAGGGGATCATGCTCTGCTTCAGTATTTCACAGTACATATTGGAGTTCATGTGTCCCTCAATGAAATGTAACTCCCCAACACCTGCTGCACTCATGCAGCCCCAGACCATGGCATTCCCACCACCATGCTTGACTGTAGGCATGACACACTTATCTTTGTACTCCTCACCTGATTGCCGCCACACATGCTTGAGACCATCTGAACCAAACAAATTAATCTTGGTCTCATCAGACCATAGGACATGGTTCCAGTAATCCATGTCCTTTGTTGACATGTCTTCAGCAAACTGTTTGCAGGCTTTCTTGTGTAGAGACTTCAGAAGAGGCTTCCTTCTGGGGTGACAGCCATGCAGACCAATTTGATGTAGTGTGCGGCGTATGGTCTGAGCACTGACAGGCTGACCCCCCACCTTTTCAATCTCTGCAGCAATGCTGACAGCACTCCTGCGCCTATCTTTCAAAGACAGCAGTTGGATGTGATGCTGAGCACGTGCACTCAGCTTCTTTTGACGACCAACGCGAGGTCTGTTCTGAGTGGACCCTGCTCTTTTAAAACGCTGGATGATCTTGGCCACTGTGCTGCAGCTCAGTTTTAGGGTGTTGGCAATCTTCTTGTAGCCTTGGCCATCTTCATGTAGCGCAACAATTCGTCTTTTAAGATCCTCAGAGAGTTCTTTGCCATGAGGTGCCATGTTGGAACTTTCAGTGACCAGTATGAGAGAGTGTGAGAGCTGTACTACTAAATTGAACACACCTGCTCCCTATGCACACCTGAGACCTAGTAACACTAACAAATCACATGACATTTTGGAGGGAAAATGACAAGCAGTGCTCAATTTGGACATTTAGGGGTGTAGTCTCTTAGGGGTGTACTCACTTTTGTTGCCGGTGGTTTAGACATTAATGGCTGTATATTGAGTTATTTTGAGGGAAGAATAAATTTACACTGTTATATAAGCTGCACACAGACTACTTTTCATTGTGTCAAAGTGTCATTTTGTCAGTGTTGTCCCATGAAAAGATATACTTAAATATCTGCAGAAATGTGAGGGGTGTACTCACTTTTGTGATACACTGTATATATATATATATATATATATATATATATATACAGTGTATCACGAAAGTGAGTACACCCCTCACATTTCTGCAAATATTTCATTATATCTTTTCATGGCACAACACTATAGACATGAAACTTGGATATAACTAAGAGTAGTCAGTGTACAACTTGTATAGCAGTGTAGATTTACTGTCTTCTGAAAATAACTCAACACACAGCCATTAATGTCTAAATAGCTGGCAACATAAGTGAGTACACCCCACAGTGAACATGTCCAAATTGTGCCCAAAGTGTCAATATTTTGTGTGACCACCATTATTATCACTGCCTTAACCCTCCTGGGCATGGAATTCACCAGAGCTGCACAGGTTGCTACTGGAATCCTCTTCCACTCCTCCATGATGACATCACGGAGCTGGTGGATGTTAGACACCTTAAACTCCTCCACCTTCCACTTGAGGATGCGCCACAGGTGCTCAATTGGGTTTAGTCCATCACCTTTACCTTCAGCTTCCTCAGCAAGGCAGTTGTCATCTTGGAGGTTGTGTTTGGGGTCGTTATCCTGTTGGAAAACTGCCATGAGGCCCTGTTTTCGAAGGAAGGGGATCATGCTCTGTTTCAGAATGTCACAGTACATGTTGGAATTCATGTTTCCCTCAATGAACTGCAGCTCCCCAGTGCCAGCAACACTCATGCAGCCCAAGACCATGATGCTACCACCACCATGCTTGACTGTAGGCAAGATACAGTTGTCTTGGTACTTCTCACCAGGGCGCCGCCACACATGCTGGACACCATCTGAGCCAAACAAGTTTATCTTGGTCTCGTCAGACCACAGGGCATTCCAGTAATCCATGTTCTTGGACTGCTTGTCTTCAGCAAACTGTTTGCTGGCTTTCTTGTGCGTCAGCTTCCTTCTGGGATGACGACCATGCAGACGGAGTTGATGCAGTGTGCGGTGTATGGTCTGAGCACTGACAGGCTGACCTCCCACATCTTCAACCTCTGCAGCAATGCTGGCAGCACTCATGTGTCTATTTTTTAAAGCCAACCTCTGGATATGACGCCGAACACGTGGACTCAACTTCTTTGGTCGACCCTGGCGAAGCCTGTTCCGAGTGGAACCTGTCCTGGAAAACCGCTGTATGACCTTGGCCACCATGCTGTGGCTCAGTTTCAGGGTGTTAGCAATCTTCTTATAGCCCAGGCCATCTTTGTGGAGAGCAACAATTCTATTTCTCACATCCTCAGAGAGTTCTTTGCCATGAGGTGCCATGTTGAATATCCAGTGGCCAGTATGAGAGAATTGTACCCAAAACACCAAATTTAACAGCCCTGCTCCCCATTTACACCTGGGACCTTGACACATGACACCAGGGAGGGACAACGACACATTTGGGCACAATTTGGACATGTTCACTGTGGGGTGTACTCACTTATGTTGCCAGCTATTTAGACATTAATGGCTGTGTGTTGAGTTATTTTCAGAAGACAGTAAATCTACACTGCTATACAAGTTGTACACTGACTACTCTAAGTTATATCCAAGTTTCATGTCTATAGTGTTGTCCCATGAAAAGATATAATGAAATATTTGCAGAAATGTGAGGGGTGTACTCACTTTCGTGATACACTGTATATATATATATTTTGTTTTTGCATTTTCTCCCTTTTTTCTCCATTTTAGCATGTCCAATTGCCCGATTGCGTCATGCTTCCTCTCCACCAGTGCCGATCCCCGCTCTGATTGAGGAGAACGAAGCTAACCCATGCCCCCTCCGACACGTGGGCAGCAGCCGTATGCATTTTGTCACCTACACTTTGACGAGTGCAGTGCAGATGAGCACTGTGTACGGAGAGACACACCCTGACAGCACTCTTTTCCCGTCTCCAATCAGTCAGCAGAGGTCGCAATCGCATTAGTTATGCTAGAGACCCTATCCGGCTTAATCCCACCCCTATCTGAACAACAGGCCAATCGCCGGCAGGCAGCGCTGAGACTAGATACGATGTATTCGAGATCCCAGCTCTGGTTCCAGCGTGTGTTTTTACCGCTGCGCCACCTGAGCGGCATGTCAGTGACAATTTAACCATTTTCGGTACACGGAGGGAGGGTTGTGCCGCCTCAGCCAATTGGCTTGAATGATCTGAGGCTAACTGTGTTAGCTTAGTAAGCAAAAACTGCTGTGACGTAATCGCTGTTCAAACAATCTGCCTTATAGTTTAAATGTCTTATTAGAATCATCTCTATTTAGGCAGCTGTCCAGGTGGCAGCAAGGCAGCTCAATAGGTTCCACTCATAGTGTATGTGAATGTAGTTGCCTTGGCGACCCTACTGTATGCATTAGGGATCTCCCTAGTCAATAGTAAAGCAAACGAAAGCGCTCGGTATTCCCTCGGACCGGACCGGCTGTCCCCAGTGGGCCGAAAGAATCCAAAGAGGAGCTCGTTAGGACTGTTGAAACGCAGAGCGGTTTGCAGGGCACCCTGGGAGCACCTGCCCAGTGGTAAAGCCCTGCAGCACTGGGTTTTAGTCCTTACAGGCCAAAACAGGTGGATGGCACCGAGCCATGCCCTTCATTCCACAGGGCCGGGATGAGCTCACCGAGGCCTGACGTTGCGTAATACAGTCTGTGTTCTCGGCGGAGCTGCTTTTCCCCGAGCTGCTATCGTAGCTCAGATTAAGATCCACTCTGCTCTCAGGCAACCAGAAGCAACAGAGAGGAGCGACCAATGAGCGTGAATTTAGGGCTGCCTGATATTGGAAAAAAATTGACATCTGTGATATGTTTTTTTTGGTCTGCAATATTTAAAAATGCTGGGATTTCACTCCAAGTCACTGATTCAACATGTCATTATACTGCATGTTTCTTACCTTAAATAAGCGGCTCATTTGTGAATGGTTGATGACTGGAAAGGATACAGGGCATTACAGAAAGCTACATCTTGAAGAAAACTACATATGAACTCATGGTTAAAACAGAGAATTAAACTAGGGAAGCTTTAATATCTAATTACAGATTAGATTAGGGAAATTAACATTTTATTTCACAATTAAAACCTCTTTAAAGTAGCAATTGTTATTAGGGCTGCCACTAACGACAATTTTTCTATTGATTAATCTATAGACTATTTTATCGATTAGTCGATTAATCTAAACGATTAATTTTCCTCCAAAAAATTTTATTCGGAATCTCATTTAAGCTTCTTTTATTTTAACAACAAACTGTATGGCGTAACAAATATGGCACAAAACTAAATGTAAACCGTGTTTATGTCCATATTATCAAATTCTCAAAAGTGCTTCATATTAAACAAAGTGCAACATGTGTTTATGGCATTCCGTACACAAAGCAAAGTGCTTAAACTTATAGCAGAAATTTACATTTACATTTACATTTTCAGCATTTAGCAGACGCTTTTATCCAAAGCGACTTACACAATGAGCGGAACACGATGAGCAATTGAGGGTTAAGGTAGGGCTGGGCGATTTTTACGATTAATTTGGTTAATTCGAATGAATTGCGATTGTTTACATACTTTATATTTTAATTAAAATACCAACATGTCACGAGGCAGAAACTGAGCAGACGCTCGCGGAATATAAATCAGGGAAAGTTTAATATCAAAAAGGCAAAAACACGATCGGCAAAACGAGACACACGAACAGAAGAGTTTAAGTAAGATTCACTGAATCGAACACAGCTGAAATGAATCGAAACTCCGGAGCCGATGAGCGCGATCAGGATTGGCTGACCGGGGACGTGATAATCACGTGACAGTCCGTGGGAGCATGGGAATTGTAGTCTATATTGTTAGAAGCAGGCCCATCCACCCCCCAGTCACAAGAGGACAAAATCAAAGCTGAGTGATTACTTGATGCCCCCCCCCCCAGTGTAGATACTGATACAGACTCATTTATATGGTGGAAACAGTGAACAGGCTCGTGTTCCTTTTAAGAAACCTGTAAAGAACTTTTTGTAGTTTTGTACTTTTTTTTATGTAAAGAGGTTATGCTGCACATTATTTAAAATAAGAGTTGTTTGTGAGTTATTCTTATAAAGGATATAGCTAATTTGCACTTCTGCAGTCTTTTAAATTAAAATGTAAAAAAAAGAAAGAAATTTGAGTCTTTTTTCAATTGCATTATACAAGAAATCGTAATCGAGAATCGGTAATAATTTATTTATAATTTAAAAAAAATCGCCCAGCCCTAGGTTAAGGGCCTTGCTCAGGGACCCAACAGTGGCGACTTGGTGGTGGCGGGGCTTGAACCGGCAACCTTCTGTTTACTAGTCCAGTACCTTCACCACTGAGCTATCACTGGCCCTATTAAAATAGTTAGAGGTAGGCACGTCTCATTAAGTCCAACGTACAGTAACGACAGAATGAGATCTAGCTGTCTAACTGAACTCGCTAAGGAACACGGTATTCCACGATTAAGAAGCGTAATGAAACAATATAGACGTGCAACATCGCCCTGGTGCTGCTGTGGTACCATCAACGCTTTGCACGGTGTACAAACCACCTTTTTGTTTTGTGCCAGTTTTAAGTATTCCCAAACTTTTGTTGATTTGGGTCTTGGAAAACTTTAGGCTTTTCTTTGAAAGCTCGCTACAATCGTCCTCTGATTGCTGCAGACGACATTTCTTAAGACTGCGCTCAATGCCGCCAACCAGTGACTCGACCAAATACATGCACGCAGTATTGTAAGTAGTGCTGAGGGAAATCATATGAACGCTTATATGAATGGAAACATTGTAGAAATTAAAAAGAATAATTTATAAACAGTTTTAAAAACGATGCATCGACCTAAAATATTGATGTTGCATTTTTAGTGTCGACGTCATCGACTAGGTCGACCAATCGCGGCAACCCTAATTGTTATTAAAACAAAACTGTTCAAATAAAGTCACAGCTGGAACAGGAAATTGCTTTTCCTCAGTCACTTCAGCCCAATACTTACTACATTCCTGACCATCGCATGCACAGTCATGTCAATCAATGTCATGAATTAGACAATACTGTGAAGTTTGCAAGTTCTCCCCATGTCTGGATGGGTTGCCACCGGGAGCTGTGGTTTCCTCCCACAGTCCATTACAAACTTGACCCGATGAATCTTTTGTAACCAGTAATGAACTGTCCTGTCATGAATGTAACCAAAGTGTGTAAAACATGACTTTTGGGTCTTTTGGATGTGGTCCTTATGTTTTGGCTCATCTATGTAGTCTGTATTTTCTAGGCTAAACTTGTATTTAAATCCGAATCCCGTTTTAAACGTCTCAAAGGCGTAGATAGCTGCGCTAATTGTTTGTCGTTTGTTTCCCCAGCGACCATCCGTAACCCTGACTCATTGCATTTTAGACAAAATATAGCCGTGAGCTGCAATCGGAGCAGTCTCAAGAATGTCAGTTGCTGCCCGTCTGAGTGACAACGTCTCCTGTAACGGCAGACTTCAGGGGCTGCCGGAGACTTGGCGGTGCGGACGTCGATATATAGATCTGTGCATGTGCATTTGTGTATGAAGCTGAGAAGCTATGAGAAGGACAGCGTATCGATTGCTTATTTATATCTTAAATAAGCCCCCCCCCCCCCCCCCGATGTTTTTTTTAGACATCGGCATCATATGGCTGAGTCGACCGAGTAGGCCACCCAAGCGCCCTACTTGTATTGGTTAATAAATCCAAATACCCCCCCTGCCCCCCATGATAGAAGTTGTGTTTTGTTAAACAAATACGAAGGGTTAGGGTCACATGACTAAAGCACCCTGTCATAAATAAATAAAATAAAAGTATATGGAAGTGTAGAAGTATGTGTGTATAGCTCAGAGGTTAAGGTACTGGACTAGTCATCAGAAGCTTGCTGGTTCAAGCCCCACCACCGCCACTGTTAGGCCCCTGAGCAAGACCCTTAACCCTCAATTGCTTGAGTTGTATTCGATTATAATTGTACTTTGCTTTGGATATAATGTAATGTAAATGGGCCCAATAAACATAAGCAGATTTGCATACATTAGTTAGCTACTCGGATCTCAGTGATGCTATCAGCCAGCCGGGTGTCCACACAGACTTGATTGGCTCTGTTTGATTTCCCCCCTCTCTCAAGGTATTCCTGCCCTGCACCCTGTGTTTCACTCTGGAACCGGACCTGCCCCCACCCTGATCAGGATTGTTAAAAAGTGCTGCAGTGAATGTAAAAAAAAAAAGCCGCACTGAATGCTGGGATTGCCTTTACTGCTGCACTAGCTCACCAACTCCCAGAGTTCAAATCTCAGCTCCTTTACCGGTTGGCTGTGCACCACCAGTGGGCACAATTGGCAATGCCTGCAGCAGACGGAATTGGCCACTGAAGTCTGCTGGGTGGGAAAGACCGGACTAGAGGGAAAGAGGGCGTGGTCTTCGACGCTGTGTAAGAACGCTGGTTAGTAGAGAAGTGGAGGTTGCAGGTGCAGTCAGTGCTCGAAACTAACCTCATACGCAAATCCACCGAAGTATGGGCGAATAGGAAGGGGTCGGTGGTAAGAAGCTCACCAGTAATAACCAATTAGAAACCTGAATTTATTTAGTTCTATAGCGGAATCCTCATATCTGTATAGCCCTGTGTTTAGGCTAGCAGTGGCTGTGACTGGTGTCTTAACGCTGACCTTTGAACGTAATGCACAGAGTAAATAGACTGTTGGCATAATAAATGTGTTGGGTCTGAACCAGAGCCAAACACTATTTGTTTCTCTTCTGTTGTTGACAGGGATGTGTTCGCTATGTTAACGCATAAACAGGATTTCACTCAGTATGGCATTTACACTATAATATCAGATCCAGTTGTTGCTTGTTTTACCTTCAGCCATCCATCATGTATTATTAGGGTCCTACTAAATTCACTCATAAATTGAATGATAGAATAAATGGAAGCTGATGTTTTTAGCTGCTTTACACTTCGACATCTTGGACATTTTGACTAACCGATTGCTAACTGAATTGCCGTAGGATTGCTAGGACGACATCATAGTGGAAATTAACAAATAAACATAGGGCACTTAAACGCTACACGAATGAAAAACATTGATTAAATACACCGATCAGCCATAACATTAAAACCACCTCCTTGTTTCTACACTCACTGTCCATTTTATCGGCTCCACTTACCATATAGGAGCACTTTGACGTTCTACAATTACTGACTGTAGTCCATCTGTTTCTCTACATACTTTTTTAGCCTGCTTTCTCCCTGTTCTTCAATGGTCAGGACCCCCACAGGACCACCACAGAGCAGGTATTATTTAGGTGGTGGATCATGCGAAGCACTGCAGTGACACTGACATGGTGGTAGTGTGTTAGTGTGTGTTGTGCTGGTGTGATTGGATCAGACACAGCAATGCTGCTGGAGTTTCTAAACACAGTGTCCACTCTATTAAATAGACACTCCTACCTAGTTGGTCCACCTTGTAGATGTAAAGTCAGAGACGATCGCTCATCTATTGCTGCTGTTTGAGTCGGTCATCTTCTAGACCTTCATCAGTGGTCACAGGACGCTGCTGACAGGGCGCTGTTGGCTGGATATTTTTGGTTGGTGGACTATTCTCAGTCCAGCAGTGACAGTGAGGTGTTTCAAAACTCCATCAGCGCTGCTGTGTCTGATCCACTCATACCAGCACAACACACACTAACACACCACCACCATGTCAGTGTCACTGCAGTGCTGAGAATGATCCACCACCTAAATACGTAATACCTGCTCTGTAGTGGCCCTGGGAGAATCCTGACCATTGAAGAACAGCATGAAAGCGGGCTAACAAAGCATGCCGAGAAACAGATGGACTACAGTCAGTAATTGTAGAACTACGAAGTGCTTTTATATGGTAAGTGGAGCTGATAAAGTGGACAGTGAGTTATATGTTATAAGTTATATGTGGCCAGTGCTCTGGTCTGTAAGACAGCTGAACTTACACTACGTGACCACAAGTATTTGGACACCTGACCATGAGCATGTTGGACATCCCATTTCAAAAACAAATGATCTTTTAGCTCTCACAAGACTTTGAAGTATGGCTGTGGGAATGGCAGTTTTTGGGAATTTGTGCCGTCAGTCAGTCAAAAGAGCATTAGTTTTGCTGGGCAGTGATGTTGGCCAAGGGAGTCTCAACTGATGTTCCAGTTCATTCCAAAGCTTTTCAGTGGGGCTGCAGGCCACTAGAGGCTCTGCAAACCAGTCCAAAATCCAAAGTTACTTAACAATTGACTAAACACAGTCTGAGCAATTAAGGGGTTAAGGGCCTTGCTCAGGTGGTGGCGGTGGTGAAGCTTTAACTGACAACTTTTTGATTGCTAGTCCAGTACCTTAACCACTGAGTTACCATTGCCCTTATAGAGCTTGTTTTGTGTACAGGGGCACAACCATGCTGGGACAAGAATGGGGCCTTCCTTAAGTTAAAAGCATATAATTTTCTTCTGATTTATATATATAATAAAATATATTACACCTGCCAGCAATTATTGTGGCTGAATTGTTAAATAAAATACATATTTTTGTAGCCGAATATAAAGAAAAGAAAGATAAATCAGTCAGGGACGTAGCTGAGCCAGATCACATGTAAATGCTGCTGGTTAACATGCATTTGCTGAAAGATACTCCAATATACAGTTGTAGTAGTGGGAGCAGTGTCTTAGGCTTTACATTCCATGCATGTCATAGTGGCCTGTGTTTTTGGGTGTGAGGTCCCTCATGAGTTCCCTTGGCCCGGCCTTTCTTAACAGCTGTCCACTACGGTTGGCATTTAATCAGAATGTCACTGTACTTTCAATACACAGGACTGACATGGATCGGGCTCCGTTTAGAGTTTAGGGCGCATTCACGTGTGGCTGTACTGTTGTTTTCTATGTGTAAATCCTTGTTTCTACACTCACTGTCCATTTTATCAGCTCCACTTACCATATAGAAGCACTTTGTAGTTCTACAATTACTGACTGTAGTCCATCTGTTTCTCTGCATGCTTTTTAGCCCCCTTTCATGCTGTTCTTCAATGGTCAGGACCCCCACAGAGCAGGTATTATTTAGGTGGAGGATCATTCTGAGCACTGCAGTGACACTGACATGGTGGTGGTGTGTTAGTGTGTGTTGTGCTGGTATGAGTGGATCAGACACAGCAATGCTGCTGGAGTGTTTAAACACCTCACTGTCACTGCTGGACTGAGAAAAGTCCACCAACCAAAAATTACCAGCCAACAGCAGCCCGTGGGCAGCGTCCTGTGCCCACTGACGAAGGTCTAGAAGATGAGCAACTCAAACAGCAGCAATAGATGAGCGATCGTCTCTGACTTTACATCTATAAGGTGGACCAACTAGGTAGGAGAGTGGACAGTGAGTGGACTGCTGTGTCTGATCCACTCATACCAGCACAACACACACTAACACACCACCACCATGTCAGTGTCACTGCAGTGCTGAGAATGATCCACCACCTAAATAATACCTGCTCTGTAGTGGTCCTGTGGTGGTCCTGACCATTGAAGAACAGGGTGAAAGCAGGCTAAGGTTTGCATGTTCTCCCTGTGTCTGCGTAAGTTTCCTGGGTTCTCCCTTGATATCAAACTCCTGGGTATTCCTGCCTTGTGGCTAAAAACCTTGTGATTCAGCTAACATTATTTAGAATAATAGGAATGCTATATTTGCTATATACAGTGTATCTCAAAAGTGAGTACACCCCTCACATTTCTGCAAATATTTCATTATATCTTTTCATGGGACAACACTATGGAAATGAAACTTGGATATAACTTAGAGTAGTCAGTGTACAACTTGTATAGCAGTGTAGATTTACTGTCTTCTGAAAATAACTCAACACACAGCCATTAATGTCTAAATAGCTGGCAACATAAGTGAGTACACCCCACAGTGAACATGTCCAAATTGTGCCCAAATGTGTCGTTGTCCCTCCCTGGTGTCATGTGTCAAGGTCCCAGGTGTAAATGGGGAGCAGGGCTGTTAAATTTGGTGTTTTGGGTACAATTCTCTCATACTGGCCACTGGATATTCAACATGGCACCTCATGGCAAAGAACTCTCTGAGGATGTGAGAAATAGAATTGTTGCTCTCCACAAAGATGGCCTGGGCTATAAGAAGATTGCTAACACCCTGAAACTGAGCTACAGCATGGTGGCCAAGGTCATACAGCGGTTTTCCAGGACAGGTTCCACTCGGAACAGGCTTCGCCAGGGTCGACCAAAGAAGTTGAGTCCACGTGTTCGGCGTCATATCCAGAGGTTGGCTTTAAAAAATAGACACATGAGTGCTGCCAGCATTGCTGCAGAGGTTGAAGACGTGGGAGGTCAGCCTGTCAGTGCTCAGACCATACGCCGCACACTGCATCAACTCGGTCTGCATGGTCGTCATCCCAGAAGGAAGCTGACGCACAAGAAAGCCCGCAAACAGTTTGCTGAAGACAAGCAGTCCAAGAACATGGATTACTGGAATGCCCTGTGGTCTGACGAGACCAAGATAAACTTGTTTGGCTCAGATGGTGTCCAGCATGTGTGGCGGCGCCCTGGTGAGAAGTACCAAGACAACTGTATCTTGCCTACAGTCAAGCATGGTGGTGGTAGCATCATGGTCTTGGGCTGCATGAGTGTTGCTGGCACTGGGGAGCTGCAGTTCATTGAGGGAAACATGAATTCCAACATGTACTGTGACATTCTGAAACAGAGCATGATCCCCTCCCTTCGAAAACTGGCCTCATGGCAGTTTTCCAACAGGATAACGACCCCAAACACAACCTCCAAGATGACAACTGCCTTGCTGAGGAAGCTGAAGGTAAAGGTGATGGACTAAACCCAATTGAGCACCTGTGGCGCATCCTCAAGTGGAAGGTGGAGGAGTTCAAGGTGTCTAACATCCACCAGCTCCGTGATGTCATCATGGAGGAGTGGAAGAGGATTCCAGTAGCGACCTGTGCAGCTCTGGTGAATTCCATGCCCAGGAGGGTTAAGGCAGTGCTGGATAATAATGGTGGTCACACAAAATATTGACACTTTGGGCACAATTTGGACATGTTCACTGTGGGGTGTACTCACTTATGTTGCCAGCCATTTAGACATTAATGGCTGTGTGTTGAGTTATTTTCAGAAGACAGTAAATCTACACTGCTATACAAGTTGTACACTGACTACTCTTAGTTATATCCAAGTTTCATGTCTATAGTGTTGTCCCATGAAAAGATATAATAAAATATTTGCAGAAATGTGAGGGGTGTACTCACTTTTGTGATACACTGTATATATGGTTTTAATTTTTGACAAATGTTTATAATTTAAATCATTTACTGATATTATTATTTTTTATATTATAATCAGTGTGATCCACTTTTCTAAACTATCTCAGAAGTCATTTTTAGAATTTGAAATACCGTATCTGTACCGATAAGTCAAAGCGGCCCTGGCTTCTCTCCCTTACGACAACGGAAGCCGTCTCAGCCCGGGCCGCTCTCTTCTCCTAAACTGGTCTTTCGCCTGGCAGCCAAGAAACCTGACCCACAGGAACAACCCCGAGCCTCCAGACCAGTCCGATCGCTTGCTCTTTTATTTTTAAATTGTTGTGACACAGCATCTAGTTTACTCCATTAAACAGGGCTTTCCTTATTTGGTCCAGTCCCTCGGGTGCAGTAAAACAAGCCGTGCGGAAAGAGAATGCTGCCCCTTGGTGGCTGCCGTCTTGTAAGGCACGCACGAGCTGTCAGTCCGGACACCCTCGACACGTGCACGACGTGCATTTTTGGCGATTGATCTAGCCGGCGGAGACGCAACCTAATGTCTTAATTGTAATGTGTCGTGCAGGGGGACCTGAGGAGCTACGTCGCCCAGCACGCCTGGCTGTACAGAAACGGAGAGCTGCTGCAGCTGCAGAAGATGGCTTGCGAGATCGCTGCTGGACTTACTCACATGCACAAGCACAACTTCCTGCACAGGTTTGCTTTCAGTATTCCATACAGTCAGCTCCTTAATTCTTGGGACTCTTGGAAAAGCTATCCACATTTACATTTTCAGCATTTAGCAGATGCTTTTAATCCTCAGAGACTTACAGTTGAGACAGTATACAGTCTATGCAATTGAGGATTAAGAGCCTTGCTTAAGGGCCCAACAGTGGCAACCTGGCAGTGGCGGGGCTTGAACCAACAACCTTCTGATTACTATTCAAGTACCTTATCCACTTGGGGTAAAGGTACTAAGACATTAATAGACATTTACTTGTTCCACTGCATTTGGTATTTGGTCTGACTTTATCTATAGAACAGCACAGAGTCTTCTCCTATAATTTTCCTTTTATGGCATCCATAATATAATGTCTAAGCAATTGAGGGTTAAGAGCCTTGCTCAAGGGCCCAACAGTGGCAACCTGGTAGTGGTGGGGCTTGAACCGGTGACCTTACAATTACTAGTCCAGTACCTTAACCACTAGACTACAACACACTGATGTCTGAATGTCTGGGGTAATTTGGTGTGTTGCCTCATATTTATTCCCCAGTAAAACAAAGACTTATTACACCAGCCCACCATTGCCTGGACCCGGGTTCGAATTTTAGCTGTGCTGCCGGTCGCCTGAGCGCATACATACACAAATGGCCGAATTTGACGGGGAGGGGGTTAACGCAAGCCCTGTATAGAGTATTAGAGTGTTCCTGCCCTGTACCCAGTTTTTCCCAGTGGAACCCGGACCATGTTGACAGCTTAAGCCTCAACACTTAAAGATGCTGGAAGAAAATAATGTGAAACAGGCTTAAGTCATATTTTGTTAATAGAAAAGCTCAAGTGCTGCCAGTTTTTTGACAGATGATGGAAAAGAGGTTACCGGAATTTAAAAATTGGTTTTACTTCAATTTAAATTGCTCTGTTTATGTCATATATATAAATATATTGATCAGGTGGTTCTCACCAGATGTCGCATTGGACTCGCACATTTAACTCACTCATTTCTTGTAAGGGGGGAAGCTACCTCACTCTGTCATACTTGCCAAATACCCATTTTTATCAAACATTTATA
This sequence comes from Trichomycterus rosablanca, assembly GCF_030014385.1. Classification (NCBI taxonomy): domain Eukaryota; kingdom Metazoa; phylum Chordata; class Actinopteri; order Siluriformes; family Trichomycteridae; genus Trichomycterus; species Trichomycterus rosablanca. The sequence continues at coordinate 14,282,475 of NC_086009.1, read as the reverse complement.
TTATATTTATATATATTTATACAGTTGTACCTTGAAACTCAACTTCAGTTGGTTCTGGGAGTGGCGTTGAGTTTAAAAGGTGTTGAATTTCAAGATATTTTTTTCCATAAGGATGTATGGGAAACCTGTTAATGCGTTCCATGGTCCCATAGACTTGCATATATTTTAGGCTTATGTAAAATAATGGGGTTTTTAACACGTGTACACAAATATAATCTAAAAACACTGAAATAGAAAGCTGATGATTCGTACAATTTCTCAGAACCTCGAGCTGTAAAACAAGTTTAAAAGTGAAACAGGAGGAAAATCCAGCTAAACACAGATGCATGTGGAGCTTTCAGAGTGAATCTGACTGTTATTCCACACAAATGCAGATTCGTCTCATATTCGCACTTTGATGACGTTCTATCGCACCGCTTAGGCCGAGCGCTGAACAAAGCAACCGTTCAAACAAACTGAACATGTTGAGGTTAAGGGAAACGTTGAGTTTAAGGGCGTTGAGTTTCAAAGATTTTGAGTTTAGGGGACGTTGAGTTACAAGGTACTACTGTATTATATTTATTTAGAGGACACTTGTATCCAAAGCGACTTACAGCTGTGGCAGTGTACATGTACTCAAGGGCACTGAGCAACACTATTAACCTGGCAGTGGTAGGACTTGAACCAACAACCTTCCGATTACTAGTCCAGTACTTTAACCACTTGGCTTCAACTGCCCTACAAACAGATATGCAGATCCATAATGTGATGTACCGTTTTGCCTTTTAGCAGACGCTTTTATCCAAGCAACTTACAGTACTGTGACAGTATACTGTCTGAGCAATTGAGGGTTAAGCGCCTTGTTAAAGGGCCAAACAGTGTCCACCAGGCAGGGCTTGAACCAGCAACCTTTTGATAACTAGTACAGTACTTTAACTGCTAGGCTAAAACTGCCCGTTTACTGACCAAATGCCCTAAATAGTAACCAATCCAAAATAGAAAGAACATACTAAAACAACATTTAATAAGGGCTATAGACTTACCTACCCTACAAAATACCTACCCTTCCTGCCATGAATAAAACCATTGTGTAAACACAGCGTAAAACATCTAAACAAATTAATAAATAAAATAATTGTTAAATAAATTAATAACCTTTGTCATCCATCTTTACCAAGGGTGTCAGTAATCCTGGAGCTGACTGTATATTCACTCACTGCTATGTATAGTGTTGTTACTACACTGAAACTAATTAGAAAAGGAGGTCATTATGAGAGTGAGTAATAAAGGTCTGGACACTCCGATGGAGGTCAGGAACTTCAGAGATGGCTTGTTGTGCCAGGTCGTAAGTCTACACAATTAAGTCACTCATCAGTCACCATGTCACCACGTGCGGCTTTGGATTTTACAGGTTCCTGCCAAATCCACTCAGATTTTTATCACTACTCGCCCATATCCAAAAAAGGAAATCTTCATTAAAGGCATCTTTTCGTCCCCGGATTTACCCAGCCGTCGCCGGGTGTCCGGTGGAACTCTCTCTCTCGCATGCTCGGAACACATGGAGGGGAGTCTAATTACACGGCTCGCGGGGATTGCTGGGTGTCGACTGTCAGCCGGCACAGAGATATGATGATTCTGCCATTCGAGTGTAAAAGGATCCACTTAATATTTAGGGGTGTATGTGAGCAGGCAGACTTGAACTGTTTTCAAGTTTAAAATGACATTACTTAACGTCCAGAGATTTACAGCAATGGAAATTACTGTAGCTTTTCGTTTTTGGGGTTTCCTAGGTTGATTTATGGCATGACGTCAGCTTGCCACCCCCACGTGTACTGGGCCGTTCCGCCCAATTGGTGCCATTGTATGTATAAATGTGTGTGAAAAATAACTAAAATGTATTTTTTTAATTGAGCAACGTGTCCTGCACATTGATGTAATTGCAAATACATAGGATATATAACTTAGTATGGTAAAAAAGACTCCCTATAACACTAAAATAATAATTATAATAACATAAAAATTATATATATTTTAATATACTATATAACACTTCATTTTACAATAATAAAAAAAAAAAAATAGTATAAAGGCATTTTTAGACATTTGTGATAATTTATTAAAAATCAAAATGTTAAATATCGTATGTACACAAGTGTGCACACCCTTTCATATGGCACCCAAAAGTGAGCTGAGGTGCATTTCGTTTTCACTGATACTGTTTGGGATGTCCACCTGTGGTAAATTCAATTGATTGGACATGATTGGGGATTGCCAACACCTGCCTATATAAGGTCCCACAGTTGACAGTGCATATCGGAGCAAAGTCCAAGCCACGTCTGGAGGAAACCAGGGCTCACCCGGTTAATGCCATCCCTACAGTAAAGCATGGCGGTAGCAGCATCAGGATGTGGGTTTTTCATCAGCAGCGGGACCGGAGCGAGTAGTCCTGATAGAGGGAAAGATGAATGCAGCTAAGTACGCCGAGATCCTTGAAGAAAAATTGCTCCAGAGAGCTCTGGATCTTAGACTGGGGCGAAGGTTTACCTTCCGACGTGACAACGAGCCGAAGCACACAGCCAGGAGAACAAAGAAGTGGCTTTGGAGAAAGTCTGTGAATGTCCTTGAGGGGCCCAGACCTGAATCGAATCCAATCCAACATCTGTGGAAGGAGCTGAAAATGCCTGTGTATCGGCGCTCCCCATTCAACCTGACGGATCTTGCAAGGATACGCCAAGAGGAATGGGCAAAAATGTCCAGAAACAAGTGTGCCAAGCTCATGGCTTCTTTCCCAAGATGCCTTAAAGCTGTAATTGCTGCCAAAGGTGCATCAGCCAAGTATTAGGCTAAGGGTGTGTACAGATACTGTATGTAACCTGTAAATAAACTATCTTTTTTGATAAATTACTAGTCTGTGCCCAGTGTTCTTATGCTTTTATGTATTTACTAATTCTATGTGCAGGAACCCTGGCCTGGCTCCATTTCTCAATGACCGGCTTCACATCCGTATCATTCTCGCGTGCCAAAGGGCAGGGTACAGTGTCGAAAATATCAGTACATTTATCTTGCGACCGTTTCAGCGAGCCTGACAGAAGCCTTCAGCTGTACAAGAAAGACCACTAGTGTCAGCGATGTACCGGCTTCAGGGGTAAAAGAGGAACATGCATTTAAAGAAGGTGCCAGTGGCCGAGTGTAATCAGAGCCACGCTCATCATCGGCGTCCAGCCTAAATGAGCCACCATGTGTCTCGCTGCCTTTTGGGAGCACCGCTTGTTTCTCACTGGGAGCTATAGTTGTATCCAGAAGTATTTATCTCACTAAATGGTGCAGTATTTGAAGTAGTCGAAGGATATTTTGTTAATACGGCCATGAATGTTGCTGATCTTAACCTACTGCTAGTTCCTTTGATCTAATGTTGGGTTATGGCATGATTACACCATTGGGAACTCGATAACGAATGTTCATTTGCTTCAGCTGTGATGTGGTATATAAACACCACCCAGAGGTGTCTTGCAACCATGCCACAAAATCTAAGACACACAATATTTCAAAGACCTTAAACATTTTTAGAAACACCATTGGTCCGGAAGGCCCAAACTTATGGCGCCATACAATTTCTCACCCTGCGCTCTGACCACAGCTTTCAATTTGGTTGTACTGTACATCTGTATATGAATATATGATGAATAAAGGCATTCTATTACCTCATTATACAGGTAATTTCTGCAGAATACTGCCCTGAAGTGCATATTGTGTTAAGAAAAGATTAGAGAAAATATTAAAACATACACACAAGCCATTTAGAATAATAAATAAGTTCAAAAAAAAAAAAATAACACCACTTAGGTGGCCCAGCGGTAACACCAGAACACCAGAGCTGGGTCCTCGAATACATCGTATTGAGTCTCGGCTCTGCCTGCCGTCTGGGCTGAGCGACCACATGAACATCGATTGGCCTGTTGTTCAGATAGGGGTGGGATATTAAAGCCGGATAGGGTCTCTCTCACGACTAATGCAATTACGACCTCTGCTGGCTGATTGATGGCGCCTGCACAGAGACGGGGAAAAGAGTGCTGTCGGGGTGTGTGTCTCCATACACGGTTCTGATCCGCATTGCACTCATCAAAGTGTAGGTGACAAAATGCCTACGTCTGCTGCCCCCTTCGTTTTCCTCAATCAGAGCGGGGATCGGCACTGGTGGAGAGGAAGCATGACGCAGTGGGGAACGTAAAAAGGGGAGAAAAAGCATAAACAAAATATTAAAAAATTTAATGAAATAATTGTTGGATAAATTGATAATCGTTAGGTGCAGCCCTATTTATCATCGCATAGTCTTTGTGCCACCATGTATAAAAAAAAACAAAAGGTTTCTTTCTGAAATGCATCAATTGCATCGTTTTTTCCCCCCTTTTTCTCCCCCTATAGTGCGTCCAATTGTCCAATTTGCATCGTTCTTCCTCTCTGTGTATGCCGAACCCTGCCCTGACTGAGGTGATCGAAGCTAACCCACATCCCCTCTGACATATGAGCAGCAGCCGGATGCATTTTTGCCACCCACACATTGATGAGTTTTGTGCCACCTAGCGTTGCATGCGGAGAGACACACCCTAAGGGCACTCCTCCTCATCTCTGTGCAGGCGCCTCTAATCAGCCGGCAGAGGTCGTAATCGCATTCTGACAGAGAGACACCCACATCCGGCTCTTTGTCCCGCCCCCCAACTGAACAACAGGCCAATCGTTGCTCGTACAGCCACTCAGCCTCGAGCCGGCAAGGCAGAGCTGGATTCGATACGATGTACTCGAAATCCAGCTCTGGTTGCAGCGCCACCTGAGCGGCTCTTTTTTCCCCATCTTGACACTTTCTGTTCAGGAGAGCTTGAGATTTCAGAGCTTTGGGCTATCAGTTGGAAGCTTGTTGGTTCAAATCCAGGCTCTGCTACGCAGCCACTGTCGGACCCTTGAGCAAGGCTCTAACGCTGTCTGCTCCAGGGGTGCAGTACAATGGCTAAGGCTCTAACCCCAGCTTCCAGACACAAGTATATGCATTAATGACAAATTAAGGTGTTCTTGTTCTTCTTTAAATGTGCACTTTTGTTTTTCATTTCCAGTGATTTGGCATTGAGAAACTGCTATCTTACAACAGACATGACTGTCAAAATAGGAGACTACGGTATCGGCCCTTCAAGGTTCAAAGTGAGTACGCTTGATTGATTATACAGCTCATTACAGCTTTTTTTTTATTTTCTTAGTTCTCAGATTAAGTGCTTAGTAAGTTGGTGGGGTTTTAATCGTCTTTTGAAGACAGTGAGAGACTCAGATGTTTGGACAGACTGGGGAAGTTTATTCCACCACTTGGGTACAAGTACAGAAGAGAAGAGCCTTGATACATGTCTTTCCCGAGTTCTGGGTGGAGGATCAAGGCGAGGGAGACTAGTGGCTTGGAGGTTGCCTGATACAGAGCGGGATTTAATTAGTCCCCTAAGGCAGGGGTTTTCAACCTTTTTGGACATGCGCCCCCCTTCGTGTGCCAACCACGGACTTGCGCCCCCCACTTTTCGAAAAGTACATCAATTACTAAGTTCGTTAGGTCAGGATTCTCTGCTTCGTCTGACAGAAAACGTTTAGCTTCACAGACAGAACGAGTCTGAGTCGGTTACCGCTCTGTGGTATAATTAAGCCTGAGCTTTTTAAGGTAAGCGAGTCACACAGAATGTTCTGTAGTAGCCAGACATTAATTAATAACAGTAAAAACGAAGAGATGACTGAGAAAAGAAACTTACACTTTTATTTATATGAATCGACTCCTGATTCACTTATATCGATACTGTGAACAGAGCATCTCTTAAAGACACACACAGACGCTATAACAGCAGTCATTGCTTTTGTCACCGGGTTATCTTCACTGTTAGCCCTAGGTTTTTTCAGACTGAACTGAATAACATTATTCGTGCGTGGTCAGTGAGACTAATCAAACATGTCTCCTGTGAAACATGAATTGCTTTAGTTTTAGAAGTAAAAAAATCTCGTAATGCCACGCCCCCTGGTCAGGCACTCGGGCCCTTCCCCCCAGACAGGTACACAGGTTGAAAACCCCTGCTCTAAGGTAGCTTGGGACTGGGGAAGTGAAGAGAATGCAGCAGTGGGGTGATGTGGCAGTGCTTTTTGAATCAGTTGCAGGGGTTTAATAGTGGACATGTGCAGGAATGAGACGGAAGGTGGCGGAAATGTGCAGTTGCGAAGACTCGAGGTGGTGCAGGTGTATGAGTATACATACTCAGGGTTGAGCGTACAAGTAATTAAGAGTGCAAGCAGAGTTGAATGAGTGGCGTAGGAGGCAGGAGTGATTTACCATACAAGCGTATCTGCGAGTGTAAAAGGGAGAGTTTAGAAGACAGTAGTGAGTCCTGCTATTTGGCATGGCTTGAAGGCAGCAGTACTGACCAACAGACAGGAGAGGATGCTGGATAGGGCCGAGATGAAGCTGCTACGATTCTTGGGAGTGACCAGGATGGTTTATTAGAGAGACTTACACTGTGTTCCAAATTATTATGCAAAAAGTGTTTAGGAGTGATAAGGTAAGAATTTTTTTGTTTGTCAGTTAAACTCATTAATGGTGATGTGTGTCAGGGCTCTTTATATCACTGAAAGCAATTGCAGACACCTGTGCTAATTAGTTTGGCAGGTGTGTCCAATTAAAGGCAAGACTACTTAAGAAGGCTGTCCCACATTATTAAGCAGCCTACATTTTCAGCCAAAATGGGAAAGAAAAAGGATGTGTCGGCTGCTGAGAAGCAACAAATTGTGGAGTGTTTAGGTCAAGGCATGACTACAATCAACATTGCCAAGACACTTCATCGTGATCATCGCACAATCAAGAAGTATGTAGCTGATTCAGAGCACACACGTGTGCGTGCTGATAAGGGAAAATTGAGGACTCTTTCCAACAGGCAATTCCGTCAGGTTAAAAGAGCAGCTGCAAAAATGCCTTGTCATAGCAGCAGACAAGTTTTTGAAACTGCTGGTGCCTCCAACGTCCCCCGAACAACAAGATGCAGGGTCCTTCAGAGGTTTGCAGCTGTGCGTAAGCCATCCTGTCGACCTCCTCTATCCACTGCACACAAGCAGAAACGGCTCCAGTGGGCCAAACAATACATGAAGACTGACTTCAAAACTGTTTTGTTCACCGATGAGTGCCGTGCAACGCTCGATGGTCCAGATGGATGGAGTGGAATTGGCTGGTTGATGGACACCCCATGCAAACAAGGCTACAGCGCCAACAAGGAGGAGGTGGAGTAATGTTTTGGGCTGGAATCATGGGGAGAGAGATTGTCGGCCCCTTTAGGATCCCTGAAGGGGTAAAGATGACCTCCATAATGTATGTGGAGTTTCTCAAACAGCACTTCCTGCCATGGTTCAAGAAGAAGAACCGTGCATTCCGCAGCAAGATCATTTTCATGCATGATAATGCACCGTCTCATGCTGCAAAGAACACATCTGCATCTCTGGCTGCTATGGGCATAAAAGGGGACAAACTTATGGTGTGGCCCCCATGCTCCCCTGACCTCAACCCCATTGAGAACCTCTGGAGCATCATCAAAAGGAGTGTCTATGATGGCGGGAGGCAGTTCACATCTAAGCAACAGCTCTGGGAGGGTATTCTGTCCTCATGCAAAACAATTGAAGCAGATACCATCCAAAACCTGACAAATTCAATGGACGAGAGAGTTCAGAAGCTCCTTTCGAACAAGGGGTCCTATGTGCAAATGTAACATCACCTAGAATAAAGTTTTGACTTGAAAACTGTTTGATTTCAGTTTGTAATAACCTGCTAATGCTTATAATTTCACAAATGACCATTTTTTTGTTCTTTATAAAAATGAAAAGGTTAAACTCTGCTGTGCATAATAATTTGGAACATGCATTTTGAGTGCATTTTGAGTGTTTTATTTTTTTTTAAATATACTGTTATCATTGGCAGTTTGTTCAAAAACCTTTCAATTGTACTCTAATAGTTGATGACTGGAAAATTACAATGACTGCAATTCATATAGGTAATTTTGGAAAATCTGAGAAAATATTATTTGCATAATAATTTGGAACACAGTGTATTTAGGAAGGCGAGATCGACATGGTTTGAGCATGTGCAGATGAGGAATGAGAGTTGCTAATTTACTTGAACAATTTTTATAAGAACTACTAAATGACTAAATGACCTGTGTATGTGTGATGAATTTTCTTCCCAGGAGGATTATATCACTACAGAGGAGGACCAGTGTGTAGCGTTGCGCTGGCTTCCGCCCGAGCTAGTCGGTGAGCTGCATGGAGGTGTGATAACATCAGAACAGACTAAACCCAGTAACGTTTGGTAGGTTTTTTTTCCAAATACACACCATGTATTAGAACTAATAGATTAATAGATTATCTTTAATTTATGTAACATATCAGGGATGGAAATGGTGGTGGGGGTATCTGCGTCCCCTCCAATTTAATTGCAAAAACAACTATCATTTTTAAAGACTCTTATACTGTGCCATCTACAGGCCATTCTTGGTATTTACAGTCCCAAGACAGTATGTTTGGTTGCACCTTTGGCTTCCCACTCAGGAATCACACTTCAGAAATACTACTGTTTATTGCCCCCCATCCCCAACATTAACATTAACACCACCTCCTTGTTTCTACACTCACTGTCCATTTTATCAGCTCCACTTACTATATAGAAGCAGTTCTACAATTACTGACTGTAGTCCATCTGTTTCTCTACATACTTTTTTAACCTGCTTTCACCCTGTTCTTTAATGGTCAGGACCCCCATAGCACCACCACAGAACAGGTATTATTTAGGTGGTGGATCATTCTCAGCACTGCAGTGACAATGACATGGTGGTGGTGTGTTAGTGTGTGTTGTGCTGGTATGAGTGGATCAGACACAGCAGCGTTGCTGGAGTTTTTGCATACCGTGTCCACTCACTGTCCACTCTATTAGACACTCCTACCTAGTTGGTCCACCTTGTAGATGTTAAGTCAGAGACGATCACTCATCTATTGCTGCTGTTTGAGTTGGTCATCTTTGAGATCTTCATCAGTGGTCACCGGATGCTGCCCACGGGGCGCTGTTGGCTGGATATTTTTTGGTTGGTGGACTATTCTCAGTCCAGCAGTGACAGTGAGGTGTTTAAACATTCCATCAGTGCTGCTGTGTCTGATCCACTCATACCAGCACAACACACACTAACACACCACCACCATGTCAGTGTCACTGCAGTGCTGAGATTATCCACCACCTAAATAATACCTGCTCTGAGGTGGTACTGTGAGATTCCTGACCATTGAAGAACAGCATGAAAGGGGACTTAACAAAGCATGCAGAGAAACAGATGGACTGCAGTCAGTAATTGTAGGACTACAAAGTGCTCCTATATGGTAAGTGGAGCTGATAAAATGGACAGTGAGTGTAGAAACAAGGAGGTGGTTTTAATGGTATGCCTGATCGGTGTATATAATAAATCCTTTTTTCTCATGTTTAATGGTATTATTTACTGTGGGTTTGGGTGGCGCAGTCATAAAGTATGCTAGCCCACTATTGCTGATCTCAGTGGTGCAACAGGTCAGTTGGGCGTCATGACTATAAACGATTGGCTAATCATCATTAGGAGGTGCGCTTGGAGGTGCGCCCATCCTCCTTTCACCCAGGGAGGATGGGTCCCTACTAAGTCTGGTTCCTCTCAAGGTTTCGTCCTGTAATTTTAAGGTAGTTTTTCCTTGCCACTGTCTCCCTCGGCTTGCTCAACACTGTTTTTTTGGTCTGTCGGTCCTGAATTCTGTGAAGTTGCCTTGAGACAATGCACTTGTCAATGCGCTCTTAGTGCCGGTCCATAGCCCAGATCTATAAAATAGCAGGGTTGCATCAGGAAGGGCATTCGGAGCGGGTATGTGGACCATTAAGATGAGAGTTTTGTCTTTTCAGGGCATTGGGTGTGACCTTGTGGGAGCTCTTTGAGGCAGGAGCGCAACCCTATACGCATCTAACAGATAAAGAGGTCCTGCACCATGTGATCAGAGATCAACAAATCAAACTCCTTAAGCCTCACTTAGATCTCCCTTACTCGGAACGATGGTAAGTGGATGTTGGGAGTCCATGAAGGCACCGTGCAGTTGTTATTCCTGTTTTGGTGTTTAATTTTACCCTGTTATTCGGCAGGTATGAGGTGCTCCAGTTTTGCTGGCTGCCTGCAGATAAAAGAGCCACAGCTGAGGAAATTCACCGCTTACTGACATACCTCAGGATGCAGGGTCAGAAAGAAATCGGAGACGACTTCGAGCAGCGGTGGAGCTCTCTTAAACCTAACCCTACCGCCCGCCAGACCACAGTCAGCCATTCGTCCTTCCCCATCCTAGAGCAGTTCGACGACGGACGGGAACCGGACGAGATGCTCACCGTGACCGAGACGAGCCACGGGCTCAGTTTTGAGTACGTCTGGGAAGCGGCCAAGCACGACCACTACGACAGCCACAACCGCTCCTCCATGGAAACCACCCTGAATTACCACAGCATGTTCTTTCCTGTGCCGCAGCAGGACATTCAGGCTCGTTTTCCCGACACGAGAGTCGAATCCGATCCAGGAAGAATACCAGGGACCTTGCCTGTCTTCGATGCCCGAGAGGGCAACTCCAGGAACGAGTACTACATTCAGTTAGAAGAGCACGACAGAAGTAAATTGGGTGCTGAAGGAGCCGCTGCGTCAGACCAGGAGCAGTACGTCGTCCTGCAGGACATCAGGCTAGACGAGTCTAGCACGGAAGCGGATTTCTTCCATCAGAGCATAGACTCTAAGGATTCTTTTCTACAGGACAGCCATATCTGGTCTTCAAGTGACCATGAGAGTCCTTATCATGCTGATATCTTTAGCGAGAACGACTTAAAGTCTGAGGAGGCGCATTCTTTTAGTCGTGGTTTGATGGAGCTTCCAGATTTTGGCTCAAACAGGAGCTGTTCCTTTAACGGTGACAGTGAGGGTACTCCTGTCGGGAATAGAGATACAGTAGGCGTGATGACGTTTCTTAACTCCGAAAAGCTGGTCGACAACTACCTGTTTCTCAGCGATAACAGGCTCATGAAGGGGAGTCGGAATTCGCAAGAATCAGACGTGCAGCAAGCAGGTTCATCACTAAATCCCTTTGATGTCGATGCCTCGAATGCATTCAGCTTCACCGACGACTCCTCGAAATCAGACGTTACCTCTACGCTGCTAAGGGATGAATTTTTGGACCTGGTGAGCCCAATTTTAAAAGATTTTTTATCACCTTTAAACGAAGGTAAAACCCTGGTGCCTTCAGACATCTTCTCAACGGAAGAAACCTGTAGCAACAAGACGCCCGAGATGAACGGCTCTCTTAATAGGGAAAACGCTGATTTGGATTCCTCGAAGGGTTGGATTTCGTCTACTTCTGAGTCTACCTCTGAGGTTACTGTTCAGGAAGCATGCAGTACCCATCAGTTTAGTGATAAAAGTGCCACCGCAGACGTTCTGCCCACAGACGACAAGCCGTCTGATCTTGAAGAAAGCCTCATAGTTTTGGAGAACGGCCAGCACTTCACCACAGGAACTGACTTTTCAGAGCCAGTAGATAAATCCGCGGAAGGAGTGGACAGCGGCATAACCGAAGGCTTGACGAGCAGTGACTCCATCACCGACATGCTCTCAGAAGGCGAGCTAAGCAGAAAAATGGACGACCATTCATTGCAAGACGACCTGGATCAACCGGAAGCCTTTTTGGACAACCATCTACCTGATATCATGACATCAGACTCTTGTTTGGACCAGATCAGTCAGGACAGCCTTCTGGAAGACAGTGTTTCATTCAGCATACCAGCTGTCGAGAAATCGGGAACACCCGAGACTCCTGATTCGTTAGATTTCCAGGATATGCATCGGGACTTGGGAACTGACAAATCGCAGCCGCCTTTGATAACTCATAAGCTCCAACCGCCGTACAAACCCGCAGATAGCGGGTACGAAACTGAGAACGTCGAGTCACCTGAGTGGAACTCTCAACCAGACTCGGAGGAGGCAAGGACTACAGAAGAGGCATCTGCGATCTCGCAGGGTCCTCCGGAAATCGTGGTGTCGGATGCGGACCTGGTACCTGACGTTCAGGAAAACGGAGGTGCTCAGCATCCAGAAGTTGGTGAAGCCCCAGCCGGTGGAAGCTATCGAGATTCGGCGTACTTTTCCGATAATGAAGAACTGGATAAGAAAAGCGATGACGTCAACGGAGGAACTCCTGCAGATGTCTTAGCTTGGGATGAGAGCTCTTCCGCAAGTGGGTCGACAGGAGGTGTTTCACTTCTACCAGATGTTAAAGAGTCTGACAATGGTGGTCAGCAAGACGAATCTCCTGATATTGATGACCTGTCCGGTGTCAAACCAGAGTTTGAACTCTCTCCAGAAGAGGACTGGGACGAAGTCAAGCCAGCGCCTGTCGATCGCTCTAGGAAAGAGCAGAAGTTCGAAACGTCCTCTGACCTACAAGATCTGATTCACCCCGCTCCGTTCTCCGGACCTCAAGAAGCAACACCCTCTACCTCGCAGACTCCGTCAGCGGACATTGTGGTCCATGCTAAGCTCGTAAGGACTTACGCTGGAGAAGTCCCCAAGAAAAAGGAGCCGGACATGGAAGGCCGATATCTCGGCAAGCTGGATGGAGCCGCGGTGACCGGTGGCTCGGAAGACGGCGCGGAGGCCGACGAAGAGGACGAGAACAGCGATGACTCGGACGAGGACATGCGCGCTTACAGACTGCACAGCTCCAGCTCCGAAAGCGAGGACGACGTGGTGCATCCGGTGCCCGTGATAGTCTCGGACAGTAGCCACAGCTGCAACCTCAAGAGCCTGCTCAAACCCAAGTCCCTTCAGATAGCCAAATCTACAGCAACGGAGGAAAGTAAGGAGACAGAAAACAGGAGATCGGTGTCCTTCTTCGATGATGTCACGGTTTACCTCTTTGACCAGGTAAGCCATCACTGTCTTAGTATGCAGTCTGTCAACAGTTGACTTGTTAGACCTTCAGGAATCCTACATCTAGGACCCAAATTTCTCCCCTTCTAATTAAACTCCCATTTAATCATAATCAGTTCCACTATTGCGATTCTCTTGCCGCTTGTACCACCCCCATACTGGCAGAGGAGAGCTGAGTTTTTTACTTCCCAGACAGCCGAGATTGAACGAATACCCCACTCCTAGTGCAGGTGCCTTAACCAGACAGAACAGGTATCCCCCCAGGCACTTCTTTTATGCTCCTCTGTAGATTGAAACCTTTTAACACTGAGCACTTGTTCGCACTTCATAAGCTTTTTGAGGACGTCAACTGAACTTGATCTGGGGTTAATCAGAGTTCCTTGTTTCTTGTTTGGATGATGTATTATTTTTACATGAGTGTGTAGACCTGTAGGTGTGAAGTACCTGTATGTTTTGGGGAATGCAAGGCCGGTGATAGAGCATGTGGGACAGTTGGATATGAAGAGATATAGCGTGCTTAATTACGCCTAGTTGGTTTTTACAGTAGATGCCCCCCACTCCACCTTTTCCACCCATTTCAGTTGAACCTAGTTGCCTCCTTGCTCCTACTGCCCCATAAACACAGGAGAGTCATAGACCTTCAAGCGCGTATTCCGATACTCGGGCTTCCACCGATGGCTTCCATTCAAATGGCTGGCTGGGGGTCTTACTGGTGCACTGCCATTCTTGATCAGCCTGGCGATAAAATGTGTGGGACAGTTGGATATGAAGAGATAAAGCGTGCTTTTAAAACGACATGTTAATTATGCCTAGCTGGTTTTTGCAGTAGATGCTACCCCCACCCCACCTTTTTCACCCATTTCAGTTGAACCTAGTTGCCACCTTGCCCCCAACACTGGACCATAAGTTGTCATGCACCCATTCTGACATTCGCAATGTCATCAACCGCTTCCTTTCACCTGCCAGGGGGGTCTCACAAGACTGCACTGCTATCCTCGATCAACCACTGGCCAGCAATGATCGTAATTGCAACAGCGGCGAGACATCCTTGCTTACCCGAATGTCTCCCCTTCCAATTAAACTCCTATTTAATCTCTTGCTGATTGTACCACCCGCATACTGGCAGATGAGAGCTGAGTCTATCATGCGCCCTCTCAGACCTGCACACATTTAACTGTGGCATTTTTTACCTCCCGGAGAGCCGAGATTCCGCGAATACCCCACTGCTAGTGCACGTATCACGTGTGAAGAGCCATGCACTGACATTCTCGATCAACCACCGGCCAGCAATTACCCTAATTGCAACAGTGATGAGGAATCCCTGCTCGGCCGTTGTCCCTCCCCCCATAGACACTTAGTTTATCATGTGTCCATGTAGGCACCTTAGTAGCTGGCTTTTAAACAGTGACAGTTTTTGATTATTATTTAATGTTTGATTGATTAATTTAGCACCCAAATTGTGTCTCTCTTCCCATCAGGAAACCCCAACAAAAGAACTTGGAGATCTCACGTTAGGCTCTAGCAGCCAGGTGTCCGAATTTAGCAGCCCAGTGACTTCCTCCAGCTACCTTAACAGGTTCACCAACTCGGAAAGTTCCACAGATGAAGAAGGTAATAACATCAAATGCAGCAATGTACACGTGTATGTAATATGTTCTCTCGTAGCGATTCCTTATGGTAAAATCAATCTGCTTTGCTGTCCAGGCGGTGCGTTCGAGTGGGATGACGACTTCTCTCCTGATCCCTCCTTCCTTTCAAAAGCAGCCGGCGACCACTCCGCAGGCAAAGCCGCAGCGTCCTCGCACTACTTCTCGCCACCCCCTGCATCTCGCACCTCTGAGTCGAGCTGGAGCTCCTCTACGTACTCCCGCTTCTCCATCTCTCCGGCTAGCATCGCCAGCTTCTCCCTCACTCACCTCACCGATTCTGACATCGAACAAGGAGGTCAGTCACTCGCACTGACAACCGTCAGTCTGCAGTCTATCGAGCTAGCACATCACTATGGAGTGTGTCGAGCCTTTTTAAGCTCGGCAGAGCCTGACCGTGCCGGGTGTCCACACAAACACAGTTGGCAATTTGGGGAGGTGGGGGGGGATCACACAGCTGAACATCAACACTAAGCAGATGCAATTCAGCATTCAGTATGTAGATTTTCAACAGAGCGCTAACTGAACATGCTAATCGTAATGATTAAAGATGCAGTCGCTATGTTAAAGCTCATCCTGACAACATTAGTGTGGTTATTATAAGATAAGCAGAGCTTCACCTTTATGCTGAAACATGATGCAAAATATCCACATCACTTATACATACCTGCACAATTATATACCCACCAAGATCCTATGTATAGTTATTTATTTGACATATTATTATACAGTACATACCTAGATATTCCCATCCTTATACTTATTATTTTTATGTACGTATATAGACCTTATACCATATACATCGATCAGCCATAACATTAAAACCACCTCCTTGTTTCTACACTCACTGTCCATTTTATCAGCTCCACTTACAATATAGAAGCACTTTGTTGTTCTACAATTACTGACTGTAGTCCATCTGTTTCTCTGCATGCTTTGTTAGCCCCCTTTCATGCTGTTCTTCAATGGTCAGGACTCTCCCAGGACCACCACAGAGCAGGTATTATTTGGGTGGTGGATCATTCTCAGCACTGCAGTGACACTGACATGGTGGTGGTGTGTTAGTGTGTATTGTGCTGGTATGAGTGGATCCCCAAGTTTTTAAACTCCCCAATGTCACTGCTGGACTTAGAATAGTCCACCAACAGCGCCACATGGACAGTGTCCTAGAAGATGACCAACTCAAACAGCAGCAATAGATGAGCGATTGTCTCTGACTTTACATCTACAAGGTGGACCAACTAGGTAGGAGTGTCTAATAGAGTGGACAGTGAGTGGACACGGTATTTAAAAACTCCAGCAGCGCTGCTGTGTCTGATCCACTCATACCAACGTAACACACACTAACACACCACCACCATGTCAGTGTCACTGCAGTGCTGAGAATGATCCACCATCTATATAATACCTGCTCTGTGGTGGTCCTGAGGGGGTCCTGACCATTAAAGAACAGGGTGAAAGCAGGCTAAAAAAGTATGTAGAGAAATAAATGCAAGCGCATTTCAAATCAGTGTTCTTACTCCTTACAGACTGTGAATCAATGACGAACAATGACTTTTGACCCCAGTAACAACATTTATGTGTTCGTATTAGTTGTCAGTGTGTTAACTTGCCGCCTTCTTGTCTTACCCAGGAAGCAGTGAAGATGGAGAAAAGGATTAAAGATGTATCAGAAGGAATTATAAAGTATTTGGGCTGAAGAACACATTTGTAAGTGCTGACGAGAATTAAGAAACTCGCTTCTCAGGCAACTTTGCTTTTTCTTTGAGGAGATACAGAAGAGCGCACAGTATGGAAGTCACCGTGGTCCTCTTGTACTACGACAGACCTCTGTGATCGGTTTGAACAGTGTTTTTCACCGTCTTATTGAAGGAACCCATTAAGCTTTACGTGCTTCAGGTTAAAGCGCTTCCTCAGTGTTCACTTGTCTGTTCTTTGTACACGCCTAGGTATTTTTTGGTGCATTTTTGTTGACGCTATCCCTGGACGTTCCGGAACTTTTGGTGGATCGTCGATCAGTAACTAAAACACTGAATTTTATTTGCTGTGTTCAGTCAGATGTGAAAATCTTTTAGCTTTAAACCAGAGGCAGCAGTGTTTCAAATCTACATGTTTAATGCAGACTCGCCTTTGTTCCTAAGACCACTCGTTAGTCTAGATTGAGGATTCGGAATAGCTTATGTTCTCGGGTCTGAAATGGAAAGCCCTCCACATTATTCAGACAGCATGAAATCTGTAGCTTGATCCATTGGTGGTATTGATTTTTCTCAGCTGTTTTTCCACATGTGGCCAGGAACACCCCCCTGTGCAAGGCTTATGCTTATAATGTCACTGATGAGCTTTATTGTTTATTAGAGGTATGAATCACCCAGTTCTAGATTTGCAAATTGCAAAGTCTTGGACAAAGTAGCATCTGGCGGGCGCTCAGTTGGCGCAGCGGTAAAACACGGTCAGTTCGAATCTCAGCTCTGCTACCGGCAGGCTGGGCGCCTACACAAACAACGATTGGCTTGTTCGCAGGGACGTGCCGGAAGGGATTCTTCATAACTGATGCAATTACGACCTCTGCTGGATCAGTGCGTGACTCTCCATGCGCGAGACCGATCCCCAGGTGAAAGGATGCAGTCGGCTACTGCACACGTGTTGGATGGGGTGTGTGTTAGTCACGACTCTCCTCAGTCAGAGTGCAGGTCAACGTCAGTAGAGAGGAAGCATAATGCAATTGGGTAATTGGGTACGACTAGATTGGGAGGATAATTGGGGGGGGGGGGGGATAGCACCTGGCAAAGTAGCATAAGACAAAATAAAACAACTAATCTAAATTAGTTAAATAATGGTTAAGAGCCACAATGCTGGTGACAGCAGTGCCAGGGTTGGGCTCACAAACACCAAACCCTGTGATGCATTAACGCTCCGTCCAAGGTATTCGCGCCTTGCGCCCAGTGTTTCCCGATGGATATGGACCTGCCACAGCATGGACCGGAATTAAACGGTTGATTTAAAATAAAGACCTTATATGTGACTTTTTTTCTTAGGAGACTGTGAATCATTCATCTTAAGGACCGGTGATTATACTGCAGGTTTAGGACTAGATCTAGGGTCTGACAATGATCTAATATGTGCAGTGAAGAGACTGGAGAAAGCCTGGAGGTAAAGAACACTTACTTAGCTCACTACATTCATAATTGAAATATGATTAATGAATCAAAATCGGTTAAGTACACCGATCAGCCGTAACTTTAAAACCCACATTGTCTATTTTATCAGCTCCACTTACCATATAGAAGCACTTTGTAGTTCTACAATTACTGACTGTAGTCCTTCTGTTTCTCTGCATGCTTTGTTAGCCCCCTTTCATGCTGTTCTTCAATGGTCAGGACCACCACAGAGCAGGTATTATTTAGGTGGTGGATCATTCTGAGCACCGCAGTGACACTGACATGGTGGTGGCAAGCCGTAGCCTAGTGGTTAAGGCACAGGACAAGAACCAGCAACCTTCGGATTACAAGTTCCACCACTGCTCGATTGCTGCTGTTGGGCCCTTGAGCAAGGCCCTTAACCCTCAGTTGCTCAGACTGTATACTGTAACTGTACTGTAAGTCGCTTTGGATAAAGGCGTCTGCTAAATGCTGAAAATGTAAGTGTAAATGTGTTAGTGTGTGTTGTGCTGGTATGAGTTGATCAGACACAGCAGCACTGATGAAGATTTTAAACACCTCAGTGTCACTGCTGGACTGAGAATAGTCCACCAACCAAAAGTATCCAGCCAGCAGCGCCCCGTGGGCAGCGTCCTGTGACCACTGATGAAGGTCTAGAACAGTAATAGACAGCGAGCAGCAGTAGATGAGAGATCTTCTCTGACTTTACATCTACAAGGTGGACCAACTAGGTAGGAGTGTCTAATAGAGTGGACAGTGAGTGGACACGGTATGCAAAAACTCCAGCAGCGCTGCTGTGTCTGATCCACTCATACCAGCACAACACACACTAACACACCACCACCATGTCAGTGTCACTGCAGTGCTGAGATTGATCCACCACCCAAATAATACCTGCTCTGTAGTGGTCCTGTGGGGGTCCTGACCATTACAGAACAGGGTGAAAGCAGGCTAAAACAGTATGTAGAAAAATAGATGGACTACAGTCAGTAATTGTAGAACTACAAAGTGCTTCTATATGGTAAGTGGAGCTGATAAAATGGACAGTTAGTGGTTTTAATGTTATGGCTGATCAGTGCATATGGTCTGTGCAGAAAGGTTGGTTAATTAAGTAAAGAAAATTATGGACGTATTAAATCAGGAGATCTTTGAGTACTGTAACGTTTATTTACGTTTTTATGCAAATTGATTCATTTTTTCATGATTCTACCCTGTATATTTTTCTTTCTCATTGCCTTCACTTAGAATATAAATTGTAAATAGTGTTAATAAAATGTTTTATGCGCAAGGACATTTGATAAGCTGTTAAAATGGGCCAAAACGATGCGTCTTTCGGTGTTGTAGCCTTAGATAGGAAACTTCTACCCCTTATTTTGTCGAATGGTCTCCCATTTACACTAAAGAGATGCTTAACACTAAATATATCAGTGTTTATTTTTCTTACTTCTGATTCACGTTAATAACCAATCACGACTTGGTATTTCCTTGGAAATGACGTATCCAAATATGGAACACGGAATAGAGAATCCGTGGCGTACACTCTTGATTGTTGATGACGTGTTGATGACGAATCTGAATTCGCTCTAGCAAGCTCGTGTTTCAGAACGGTTTTGTATTACCAGCACTATTTTACTGGATCTTTTATTTAAGGACACTGGTTTTATTCTACAGTATATGTGTTTGCTTAATCTTGCACATCTCGAAAGCAAAGCGTAACTTAATGTCAGAATTGTACGGACGATGATGTACATATACGTGTCGGGTTTTGTCTGTAAATTTGGAACGACGGTCGCTCTAGGTAACGTATCATTTTGTAATTTAAAGCCGAGGCGTGACGATACAGTTAAACGGGATCAGAACGACGAGGATAAAGTAATGTTCAATATTCCAGAGAATGCAGGCCATGTCTTTAAAGATGTACATTTTAAAAATTGTGATATTTCTACTTTATGGATGATCATGCTTAAGAGTAACTGAATGAACTGTTTCTAAATAATTCCACTGTTTATTATGGAAATAAATGAGAAGAAAAATGTCTCAATCATCTTAAACCTTTTCCATGCTGTTTAGTTTACTCACACACGATTTTATTATTATTATTTTTTTTTTTTACCACGTCCTTCAATTTTAATACTGATTGGTTTCAGATCCTTATCCAGAATTTATTAGAAGACAAGGAGAACATCAAGGAACACAAAACACTTTACAGAGCTGCTTTTATTTAACAGCGTTATCCCAAACGGCTTGGCGGGACAGAAGCCGGACAGTTTCTTTGCTCAGCTGTTGCCAGATATTGGCTTTTTTTCACGGTTATCATTTTCCCAGATGCTTTCTATGGTTAAAATTATTAGCACTGATCTTAGATGTTTGTATGGGTTCTTTCGTGACTTTATGGTTGTTTTTTAAAGGAAAAATTGTTAGGCTGCCCAATTCTGGAAAGATTAACCTCATTTTTCTATGTTTAGAGTTGATTGCTCTCACTGTGGTTCTGTTTAGTCACAAATTCTTAGTAATGGCTTTGTGAGGTGTAATAATTGAACAAAAGTTATAATGGATTCTGTTTATAAAATAATAATAATAAAATAATTAGAATAATAATATAAAATAATAATTAGAATAATAATTCTAATAACAATAAAATAAATAATAATAATAGTGATTATAATAATTCTAATAATAAAATAAATATTAATAATAATAGTGATTATAATAATTCTAATAACAATAAAATATTAATAATAGTGATTATAATAATTCTAATAATAAAATAAATATTAATAATAGTGATTATAATAATTTTAATAATAAAATAAATAATAATAGTGATTATAATAACTCTAATAATAAAATAAATAATAATAGTGATTATAATAATTCTAATAACAATAAAATAAATAATACTAGTGATTATAATAATTCTAATAACAATAAAATAAATAATACTAGTGATTATAATAATTCTAATAACAATAAAATAAATAATACTAGTGATTATAATAATTCTAATAACAATAAAATAAATAATACTAGTGATTATAATAATTCAATGATTGTAAATAACTGATGAATCCAAAAATAAAATCCCATTTCTGGAAAT
Organism: Trichomycterus rosablanca; assembly: GCF_030014385.1. Taxonomy (NCBI): domain Eukaryota; kingdom Metazoa; phylum Chordata; class Actinopteri; order Siluriformes; family Trichomycteridae; genus Trichomycterus; species Trichomycterus rosablanca. The sequence goes on along the minus strand of NC_086009.1, from coordinate 14,261,579 downwards.
ACAAGCCTTGTAATAGATTACTACATCTATAATGTGGATGCTAATAGGTAATAATACATGTGCACCTGTTCAGGAAATAAACACTAATTTTTTATTGTTCACTTCCAGTGTCTTTCACACACCCTAACATGAGTCAAAATTCCATGTTTTTATTTAGACCCAAATAAATGTAACAAAATGATTTTAACAGAATGGTAGACATTTACTGACCGTATCAGAAGCAAAATAAATGTAATTTTTTGATAGATGAAACAGATAAACCCCAATAAATAATAAGAAAAAAAATAACAGCAGTGGATCACATTCTACATCGTAAGAAAAAAAATAGTAGGACCATTTACCTAAAAGAGAAGGAAATTAAAAGACAATTCAGCCAAATAATAAATAGTGATGAGATATAGAAACTACTTGTCATTTGTCTCAAATGTAAACTAACATTCTGAAAGCATGTGGAACAAATAAATTCACCTTCAAACTTTCAACAATTATTAAGAGAGTAATTAGCAGCTTGGTGTTACTAATCAAATGTACAAGATGTACAAGAAGCTGATCAGAATTGTCACTACCTCTATCAAAGCAGATCTAATGGAGCACTAAGGTGTGAGTCTACATCATGTCAGGAAAAGGACATCAGACAGTGACCTCAGAGAAGAGATTGTTGCTTATCAACCGGAAAAGGATTATAAGGCCTTCTACAACCAATTGGAATTGGAATGTACAATTCTACAGTCAGAAAATTTGTTTCTTTTTCAAATAAAGAGCCAGTAAGACAAAAACCAGTTTAAAGATATGTTATATATATATACACACCGATAAGGCATAACATTATGACCACCTTCCTAATACCGTGTTGGTCCCCCTTTTGCTGCCAAAACAGCCCTGACACATCGAGGCATGGACTCCACTAGACCCCTGAAGGTGTGCTGTGGTATCTGGTATCAAGATGTTAGCAGCAGATCCTTTAACTCCTTTAAGTTGTGAGGTGGGGCCTCCATGGATCAGACTTGTTTGTCCAGCACATCCCACACATGCTCGAATGGATTGAGATCTGGGGAATTTCCTCGGACCACTTTTGATAGATACTGACCACTGGAGACCGGGAACAGCCCACATGAGCTGCAGTTTTGGAGATGCTCTGAACATTTTTCCTGCTTCTAACACATCAACTTGGAGGATAAAATGTTCACAAAACAAGACGATCCGTAAACGAACGTAAAAACGTTTACGTTATCGTTGCTAAAGGTGGTTCTACATGTGACTAAATGAATGAGTGTCATTTTGCTCCCCATCTGGCTTCTAAATCCTGGGGGGAAAAAATACAAACTTAATCTGGCTTGTTTTTTTTCCTCTTCCTTCCTTTCTTCTTATCTTTATTAAGGTTATTTGTTTACAGAAATTGGTGTGTACTACACAATTGTTATTTAGGCCCTGATAAACAATTAAAGGAGGGTGTTCTTACTTTATCCCATTACTATATTTTTTTTTGGCTGAATTGACTTAATAAATTAAAAAACAATGAAAGCAGGGTGTAATATTTTTTTCTATGCCTGCATATACTGTATAAAGTATAAAACACACACACACACACACACACACACAACCATACAGTATACTAGGAAGGCATGAAGTTAAACAGCCTGTGCATTCTGAGAGCTGGGTGAAGATGGATGAGGAGTTCTGCGGTTAAGGAGGTTCAGCAACCTGCAGTGTCTCCATTGATCTGCACAGGGCTTCTGCTGACCTGAGGACTGTGGGGGATGCTGCGCTGAGCCTCGGTGGCGTTTCCTCTTACCGACAGGTGCGTCCATCCTCCCTGTACCAAGCACAACCACATATCAAATCAGTTTAGACCGCATTTTAATGCATGCATGTCAGTAGTATTTGATCGTATCCAAAAGCTATAGCTTAACATGCTCTTATTTTCTGGCCATTTCCTTTGCTATTTTGCTAGCATAGGGCAGCACAGTGGCTCGGTGGGTAGCAACAAGTCCTGGGTTTGATTACCAGGTAGACCATGATCTCTGTGTCTGCGTGGGTTTCTTCTGGGAGCTCTGGGTTTCATCCCAGTCCAAAGAAATTCAAGTGAGGTGAATTGGAGATACACGCTAGCACACCAGAGCTGACATCTCAAACTCATTGGTTCGAATCTCAGCTCTGCTACCGACAGGCTGAGCGCCTACATGAACAAAGAGGGGATTCCTCATAACTGATGTAATTATGACCTCCGCTGGCTAATTGATGGAACAGATTCAGTTCTAGATACACCTCATATCATACAAATGCACTAAATAAGGATCTTAGGGACTTGGACGAGATGCCTTTAACTTCACTTTCAAACCCAAAGTCAAAGAAAAACAATTTGAATGGACCCTGATGCAGGGAAACCAATAGTAAAACTCACCCCAATCCCATAGTCCCAGGATAAGCCTTTAGGCTGCATGGGCTGCACTCCCAGCCTGTGGCACACAGTGCCCCAGCTTTCTGCAGGATGACTTGACACTTTATCAGCTATTATCCAAACCTAAAAGAAAGAGCAAATGTATATAGTTTTACAATGGACATTGTCTCAAAGCAACTTTACAGAATCCAGGACAGACAGACCAAAAATCTCTGTTGAGCAAGCAGAGGGTGACAGTGGCAAGTAAAAAAACCCCTTAAATTACAGGAAGAAACTCCATCCTTCTTGGGTGGCCTGGTGAATAATTGAAATGAATTAGACTTAAAATTAATTTAAACTAAAAGTTATAATTAAGCGAAAGAATAAACAAGCAATTAGAGTTCTGTATTATTCAGTCCAGTCTGTGATTAAGTCTGCAGTGAGTTCTGGACATTTTCGGTGCAACCCGCCAGGTTCCCATAATACCATTTATGACTTTGCCCTTTGTGCACAAAGCAAAGCGATGCGTTTAAACCAGAGGCTTGATTCTTGTGTGACTCCCTATAAGCTCACAGTGATGGAAATCTTGTTTGAATATAAACAGGGTGACCCTACTATAAAACAAATATCCTCTCAGCATAAGGTGTCAGTTTGGGTTTTCTGTTTGACAAAGGCAAAGGATTACTTTTTATTGTACTTACTTAGTAGTTGCAGTAAGAATAGCCTTATTTATCCGGGTGTAGAGACGTGGTCAGCTATAGAGTCATAATAACTAAGGTATTAAGAGGCCGTGCTACAAAATTAAATGTCTGTGTTGAACTTAGTACACCACCAAATTATTCATCATAGTTGCTGTTTGTGTATTTTCATCAAACATTTTACCCATCAATTATATAAAAAGTATAATAATAAAAGTAAAAAAACACACACCCCTTGCAACTGTATGTTAACTTTTTTAAAAATCTATACCATACCAAATACTGCCTGTACATGTGCTTGTAAAAGAAACCCATCAATCTTGATCATTTCTATAGATTTGCTATAGTTCTAGTTTTGTAAATAAAAACACACTTGGCTTGTGTTAGAATAAAAAAGGAAAGATTTCACACCTGATCCAGTGGTCCAACAGAGACCTTGCAGACATTGCCAGAAATAAGCTCCCAAGCGGAACCCTGAGGGTAACTGGGGGTCAGTCCTTGTCTGTACCACAAATTATCTGTGGAAGGAAAAAATAGATCAAAGAAATGATACTGGAATATATTATACAGTAATCCCTCCTCGATCGCGGGGGTTGCGTTCCAGATCCCCCCGCGAAAGGTGAAAATCCGCGAAGTAAAAACCATGTGTTTATATGGTTATTTTTATATATTTTAAGCCTTTATAAACCCTCCCACACTCTTATAAACATTTCCCGCACAGTTATACAGCATAAAGCGGAATCTAATGCTTCTCATCTTCGCTGAGCCAATCGGCACCCAGGATTCTTAACCGCGTGCTCTGATTGGGTAGCTTCTCAGCCATCTGCCAATAGCGTCCCGTGTATGAAATCAACTGGGCAAACCAACTGAGGAAGCACGTATCAGAAATAAAAAGACTCCTAGTCCGCAGAAATCCGCGAACCAGCGAAAAATCCGCGATTTATATTTAGATATGCTTGCATGTAAAATCCGCAATAGAGTGAAGCCGCGAAAGTCGAAGCGCGATATAGCGAGGGATTACTGTAGTCACAAGTTCTGATGAGTAGGTCACATCGGAGCATATGCTTCAATGGAAAGGATAAGACTTAAGATAAGATCTTACATTTTATGTAAAGGATGTAATGGTTTTAGACTTTTACGCCCTGTGTGCAATGCTGGTGAGGGGTGTTTGTTTATTAGGATTTTAACGTCATGTTTTACACCTTTGGTTACATTCATGACAGACTCATTGGTAGTGTCTCATTACACAAGATTCATCAGCTCACAAGGTCATATCGAACACAGTCATGGACAATTTTGTATCTCCAATTCACCTCACTTGTATGTCTTTGGACTGTGGGAGGAAACCGGAGCACCTGGAGGAAACCCACACAGGCACGGGGAGAACATGCCAACTCCACACAGAAAGGACCCGGACCATCCTACTTGGGGATCGAACCCAGGACCTTCTTGCTGTGAGGCGACAGTGCTCCCCACCTAGACGCCGTGCCGCCCTGGTGAGGGGTGTAATTACAGTTTTATTACAGGTGATAAAATATGTATAATAAATGAATAGCTTACTGTTTTCATCCACAGCATAAACAGAGGTCCTGCCCACAGACACCTGTCTGAGAGTCTGTCTGTTAGGAGAGGGGATGTGGTACCAGCATTCACCTGGAAAATTATGTTAAAAACACACTTTAGTAACACTCCATGTTAGTGATAGATAAGGTAAGTATTAACCTGGTTAACAAACAAGAAGTGCATTATTATTTTTTTATGCATTTTCTCCCCTTTTTCTCTTGACTTTTACCGTATCCAATCGATGTTAATCTCCGCCCTGGTTGAGGAGAGGACACACGCCCCCTCCGACACACCCTCTTTTTACCTGCACGAGGCGAGTTCATGTGCGGATCAGCTTTGTGTACGGAGAGCCACACCCTGATCGGCGCATTATCCCCCCGTCTCTGTGCAGGCACCATCAATCAGCCAGCAGAGGCCGTAATTGCATCAGTTATGAGGAATACCCCTCCGGCACCCACCCTGTATGAACACCAGGCAATCATTGTTCTTGTAGGCGCCCAGCCTGTCGGATAGCAGAGCTGACATTCGAAACGACGAGTTTGAAATATCAGCTCTGGTGTGCTAGCGTGTTTTACCACTGCGCCACCTGAGCGCCCGGAGTGAGTTCTTTAAGACAGCTTTAAAAAGATGATGTCTGGACTGAGTCCTACCTGCAGGGTTTTGGGCTGAAACTGAGCCGCGGTAGAAGACCGCACCGTCCCGGGCGATCGCCCACACCTGGTGTCCTCCTCCAATCGAGATGGATTTAAAGGGCTGATCTGTCCCTATATGGAGCCATGAAGTGCCCTGTAATACACACGAATCTACAAACCTTAAGAACTCTTGATTCTGCTTAGTAAGTTCAAGCCAAAAAATGGGTTGCAAAGGGGAAAAAAAAAAAAATTAAATAAACTGGTATTTTTTACTCTCTCTCCGATATTTTCCCCCAAATTTTCTTCCTTAATCAAGTCGTATCCAATTACCCTGATTGCATTACGCTTCACCTCTACCGATACAACCCTCCGCTGCTGACTGAGGAGCTTCAAGACTGACACACGCCCCCTCTGACACGTGTGCAGTAGTCGACTGTATCTGTTCACCTGCACGAGGCGAGTTCATATGCGGATCAGCCTTGTGTACGGAGAGCCACACCCTGATCAGCATTATTCCTCGACTCTGTACAGACGCCATCAATCCGCCAGCAGAGGTCGTAATTGCATCAGTTATGATGAGTCCCTATGTGGCTCCCCACCCAGTATGGACAACAGTCAATCGTTGTTCATGTAGACACCCAGCCCACAAATCGTGGTATAGAATATTAGTGTCCTCACCGCCGGATTCTGTGCAGTGGCCTCCAGACGACACAACACGTCTCCTTTCTCGCTGATGGCCCACACTGGTACCTGCTCCAGGCTGCTCTGTGCCAGACAGGGCAGGATAGTAACGTCAATCACAGGAATGGGCGGAACTTTTTGCCAGGGACCTGCCAAAGTAATCTTACACTTCCTGAGGAGCAGAAGAAGCAAATGTGCTTTTAATTCAACAGGCTCGAATTTCACACTTAAAACACACTTAGAAAGGATGGTTTTGTTTTACCTGACCCATCGTCTTCGTCTCACGAAATCCTTCATGGTCTTATAACCATGAAATGTCCTGTATAATACGGACACATGAAATTTAGGTCATATTAGACAATCATGTATTTAGGCATGTGGAACGTAGGGCTTAATAACAATTGTGTAGCTCTGACCGACTTCTACAGTCGAACAAATAAAAACAAAAGGAATTTAATATGCCACCATACCCCCAAAGAAGGCAACAACATGTAGAAACCAGGTGAAAAAAATAAATACACCCTATAATGCAATATCAGAAAACCCAGTGAGAGTTCCCGGGTTCAAATCCCGGACGAGCCCCCACCGTAAATGTTACGACCCAGTCTAGGGGGACGACCCAGTCTTATTTTAAACACATTATAAGGAGAACCAATTCATGAGTTGAAGGTAAAAGAAGAGGACATCCACCAGCAATATGGATGTACGATCAGAAGAACAATGAACAAGCCATTAAGAAGCCTACAATGCTCAGGTGGTGCAGTAATAAAACACGCACCACACCAGAGCTGACACCTCAAAGTCGTTGGTTCGAATCTCATCTCTACCGGCAGGCTGAGCGCCTACACGAACAACGATTGGCTTGTTGTTTCTCATAACCGATAAGGAATGAAGCAATTACGACCTCTGCTGGCTTATTCATGGCGCCTCCCCAATGCCCAGGGATAATGTATGATCAGGACAAAGCTGATCCACATATGAACTCGCCTCATGCAGATAAAAAGATGCCGTCGGAGGGGCAGTGCGTTAGTCACGGCTCACCTCGGTCAGAGTGGAGGTCAGCATCAGTAATGCAATCAGGTAATTGGATACGACTAGATTGGGAGTCGCCAGGAGTCAGGATCTACTTGATGGCACTTGATTTCAGTTTATTTGTCTCACAAATATTTTGGTATAAAGTTAAGTTCATTGGTGCCTCAATGATGTTAACTTTCTCAGGTCCTGTTCTGCAAAACAAGCCCAAATCTTCACCCAATCCAACCAATTACAGTGGTTTTCACACTAATCTTGTGCATTTGATTAGTAACACCTGGCTGCTAATTACTCTCTCAATGATTGTACAGGTAGAAAGGATGTACTTATTGCAAAAAGGCATACACTGGAAAATCTGCAGCATACTGCCACCCCTCTTTATCAGTCCCTCCTGGAGTGCTGTAGTCTACAGCCCAGTCGGATACCTGTACAGATGGTCACAAGATATACACAATAAGTGATGAGTGACCATTGTGTAACACTGTTGCATGGTTGTGAATCATAAATAAAGCATTTTAAAAAGCACGGATTCGAATCAGTGCATCAGTCTTAATATTTATGACATGGCAAAACAATTTAAAACATTGAGTATATGGCAAATGTTGGACAGTAGAGTCACAGCAGTTGGGTATGGCATCAGTCTGACACACTAGCACACCACTGTGGAGCGTATATATATATATATATACTGTATATACAGGTCCTTCTCAAAAAATTAGCATATTGTGATAAAGTTCATTATTTTCCATAATGTAATGATACAAATTAAACTTTCATATATTTTAGATTCATTGCACACCAACTGAAATATTTCAGGTCTTTTATTGTTTTAATACTGATGATTTTGGCATACAGCTCATGAAAACCCAAAATTCCTATCTCAAAAAATTAGCATATCATGAAAAGGTTCTCTAAACGAGCTATTAACCTAATCATCTGAATCAACGAATTAACTCTAAACACCTGCAAAAGATTCCTGAGGCTTTTAAAAACTCCCAGCCTGGTTCATTACTCAAAACTGCAATCATGGGTAAGACTGCCGACCTGACTGCTGTCCAGAAGGCCATCATTGACACCCTCAAGCAAGAGGGTAAGACACAGAAAGAAATTTCTGAACGAATAGGCTGTTCCCAGAGTGCTGTATCAAGGCACCTCAGTGGGAAGTCTGTGGGAAGGAAAAAGTGTGGCAGAAAACGCTGCACAACGAGAAGAGGTGACCGGACCCTGAGGAAGATTGTGGAGAAGGGCCGATTCCAGACCTTGGGGGACCTGCGGAAGCAGTGGACTGAGTCTGGAGTAGAAACATCCAGAGCCACCGTGCACAGGCGTGTGCAGGAAATGGGCTACAGGTGCCGCATTCCCCAGGTCAAGCCACTTTTGAACCAGAAACAGCGGCAGAAGCGCCTGACCTGGGCTACAGAGAAGCAGCACTGGACTGTTGCTCAGTGGTCCAAAGTACTGTTTTCGGATGAAAGCAAATTTTGCATGTCATTCGGAAATCAAGGTGCCAGAGTCTGGAGGAAGACTAAGTACCCACAGTCAGTGATGGTCTGGGGTGCCATGTCAGCTGCTGGTGTTGGTCCACTGTGTTTTATCAAGGGCAGGGTCAATGCAGCTAGCTATCAGGAGATTTTGGAGCACTTCATGCTTCCATCTGCTGAAAAGCTTTATGGAGATGAAGATTTCATTTTTCAGCACGACCTGGCACCTGCTCACAGTGCCAAAACCACTGGTGAATGGTTTACTGACCATGGTATTACTGTGCTCAATTGGCCTGCCAACTCTCCTGACCTGAACCCCATAGAGAATCTGTGGGATATTGTGAAGAGAAAGTTGAGAGACACAAGACCCAACACTCTGGATGAGCTTAAGGCCGCTATCGAAGCATCCTGGGCCTCCATAACACCTCAGCAGTGCCACAGGCTGATTGCCTTCTTGCCACACCGCATTGAAGCAGTCATTTCTGCAAAAGGATTCCCGACCAAGTATTGAGTGCATAACTGAACATAATTATTTGAAGGTTGACTTTTTTTGTATTAAAAACACTTTTCTTTTATTGGTCGGATGAAATATGCTAATTTTTTGAGATAGGAATTTTGGGTTTTCATGAGCTGTATGCCAAAATCATCAGTATTAAAACAATAAAAGACCTGAAATATTTCAGTTGGTGTGCAATGAATCTAAAATATATGAAAGTAAAATTTTTATCATTACATTATGGAAAATAATGAACTTTATCACAATATGCTAATTTTTTGAGAAGGACCTGTATATATATATATATATATATATATATATATATATATATATATATATATATATATGGGTCATGGCGGTCATGCTGTTTACTCTGCTTACGCACGACTGTACAGCAATGCACAGCTCGAATTCCATCGTTAAGTTTGCAGACGACACAACTGTGGTGGGACTCATCAGCAACAACAATGAGTCAGCGTACAGAGAGGAGATACAACATCTAACGGACTGGTGCCAAGTCAACAACCTGTCTCTGAACGTGGATAAAACCAAAGAGATGGTCATTGACTTTAGAAAGACACTAAGGGACCACTCCCCACTGCACATCGACGGCTCATCTGTTGAGATCGTCAAGAGCACCAAATTTCTCGGTGTTCATCTGGAGGAGAATCTCACCTGGACCCTCAACACCAGTTCCATCAGCAAGAAAGCCCAGCAGCGTCTCTACTTTTTGAGAAGACTGAGGAAAGCTCATCTGCCACCCCCCATTCTCACCACGTTCTACAGAGGAACAATCGAGAGCATCCTGAGCGGCTGCATCACTGTCTGGTTCGGAAATTGTACTGCGTCGGACCGCAGGACTCTACAGCGAGTAGTGAGGACAGCTGAAAAGATCATCGGGGTCGCTCTTCCATCTCTCACGGACATTTTTAACACCCGCTGCATCCGCAAAGCTCTCAGCATTGTAGACGATCCAACCCATCCATCACATGGACTTTTTACTCTGCTCCCGTCTGGGAGACGATACCGCAGCATCCGGACCAACACAACCAGACTGTGTAACAGTTTTATCCCTCAGGCAATCAGACTCCTCAACTCAGTACTGTAACAATTTCAATTTTCTGCTGCCACACACTGAACTGTATTGACTATGTTACTTGCATTTTTTGCACACCTCCTGGAACTGCACAAGTAATTTCTGCACCTTACTTGTATTTTTGCACCTTATTTACTTTTTAGGCACCTTATCGGCATTGCCAATTTTTACGCTGCTAATGTACATGTCACTACCTCATGAACCATTGTACCATCTATTCACCATCATGTACTAACACTTGTCTTTAGTCCTGTCTTCTAATTACTTATTTATATTAGGGATAATTAGGAATATCTTTTGTAGTTATTTATTATAGGATTTTTTGTATTTATTGTTGTATTTACAGTGTTTTGTACTGTCTTGCACTTTTTGTACCGTGTTACACCGTGATCCTAGAGGAACGCTGTTTCGTTTCAATATGTACTTGTATGTAGCTGAAATGACAATAAAACCTCTCTGACTCTGACTCTGACTCAAGGCTCAATGCACTATGGGGAAAAAGGCAAGCCGGCGGAGGCAGTGTGATGCTTTGGGCAATGTTCGGCTGGGAAACCTTGGGTCGTGCCATCCATGTGGATGCTACTTTGACAGGTACCACCTACATAAGCATGTACTCTTACATGAAAGCGGTATTCCCTGATGGCTGTGGCCTCTTTCAGCAGGATAATGCGCCCTGCCACAAAGCAAAAATGCTTCAGGAATGGTTTGAGGAGCACAACAATGAGTTTGAGGTGTTGACTTGGCCTCCAAATTCCCCAGATCTCAATCCAATCGAGCATCTGTGGGATGTGCTGGACAAACAAGTCCGATCCATGGCGGCCCCACCTCACAACTTACAGGAGTTAAAGGATGTGCTGCTAACATCTTGGTGCCAGATACCACAGCACACCTTCAGGATTCCAGTGCCTGAGTCCATGCCTCGAAGGGTCAGGGCTGTTTTGGCAGCAAAAGTGGCACCAACACAATATTAGGAAGGTGGTTATAATGTTATGCCTGATATATATATATATATTCTATTTTTTACTATTTATAAATTGCCATTGTTATTTCATATTGATAGTGAACCTCCTTTTTTTGTTCAATGTAGTACAGGTTCCTCCTTTTACGATCACAACATTCAGAGCACCTACCCATATCCACTCTGGTGAAGGAGGTTTGGTGTTCTCCTTGGTGCATTCCTTGAACCCAAGTTGATCACTCCACATGTAGCGGTCGGTGGGGAGCCCCCTGAGGAGGAGAACAAGTAAAGTTCTCAGGATAAAAGCTGGTGTACAGACAAAAAAATAAATAAACAAAACTCTTGACTTACTTATTTGTATATCCTGTGACAGGATTCCATCGCTGGTTCTCGTAAATGTAGACATTCCTGACGTCCGACACTGTGTGCTTACATGCTTCGTTATCTAAATGTAACAATTTAAAACAATAAAACATTAATAGTGACTAGCAGGTCATTACTAGTGCTGATGGTGTTTCCACAGCAAGCCTTAGCAAAGCTTTAAACTAGCTCTAACAACACAGTTTATTCTTAAGTTTTTACCCTGGGTTTGGTTTTCCCTGCAGCCCCCTGTGTAGACCCAAGCGGTATGATCATAGCCGACACCCCATACCACACCCAGACTGTTAGACTCCACACATTGTAGGTGACCAGGGACCTGACGCCAGAACCTGAGCCCATATACACACACAAATACACAGCCACCATCATGCCATGCAACACCAGTTAAAGCAAGACAGCTATCAGCTATCACACACACACACACACTACAGATGCACCAATTTAACACTAGACATTGATAGTGGGCCCAATCAACCTAAAGCATTCACGGAGCTCTTTATTAGGTACACCTATCTACTATGTACATTCATTAATATATTGTATAGGCTAGACCTACCATACAGATGTGGGTATACAATCTGTACTGACTGTAGCCTGTTTCTCTGTACCCCATTTATCAACGAACATGGCAATGTCATGGTTGTGTGTATTGTACTAGCATAGGTGTATCAGCTGCAGCAGTGTTGTTAAGATTTTTGAACATCTCATTGTCAGTGTAGGAAGGAGAATAGTGCTCCAACCAAAATATAAAGCCAAAGGCATCCTGGGAACAGAAAGTATCCACTGATTAACACACATTGTGCACTGAAAATGTGTTCCTAATAAAGAGGCCATTAAGTTTAAGCATTACTTAAAAAGTCCCATTAATACTGCTGTACCTGATCCAACACCCAAACATCATCTGGTCAGTTGGAGTCCTGTCAGTGGAGGGCCGCTTCCAGTTAATGACTGGGGTACGGGAGGTGACTAGAGATTCAGGGTTTGAATTTCAGTGGTGCCATCGGCCGACCAAGCATCTACGCAGACATAACTGGCTATGTCTGATGGGGGGAATGGCCAAAGCTCTGGAGAAAAGGCTGAAAAACACTTCCAGCATTTAATCATGCCATTGCAAAGATGATGTGGTCCTTGTTGGCTTGGCTCAAAATACTATTTTAAACAATGTTCTATAAAATACATGTAAACTGGTTAAGTATATTTAACCCTGTAGGTTTGGTGTAGGCTTGGTGACTGTACAGATACCAGGATTACATCAGTACTGTCCGTCAACCAATCCTTCCTTCCATCCTTCTATAAACCAAAAGCATGCAAGCATACAACATAAGGAGGCATTGAGCAGATTCAAAAACATGATAGCCCATATGAACAGCATGCAGCAAGCATACAGCAAGAAATAATACAAATATAAACATGTCTTACATCTGTTCACATGGTAAATATTGAGCCGGTGCTTCCAGGTTGGGCAAAGGTTCGTGCACCATGATGTCCCCTTTGGAGATGACGGCCCACAGGGCTTGTTTAGAGGGAGGACCCTGGAGAGCCCTGGCCTCACAGCAACACTTATTTAAGAGTGAGAGCTACAGGAAAAAAAACACAAGTATCTCACTAATGTACCAGGCTTAGTGCCACCCTGCTGCCAACAAGGTGATCGCATGGAGACAGAACATGTTTATAACCATATCATGAACCGTATCATTAATATTATAGTTCTAGGTTTTATACGAGTAAAAAACGCTTTAATAATGAATGGGTTTAAATAAAAATAATAATTAGTAAACTGTAGTTAACTGTCTTTTGCTCCTGGGGACCCGATTGCATCCGAGGAGGGTATATTTGCCAGCCACAGTGCATGCACACTCCACCTCCTTTCTTATTCGCTCATACTTCAGTGGATTCAGGGAGGCATACACTGATCTCAGCATTCCTCCAATTCTGTACAGGTGCCTTGGGCTAATAAACAGGGTCCTTAAGCAGCCTCAAAGACCCCATTTCCATTTTTTTTTTATGTCAGGTCTTTTCCCAACCTGCAGTCTAGCGGCCAATTTTGTCTGTTGCAGGCACAGCCAACTGTCCCAGCTAAGTGGCACCCAGCCGACCGGTAGAAAAGCTCAGATTTTAATTTGGAGAGTTCAAAATTCCAGCACTGGTGCACCAGCAGAATACCTCACTGTGCCACCTGGGCGCTTGCATTTTAGTTTCAATACATTTTTACTGGTAATATAGCAGCATCAATACTTAATAAATCGTGCATGCAAGTGATTCACCTGTTTATATAGGGTGTCCCAAAAGTCACGCAAGATTTGAATTTGGCGCCATTTGTGCGGTAAAGTGTTGCCAACGAAAAAAAAAAGACAGAGTGACAGCTCACAGTTCAGGGTTATTAAAAATGGAGCGCTACGCGAAAGAACAACGCGTTTTCATTGTTGAGCAATATTTTAAAAATAATGAAGGTTTGGCAGCTACAGTTCGCAATTTTCGTACAAAATATGGTCAGAATAGTGATTTAACTTCATCAACTGTGAAGAGATTAATTAAAAAATTCAGGGAGACTGGATCAATTAGTGATCTTAGACACTCTGGCCGTCCTTCAACAAGTCGTTCAACACAAAACATCGAAGCAGTTCGTGAGAGTGTTGCTGACAGTCCAGGAATTCGGCACCGTGGTCAAGAATTGAACATTTCCAGAAGCTCTCTACAGCGTATTCTCACGAAAGATTTGCATCTTCATGCTTACAAAGTTCAACTGAGTCAAGAACTGAAGCCTACTGACAACGCACAGCGAAGAGAGTTCGTTGAATGGATTTTGGAACAACAACAAGTGGATGCCGATTTTTCGAACAAAGTCATCTTAAGCGATGAGGCTCATTTTCATCTTGATGGCTTCATTAATCATCAAAATTGTCGCTTTTGGGGTTCAGAAAATCCACGACTGATTGTTGAGAAACAAATGCATCCACAACGTGTCACTGTTTGGTGCGGATTTTGGGCTGGAGGCATCATCGGACCATTCTTCTTCGAAAATGCGGCTGGTCAGGCAATAACAGTTAATGGTGCTCGCTATTGCGACATGATAATCCAGCTTTTTGTGCCTAAATTGCAAGATATGGATGTGGACGACATGTGCTTTCAACAAGACGGTGCCACATGCCATACAGCCCGAGAAACAATTCAATTACTGCATGAGTCATTTCCTGGTCGTGTAATTTCCCGTTTTGGTGATCAGAATTGGCCGCCCAGATCATGCGATTTAACGTCGTTGGACTTTTTTCTTTGGAGTTTTTTGAAGTCTATGGTTTATGCCATCAAGCCCACGACCACCCACGCCTTGAAGGAGGAAATTGAGCGCTGTATCAACGAAATTCAGCCACATTTATGCAAAACGGTCATGGAAAATTTCGACAGAAGAGTGCGTATGTGCCAGCAAAGCCGTGGAGGCCATTTACCCGATATGCTATTCCATACATAACCCTATACTGTATACTTTATGAATCAATTAAAAATTTAAAATTTTTAATTAAAAACCTGTGTTCTCTATCAAAATTACTTCTTGTGTGAATTTTGGGACACCCTTTATATAACCAGATACAGTTGTGGTCCTTAATGCCACCTTTGTGTCATTAGAATATAACAACACCATGTCCAAATTCATATAAAAACTTAAAGAAACATAGTATATGGCAGGTACAGGATTAAAGGCATTTCTTAGCCTTTCTTGGGTACTTTTGGATGCATTTGGGCATTATCCTGTGATAGGACACATTTAGTTTGCTTCAGACCTTGTTTTGAATCGCACTTATGAGCACATTTTGTGCTCTAATAAGGCTCTGTTTTCATTATTTCCCAGTTCTAGAGGCAGCAAAGCAGCCCCACAACATTATGGATCCTTTATCATGTTTTACCATGTTTAGGTAGAGTGCACTTTTCTTTCTTTTTATGTTGGTATACATTACCAAAGAGCTCAAGTTTTATTTCATCTGTTTATAGAACACTGTACCAGAAGAATTTGAGGTTTGTCTTTGTAAGCTTGGGCAAAATTCAGCCATTCTTTTTCCTTAGGCAATGGGGTCATAGACCTTTATTTCAGGTAATATTTTACATGGTGTACTTAAAATACAGGTGTGCCAATAATGTTGACCACAACTGAGTGACAATGTGTCTAAAACACTTAATTTTAAAACGTCCGAGTTCTGAAGTTACTTGATTTTAAACGTTAATATAAACACACTGTTGGACCCGTTTACTGTCCTGTCATACTGGGTCGATGTAAGCATTTGGCAGTGTGGCAACATTACCCAGTTCTCCATATCTTGCTGGGACTCTGTAGCTAGACGAACAGGCCATCTCTGCCTCGTCCTCTCAGCAGTATACACAGCAAGCGCGTATAAAGAATCCGACTGTTCCGGAACAAGAGCGGTCACTCCGCTTATCACGGCATGCAGGTACTGAGCAAAAAGGGTAAATGGGCGGGAAAAGGTCAAGTTAATTTAGTATTTTGGTCAGCTGCTGTTGTGATATACAATATACTGTATGTAGAAATCATTCAGACCCCTTGAATTGAGTATACTTTATACTGGGGATTTGAGAATGTGTGTACTGCTCACCTTTCTTTCCTGGTTGTGTGTATAGGAAATATAAAGGATGTCATTATTGGGTGCTGCTCCGCCCCTGACTTGCTCCAGGATCACACACACCTCGTCCCACTGATGGGGTGTCCAGTCTCTCCACCAGTACATTGTACCTTTTTTCACCCTGACAGACTGACACACACACAGACACACATCTTTTCACCAGCCAGTGTCAACACGTACAGAGAAACGCTATGCTCTGTGTTTGTGCAGTACCCGTTCCATAGAGTCCTCTTTTTCTTGCATTTTTGTCTTTGCTGGTTGGTCCTGAGAACCTGTGACATTAAGCACAGGAGTGATGGAGGGAGACAGAGGCCCTGCATCTGGGTAGAAGATAACAAACAAGATAGTTGAATGGATTTGGTTGCAAGGGCCAAACAGTGACTAAACTACTGAGCCAGAACTTTAACCTTCTGGTGAACTAGCCCAAAGCTCCACCCACCAGGCTAACACGTCCCTATTTAGAAATTTGATGGAATTTTAAGTTGTTTTATATTTTAGCTGCTTCCCCCACAAGCATGATGCTACCACCACCATGTTTCACATAGGAAAGGTATTAGTCAGGTGATGTGCAGTGCCTGTTTTATTTATCCGACATAATGCCTATCTAATCAGACCGCAGAATTTTTTTCCTCATGCTGCCATGCCATTCATCAAATTACAAGCAAATGACCCGTGGGCCGTAGTTTGGACATCCTTGCCCAAAACCATATACTGTACCTCGTATTTCCATCCAGCTGATGTGAGAGCCGGTGTCTATCTCACACTGTCCTGCAGCGATCCAGGCCCACGGAGGCCGCTCCTCCTGTAGCACGGATTCCCCCATGGGATAGACAGCCACTGGTCTCTGCGCAGCGCCGGCTGGAAGAGCGTTCATCTCTGCCAGGTCCACGTTACTCCACGGTAACTCGCCGGATCTCGATCGAGTAGAAGGAAGCACAGAATTCTGAGAAGGCCCGGCCTCCTTTGAGTCCTCCTGATCCACTTCAGGTGTGGGTGTGTTGCGTTCAGCCACCAAGGCGGAGATAAAGCTGTCGCTGGTGACCCGGGAGAGAGAACCCTTGTCCAAATCATCACAGCCTAGTACCGAGCCCCGATGTGGTGACGCTGGTTCAGCGTCGATGAGGGAAGCGGCACTGTGCAGAATAAAGCCAAAGTGGGACTGAGATTAAAATGACACTAGAGAAGAAATAAATTGTGTGAAATTAGCCAGTTCCTTACCCGGCCCTGTGGGTAGTTTCAGTGTCCAAGTGGGCACGAACAGGGACCCAGGCTCTCCCTGTGACCTCAGTGTTAGTTACTCCGTAGCGGAAATAGAGAGTCCTGTCCTCACTGCCAATCCCCCACACCTAAATCAAATGATACAAAAATATTTATATGTAAATACACCATATGGCCAAAAGTATCTGGACACATGACCATGAGAAAACCAATGGTATTAAAATAGAGTGACCTATATGTGATCTTGTCAGTTTTTTGCCCATTCAGTCAAAGGAGCATTGGTATGGCTGGGCACTGATGTTGGCCAAGAAGGCCTCAATTGATGTCCCATTAATGCCAAAGGACCTTCCCTAAACTGTTGCTGCAAACATGTAATTACCTTTATATAACTGGTTTGTTACACCTGTTACCAATAGTTGCTGCTGAAAAACATGATTTGAACATCTATCTATCTATCTATCTATCTATCTATCTATCTATCTATCTATCTATCTATCTATCTATCTATCTATCTTCATGTCTGTCTGTCTGTCTATCTATCTTTATGTCTGTCTGTCTGTCTGTCTATCTAGCTATATCTATGTCTATTTGTATATCTATCTATCTGTCTTTCTGTCTGTCTGTCTATGTATATATGTATGTATCTATCTATATATCTATCTATAACTTCCTATATATCTTTAACTGTCTATCTATCTGTCTGTCTGCCTGTCTACCCACCTACCTGCCTGGCTGTCTCTATGTATG
Organism: Trichomycterus rosablanca; assembly: GCF_030014385.1. Classification (NCBI taxonomy): domain Eukaryota; kingdom Metazoa; phylum Chordata; class Actinopteri; order Siluriformes; family Trichomycteridae; genus Trichomycterus; species Trichomycterus rosablanca. Next base: position 14,243,591 of record NC_086009.1, on the reverse strand, counting down.
TCTATCTATGTGTTTGTCTGTCTATCTAACTCTTTATGTCTATCTATCTATCTATCTGTCTGTCTGTCTGTCTGTCTGTCTGTCTGTCTAAAGCTTTAAACTTTAATAGTCATAGACCACCACTTGCTGACCAGTAAACATAGAGCCAGAGCAAATTTAGGTCAGTACAGAAGCATCATATCAAATACAGTCTAGACTTGCAGTATCCTGTATCTGTTTTCAACAGGGCAGAATGACAACATGCAGTACACTAGTTTGTCATTTTTAAAATTAAGTTTGATATTATGGTACATTACTATGATTACTATGATATTTTTTGCAAAAATACAATCTTATTTTCATAAAAAAATATATATATATTATTTGTGAAAATCAGTGACATTGCTGTAAAGTACATTCTACATTCTCTATATCTTGATGTTATTTTGTGTTCACGTTTTTAACCTGCTGACTCAGTTCTGAGACATTACGCCCAATTAACCCAATTCAAAGCAAGACATTTGTTAACTCTGCATGTGAACCCTAAGCTGATCCAAGGCTGCTGGGAATAAAATGTGAAATATGGGCATGTGGTGCAGAGCCAACCCCAAATTAGCTATGCTCCCATATGGCTGTCCAGGGGTGAGAGTATAGAAGGAGTATATATTTGGCTTGGATAAGCTGTGTGCAGCGGCCTGAGGAACCGAGTCTATGGCTTAAGTTACACAGAGCTAGGCGAAGGAGGGCAGGGAGGGGGTTGCATCGCTAGCGATGAGGCTCAGCAGTTCCAGCACTTTAGCAAATAGTGACATCAGTGCAGTAACAGAAGCAGGGGGTCTGAGATGGAAGACGGAACTTTATGTGTCCAGTTAATGCAGATGTTTGTTGGTGACAGAAAGACTCAATGCTGCATGTGCATGTGGCCAAAAATGTAAAGTTAATTTGTGTGACATGTAGCATATGGGCTCTAAATTCCTATCCTAAAACCATTTCTATCCACTTTTCTGTGCCTTACCTGGTCTTTTGGCCCAACGCTGATCATCACCATCTCTCCACTAATACCAATCCAGTCTAAGCCAGTGGCGTTATGAGAGTTCACACCTCTTCGGAACCATACCTGTAACGTACACAGACATGGCAATAACATGCACAAGGCATTATGCTTTACATCAATTTAACATACACCTTGGAAATACCATCCTACTCTTTCAAAGAAGCAAAAGAACACCCTGGTAAACACACCATTACACACTGTAAGATAAAGTGTGTTAAAGTGGTGGCTACTTGACTATTACTTGACTATTACTTGAGTATTACTTGAGTATTACTTGACTATATGAGGGTTTATGATCCACTCTTTCCAAGTTGCCACTGCTGGGCCTTTGAGCAAGTATCTATGCAGAAACTTGAACTATCCTCTGTTGATACACAGTGTGTCTTTTATCAGTGAACACTTTATTTCTTTATATTTTTGGCTGGAGTGCTATACTCCTTCCACCATTTACACCAACGTGTTTTAAAATCCCAACACTGCTGCACCTGATACTCCAATAGCAAACTGTGACTCTTAAACCTTGGACCACTGCCCAGATCGGTCAATTTAACTGTCATTTGAAATTGGTCTGAGATGTTATCGCTGACCTGATGTTCTTTTTACCCACATCAGAGGGAACAAAGAAGCTTCTTTGATCGAACCCTTCGTATTCCAATACAAATTGAATAAGCAGGTATAAACAATTTATTGCCCTGATGGTTTGCCACTGTGATACACTCATATATGCTGAAAATAGTCCACCACCAAAACAATATTTGTGTCCTGTCTGTGTCCTTTAGGGTCAATTTTAATTGATAGATGGTGTAGAGAGGGGTGACAAGGTGTACACAAGGGCCTTGGATACATCCCCAGACTTAGCCAAATCAATTGTTAACAACGCTCGGGCACCCGAGCGCCCATCTTTAGAATGCTTTTGTAAGTAATTTATACATATACAGATGTTTAGTACACAAAATTCTTTCTTTGCGTATCCCAGCTTGTTTGGAAACTGGGGTCAGAGCACAGGGTCAGCCATTGTACGGCGCCCCTGAAGCAGACAGGGTCAAGGGCCTTGCTCAAGGGCCCAACTGTGGCTGCATGGCAGAGCTGGGATTTTAACTATCAAACTTTCAACTGATAGCCCAAAGTTCTACCCACTGGGCTACCACTGTCCCTGGTATGCTTGTTAAATACATAGTTCTCAAAAATGTACAGTACATCCAAAATGACAATATGAATATAAAAAAGTCCTAGCATATATGTACATCAGAGTGTATGGGGAAAAAATCTTACTTTATTGTCCCTGGTGACTGCCCAAACCACACAAACCCCCACTGCTACATGGATGGCTCTTGTTTTGTTTGGAGGCTCAACCATCACCCATGATACACCTATAAAATAGCAAATAGAATTCAAAATTACATACATTGTCCTTTATGAGACTTTGCCACTCAAGTTGTGTCTCAGCACTTAACGCTCTAAATTCCTAATCTGCCACACTGTCACTAATGGGCCCTTACGCAAGGCTCAGTTCAAATAAACTTTGGTCATCCGCTGAAAGAATCAATACAATCTAAAATGTACTAAAATGTGTCAATCTAACCAAATATTTTAACTTGTTTTATCAGCGATACCAGACCTTTTGGGCATTGCTTGCTTATGCCTGTTCTGACGAGCAGCTGTCCATCCCAGAGCACGGCCCACAGCAGGTCACCAGGGCCGGCGCTCACCTGGGCTACTTCTGTAGGGAACGGTCCTGGAATGTGCTCCCACGCTGTCCCTTCTGGATTCTGCAGCTGAATACCTGAGCGGAACCATACCTGAATGTAGGCGAAGACATTACACTTTAATTTAGCGTCATTTATTGTTATTAGGTTAAGAATTAGAATGTACAGTCATGGCACTGCATCTCTTTTAAAAAATACACAAATTCTTCAAAAAATGGTTGCAATTATGGTTATTCTTTGCTTTGTTATTCTCATTTTAGTTTATTTCTTTTATTTCCACTGGAATACACACAGTTGGGAGAGAACACCTTCCAAATCTGAGACCTGGAGCATTTGGCAAAAGAAGAGTGGTCCAAAAGTCCAGTTACAGGAAGAGATAGATTTAAGTTGTTTCCCAATGGTGAGCTACCAAGTTTTAATTTTGTAGAGTTTTATGTGGAGTTAAATCAAAGGAAACAAATGGAAACAAACATGAATACCAATGCATTTGTGATTGCAACAGTTTTCTGGAAAAAGTGGTGAATGTTCTAAAAGAAGTGCAGGAATATAATGGGATGAAGTGTGCACTTGGGAGCAGGCAGATTTTGGACAATGCACTTCTGAAACAAACTATGAACTCAACCACTCACCTCACTGCCCCCTCATTGCCTCAAAAATATTACAATATTTTTGTTAAGTAAAATTAAAATAACCAAAACTGTGCATTAAGCATCAGCATATGCATATTTGTTGAGGGGGCCCAAAAATTATTTTTTGCACTGGGGCCCATGAGCTCCTAGTTACGCCACTGGTGTTGCATCTAGAAATGGTTCATATTATAAGCTCCTGTTTTTAGTGGCAGGGTTATGAACAGTAAAGATTCTCACTTTTGTCACATAATGTGAACAGACTTGTCATTTTCAATAACTGACTAAAAGATGGGTAGCTGTTAACAACTCTATATAAGGCATTGGCTGGCTTTCTAAAAAATAATTTAGATTTAATAATTTAATATAATTTTATGAATGTTTTTATTGGTAAACATGTTCTTGCAATATAAAAATGTGCATAACTGTTCAAATTTTGCTTAGTTATTAGTTTGCGATTAATTGCGATTAATTTGGTTCTTTAATCGCGATTAAAAAATTTAATCGCGTGACAGCCCTAATTTTAATACAACAACTAAGCTGCTATGTTTTATTTTATACTGTGGTTTGGGCAGACCTATTTGAGGATTGGTGGGCTAGCTGGTGGGCTAACTTTTGAAACCTGACATATTTACTAGAAGACGTTTTATGTTACATTTCCTTGAGTCTATCCTATATTAACTGAAACATGTTGTCACTGCATCACTTTAAACTTTATATACACCCTGCATATGAGCTAAATACTTATTTATAAATTATATTTAAAAGAGGATTTACATTTTTATTACATAGGTATCAAAGTAAGATAACTGTTACCAAAACTCTAACCTGTTCAGGTTAGATAAATGTAAAGCGAAGCTAATTGTGATGGCAGAGCTCTACCGACCTCTAGTGGTCTAATAAGAGATTTTAACATAAATCCGTGTTTACATACTGTACATACGGACCTGTGTAAAATGTATTTATTCATTTATTTATATGTAAATGGTTTATCATCATATGAATGACCTGTGTCACACTGAAGATTGTTAAATTAATTCATTTGTGAAATCTGCAGAACTCAAAGCCCACAGGTGTGTAAAACTATGCGTTCAATCTGATGCCACAATAGACGATTAAATGTAAGATTACATGTCAAAGGACGGGTTCAGTTGGTGAACAAACCTTGGGAGTTACATAGGCTTAATGTTTTTCAAATTTAGCTTTCTTAGTGAACGTAACATCTTATTTTTCTAAGCTAATTTGCAGGCCAGATTTCACTGGCGTCAAGTTTAGTTGATGTGTACCGTTCCAGTAAGGAAGGTACTTTACTTAAAATGATACTCAAATACAACTAAATGAAATTAAAAATGTATTTTTACAGGCTATGTGACTCTTTTTGTTAAGATAATTAGCTAAATACTGTATTACACTTAGTTATAAAGTCAATATTTAGGCATTTGGAACATTTCTGACAAATCACAGAGGTATTGATTTGTTGCTCCATTATTTTCCATTATTATCATGTACATTTATCATGTTTTACCACTGATTTGTCCTGGAAGAACTTGGTGCAATGCAGTAACACACCTCAGACAGGGGGCCAATCTATCATAGGGCCTCAGGCATCCCTTTTAGACATAGCCAATGTCTGTGTGTAGACGCTTTACTGGCTGATAGAACCTCTAAGGATTTGAACCCTGGATCCAAGCAGTAGTGGGCTAATGTAATTTAATCAGCTTTATCCTTCCCAGTTCACAGTTTAAGTGAAAATGAAGGTTCATTGTAGATTATTACATTGTTGTAAATAAATTTATAATGTAAAAAATCGCCGGCGGATCGTGATCCCATTATTGATTTGGCACAGTTATTACGCCAGATGCCCTTCCTGACACAACCCTCCCTAATTATCTGGGCTTGGGACCGACACTACAATGCACTGGTTTATGCATCGTAGTTGCTAGGTACCTATAGGACAATTCAGTGTCTCTGATTAGCCTGGCTGCATGTTTTTGGACTGTGGGAGGAAACCGGAGCTCCCGGAGGAAACCCACACAGACACGGGGAGAACATGCAAACTCAGCACAGAAAGGACCCGGACCGCCCCACCTGGGGATCGAACCCAGGACCTTCTTGCTGTGAGGCAACAGTGCTACCCACTTAGCCACCGTGCCGCACTTATAATGTAAAAAATGAATACAATAAACAAAATTTAGAGCGCTTGGGTGGCACAGCAGTAAATTACATTACATTTACTGCTGTGCCACCCAAGCGCTGAACGCCCACATGATGTTACAACAATGTAATAATCAACAATGTACCTTCATTTGAACTAAAACTGAACATTGAAAAGGATAAAGCTGATTAAACCTGATTAAATCTGAAATTTGGTTAAGTAAAAGCAGATATTTTTATGACAGCTGGATATATTAAGCTAGTTTAGTGGCCTTTAAATGTATCACTGAGGTTTAACATTAGTAAGCTTGGCAAACTGCATGTATTAATGTATAATGTACACTACAAGTGAACCCTTAAAGTCCTTTTAAGGTAGAAGAACTCTTACCTTTCCTTGTTGAGACACAGCCCACAGAGAGATAGGTTTGTCTGGTCGGTCACTCATCTCCCAGCCTCCACAGCTAATATCACCAAAAGGGTCTGGAGGAGGCTGACCCTTGTCTAAAGGCACCTAAGTCAATATAATTCATATGGAAAAAGCAGCTCAAGAGTCATATTTTAATATCTGCTTTTTATAATGGTTTATAAAAGTGTTAATTATTACATTGGTACGATGATGATATAAAAGATAGTACCAATGTTTTGCAAGGTTTGTGTTTCCTTATTGTTTTGGTGTATCAGATGGATGTTGAAAGATTATTAGTCAAGCAATTCAGATTTTCCATAACATAGGATTTTATTTTGCTGGAAAAACCCTTTATAAAATACCTCAAAGACTGGATTGTGAGTAGAAAAGAGAGTAGAAAAGAGGCTCTGTGAATGTGATAACATTGGGGAAAATAAACATCTTTATATATCTTGTTGGTGACCTTGAATGACAGTGGAAGATTCCATCGTTAACAGAGATTTCTCAGCTAGAACAAAAGAACTGGTCCAAATCAGACAGAACTGGGTTTTGGATGTCATACAAATCAATTGACGCATTTCTTATCACGTACACCATGTACACATCCAGTAACATTCTACTGATGCTGACTTCCACTACTGATTGAGGAGAGCCGTGACCAGGTTGCCATTTATGGCTGGTAGAGGAAACATTAATGCGCTCCAGGTGGAAGTGTTTCTATTTATCCTGGTTTATTCAGTCACAGATTTGCCGGCTCCTCAGTTGGCAACCTGCTCTCTCCTGAAACCGTGATGCTGGGCTTAATCTGGTTTTGGTTAACAGAGATTTCAGATCAGATAGAATCAGACAGAACTGGGTTTTGGATGTCATACAATGCAATTGACGCATTTCTTATCATGTACACCATGTACACATCCAGAAACATTCTATTGTAGCAGTATTGCTGGAATATTGGAACATGACTACTGGCCCTAACCATGCCCTAAGCATAGCTACATTTTCTAAGTAGTAACTGATTATGTATTAATACTTCTAGTGTAAATTATTTTTTTCTTTCACACCTTTTAGCCCACAAATGAAAGACAGTCACTTTGATGGTCTAATGCAAACAAAGAACAAGTCACATAGGAAATCTAAAGGGAATTATTTTGAGGGCAATGATTTATGATTTATAGATACATTTTTGCATTCACACCTGAACCAAGCTTTAGGGACATTATCAACAAACATGGTAGAAGGTGTCACCAAAAAATTGCCAACATGAATGAATGGTATATGGGAAAGTGGAAAGCTGGACTCGGATGGCATTGGAAACTCTGTGGGGGAAAAAAACTCTAAAAACATTGTGCAGTTTTCACTTTGTCATTATGAGTGATTAAGTATGCATTGATAGGTATTGATAAATCATTGTTTGCTTAATAAAGTGTGCAAAAAGTCAAGGGGCCTACATAGTTTTAAATCCACTGTATGAATCATGGTTGTTTAAAAATGCCAAAATAATAATTTATTACTTTATTGAAGTAGTCACCGCAGCTGTAGCTTGGCGGTTAGGGTGCTGGACTAGTAGACAAAAGGTCGGTGGTTCAAGCCCCACCACTGCCAGGTTGCCACTGTTGGGCCCTTGAGCAAGGCCCTTAACCCTCAATTGTTTAGATTGTATACTGTCACAGTACTGTAAGTCGCTTTGGATAAATGCGTCTGCTAAATGCTGAAAATGTAAATGTAAAAATGTAAAGTAAAAAATAGGAACTAAAATGTGCTGACCTTTATAAAGGTTATAAAAACAGCTACACATAACCTCTCTTAGAACAATAAAACAATCAGAACTGTAATGGAATAGAGAACTATGTTGTATCTTTTCCTCATGTACAGTGTGGACGATGGTTATAAAGAATAATTCCTCTAGCATTTTTAATAACCAGGTCTACAAATCTACACGCCATCTACACGCCTACAAAGTGTTTGGAAACAGAAGCAAAAACAGAAAGTGTTTTTTTCCATCTAATACATTTTAGTTAGTGACTGGATAATTGTTTTAATAGAATTTCTATTTCTCAAAAAATAATCTAACCCTTGTTCAAGGTAAGATTTTTTCCATATTTTAGTTAGAGATTAGCCGACTTTACCAGGAGTGCCAATAATCCTGGAGTCCATCTTAGAAACTAAGTCATTTTACCTTGGCCCATAATCCAAGTGCTTTATATCTCCTGTAGCGAAGCCATCGCCTGCGCCGGACACAAGAGTTCCATTTCTTCTCCTTGGTGAAGGTGGTAGGGAAGTCCACAGCATATTCCCAACCCTACAGGAGTAAACGTTATTTTATACACTAGCAGCAAAGACGTTAGATGTCATGACATTAGATGAACAGTCAGTTTCTTAACCCAAGTAATGGGTTAAGCTTTGACAAACGTGATTGACTTTTTCTGTCTTCAGGTGCCCATTTGGTGATTATCCTTCTGCAGTATGAGATTTTTCTCCACAAAGATCCAGTTTAGAGGGTATATAAAGTGGTACTTCTCCTTTATCAAGGTGTAGTTTACTCTTGTTAAATGCCCAATACGTCGATCGCAATCAACCAGTCGATTGCACAGTGCACTGGTAGATTGCAACCTTATTCAAACAGTCCAACATGATTGACATGAAATGTGGCCACCCGTTCTTTAGTCCATTTATGACTGGTAGAGGAAGCATTAAGGCATCTTCTTAACTAACACCTCACCAGCACCTCGTTAAGCATTCATTTGCTCCAGGTGGAAGTGTTTCTATTCACCTATAAGGCACTCCATGGTTTGGGTCCTGTTTATCTTTCAGACCTCCTAAAATTCTACAATCCCTCCCGTAACCTAAGGTCATCAGATGCCAGTCTGGTTTTCTGCCTGTGCAAATGCCAGCATTCAACATGAATCTTTTTCACTCACCCCTGTGGCCGTAGACTCTCTTCCACAGCTCTCATCATCCACGTACCAGTCTCCTTCCCATTCCCAGTTCTCGGATGGCAGGTGGAAGCTGTGCAGAGGCTGAGGGTTCATTCCCCACTCATCCGTCCATGGCCAGCGATCTGTGGGCAGCAGTGTGTCTGTGTATCCCTCCACTGGGTTCCATCTCTAATAGACAGTCATTTACATACACATACACACACCCAAACAAATTTTAACAGCTCTGAATAATGCAGATGTGATAAACAGCTTGGCTGCAGTGTAATTTACCTGGTTTTCATAAGTTTCCTCTTGATGATGTATGACTTCATCACTAGGGAGAACATTAAGGTAAACCTGCTGATCGAAGCCAATAGCCCAGCAGCACTGATCTGAAGCAGTAACACGTTTCAGCTCCACTTGATTCTCCTCACATCGCTCCCAGCGTCCTCGCTCGGCAAACAGGTGGAACACCCTTCCATACACATCTACTGCCCACAACACAGAACCTGGCATGGTGGGAAGAACTACAAAGAACAGCAACAAACATTTTTGGTCAAATATTAATATAAAAACAATGCCTTCAATGTTATGCTTTCTATATTTTAAATTAATCTTTTACATTAAACGTAACAGGCACACTACTACCATCAAACTATCAGACCATCGAACTACCACCTATAATTTTGAATTATTTTGAGTGTGTTTCAGGCATCAAATTCAAATTTGTTTATACTGTATGTACAAAATAAAATGAGTTAATCAACCAAAACCTTTTTTTGCATCTTTTTTTGCATTTTTTTTGCAATTTTCCTTCCAATCTAGTCGTATCCAATTACCTGACTGCATTGCGCTTCCTCTCTACTGATGCTGATCTCCACTTCTGATTGAGGAGAGTGAGACTGACACACGCCCCCTCCGACACGTGTGCAGCAGCTGACTGCATCTTTTCTCCTGCACGAGATGCGGATCAGCCTTGTGTATGAAGAGTCACACCCTGATCAACTCTGGTCAACAGGCACCATCAACCAGCCAGCAGAGGTCATAATTGCATTGTAATGCAGTTATGAGGTAGTTGTTGGTGTAGCCCCCCCAGCCCAGCCGGAAACATGTGTGGAATAAGTAAACACCATAAGTTTAAGTTACTCCATTGACAGGGGTACAGTAGTACCTAGTAACTCAACGTCCCCTAAAATCAAAATCTTTAAAACTCAACGCCCTTCTTCAAGTAATTTGTACCCTTAAACTTAACATTTCCCTTAAACTCAACATGTTTAGCTTTTTTTAATTTAAAAAATTGATTCATTTAATTTTTAATTAACAGTGAACAGCTGCTTTGTTCAGCGCTTCGCTTTAGCGGTGCAGTAAAATGTAATCAAAGTGCGAATATGAGACGAATCTGCATTTGTGTGGAATAACCATCAAATTCACTCTAAAAGCTCCACATGTATCTGTGTTTAGCTGGATTTTTCTTCTGTTTCACTTTTAAACTTGTGTTAAAGCTCGGGGTGCTGAGAGATTGTAACAATCAGCTTTTCAGAGAGAGTCTAGAACACTTATCGTTAAAAAAAAAAACCTCAATGGGACTTAATGTATTAAAAGAACGACACAGGAACACTAAACCTCCTTTAATTATTACTGCTCATAAGGTCTCTCTACTAATGAAATTCCTTGCTTGTTTTAGTACAATAATTCGGGTTAAGATTTGTGCATTTGTGCACAGCAGGTTTTTAAGTGAATGCACCTTTACTGAATGGAATATAATATTCCAAGCATCTCCACGATTAAGAAGCATGAGGAAAGCCGTTCAGGTGGCGCAGCGGTAAAACACACTCTGTTCACCAGAGCTGAGATCTCGAATACATCGTATCGAATCTCGGCTTTGCCTTGCCGGCTGAGGCTGAGTGGCTACATGAACAACGATTGGCCTGTTGTTCAGGTAAGTGGGCGGGACTAAAGCCGGATGGGGACTCTCTCTCAGACTAGTGCGATTACGATTTTTGCTGGCTGGTTGGTGGCGCCTGCACGGAGATGGGTAGAGGGTGTGGCCCTCCGTGCACAGCGTTGTACCACACTGCGCTCGTCAAGTGTGGGTGATAAGATGTTTGACTGCTGTGCACATTTCGGAGGGGGCGTGGAGCAGCCTCGTTCTCCCCAATCAGGAGCAGGGACCAGCATTAGCGAGAGGATGATTGACGGGTAGAAATTGGATGAGCTAAAGTGGGAGAAAAAGGGGTTAAAAAAAAGAAGCATAAGGAAACAATAAAGTAAAGATAAAGAGCAGGTTTTATTGTATTTTACTGACTTTAAACTGTTTTGCAATTGTATTTCAGTGTTTTTATATTATATTTATGTTTTAAGTGTATAAGTGTCAAAAACAACCCCATTATTTTACATTAGATTAAAATATATGCAGCTCCACGGGACCATGGAACGCATTAACAGGTTTCCTATACATCCTTATGGAAGAAAATACCTCGAAACTCAACGCCTTTAAAACTCAACAACATTCCCAGAATCAATTGACGTCGAGTTTCAAGGTACCACTGTATTATAAAATGTTGTGTAAATAGTAAAATATTAGTAAATCTAATATTCATGTAAACAAAGCTAAACAAGGTAAAGAAGCCTTTAATGCTGGAACCCTGCTGAAGAGCTTGAGTCAGATAAAGGACACCGGCCTGTATGAGTTCTACATCATCCACACTGTAATTCCACACTCAGTTTCGCTTACTCTTATCACATAGCATTTAAACGACGCCATGCACATACATTCCACCACACAACTTTAAATAATAATTAATAAAGTCATTTTATAAATATATGTGACCAAACTTACGCTTTATATCCCCGAATGCGCGTATAGCAAGTTATAATTCACCTCCTCCTTCATTACTATCTTATTCTAAGCGAATATTCTGACGGGCTCACAGCCACAACAAGGAAGACGCAGTTGATTTTGATTGGCTACCAAATAGGACAGCTCAGTAATCTCGAGTTGTGATTGGCCGCTCTGTCTAAGTGGGATGGTTTTCTGAAGCTTCTCTGTATTCACATTTAGATTTTTAATTATTTATTAAATATATATTATTCAGCAGCAGGTGAGTGATCAGTGTCTTACAGCCTGTCTGTTACACACACATCTGCTTTTATATACAGTACATTCTTTTATCAACACAGGAAAGAATAAAAACTGCTGACCTATCTTACAACGTTATAAACTAAATTAGGAAAAGTACCTCTTTAGTGCATTCAGATATATTTATAGTCTAAAATCATTTCTGCAAAATAATAATAATTATTATTAAAATATTGATTATTAGTAGTAGTATTAATAATAATGATAATAATAATAAATAATAATAATTATTATTATTATTAGTAGAATTAATAATAAGGAAAATAATAATAGTAAATAATAATAATAATAAATATTATTATTATTATTAGTAGTATTAATAATAATGATAATAAATAATAATAATAATATTTTTTATAATTAGTAGTAGTTTAAATAATGATAATAATAATGATAATATTTTTTATAATTGATTGTATTATTATTAATATTATTATTCTTATAATTATTATTATTATTCATAGTAGTAGTAGTAGAATTAATAATAATGATAATAATAATAATAATAATTATTATTATTATTAGTAGAATTAATAATAATGATAATAACAATGATAATAATGATAATAAATAATAATAATAAAAATATTATTTTCATTAGTGGTATTAATAATAATAATAATCATCATAATAATAATCATAATTATTAGTAGAAGAATAATAATGATAATAATAAATAATAATAATTATTATTATTAGTAGTAGTAGTTGTAGCAGAATTAATAATAATTATATAATAATGATATTAATAATAATAATTATAATTATTAATATTATTATCATTTTTAGTAGTAGTATTAATAATAATGCTGATAATAATGATAATAATAATAATAATAATAACAAATACTCCTTTGTCAAAAATAATGTTTACGAATGTGAAGTAGTTCTATTAAATGTTTAGGTAGGTTTTTTTTAACCAGAAATATTCACACAACAACTTAAATTAATATTTTTGTCTTCTAGTTCCTAGTTCAGTGCTTACGATTATGCTCCAATAAGTCAAAACATACCCCTCTTCTTAGGGCCAATCTTCTTCAATAGACATGACCAGTAGAAAGTCAGTCTGCCAAACTTCTCTCCTGCTAGAGCTCTTCTAAAAAGTGAAGGCCTTTATCATACTTGTGGATAAATTAATAATCTGGGTCATTTAGTCATTGAGGTGTCATTTTTTTTATTTACAGCTGGCCTCCTAAACTCTCTGTGCTTGGATTCAAACCCCTGTCATATCAAGAACCAATGGGAACACTGATGGATTTTAACACTACGCAAAGCGTGTAGGCATTTTGAGCATATCTTAATATTGGAGTGGACGTGTCCGGTTTCTGCTCACCTTTCAGAAACATGCAGAAGTTGGATGTGCTTCATTGAATTGCCCTTAGGTGTGAGTATGTACAGTATGTGTACTTTGCACTGTAATGCCATGCCAACTGGCTCGGAGTGTATTCTTGTCTTTCACCAAGTGATTTTGCATAAATATTGTATTCATAGTTGTACAATGGTACCTTGAAACTTAATGTCACGTCCGGGTCCTTTCTGTGTGCAGTTTGCATGTTCTCCTCATGTCCGCGTGGGTTTCCTCCGGGTGCTCCGGTTTCCTCCCACAGTCCAA